>NC_092498.1:178273567-178582885 GCF_047511675.1 Marmota flaviventris
GTCTTAAAGGGCATCTTTCAATGAGTAACAATTTTTAATTTTAGTGAAGTCCAGTTTATCAATATTTCCCCTATGGTTATTACTTTGTGTCCTGTTTAAGAAATCTCTACTTAAGACCATGAATGTATTCATTTATTAACTTCTACAGCCTTTATTGCTTTGCTGTTCACATTTATATCTACATTATATCTGGTTTTTATTTTTATGCTTGGTGTGAGATAGGGGTCCAGATATCCTTTTAACATAAATATTAAATTAATTACTTCAACACTATTTATTTGAAAACATTATCTTCCCCCCACTGCACTACATTGGCCCTTTGTTATAAATCAAGTGACTGGATACGAATACATGTGGGTCAGTTTTGCCACCACTGTTTATTTGACTGTCCTTGTGTCCATTCTATCCTGTCTTTCCTATTAGGTATATGCCCAACAGAAGTTATTACAGATGTGTACTGACATGTGTGAGTACTTTAGCAGCATTAACTGTAATGGCCCCAAATTGGAAATAGCAACCAAATGCCCAGCTTATAAAATAACATATTATACAAAGGAATACTATAGAAAAAAAGAAAAGGCCAGAAAGAAAGAAAGACAAATGATTGTTCTATGCACCACTGAGTCCCTCAAGCATAATGTTGAAGGAAAGAAACTGGATACAAAAGGATATAGTTTTTTTACTCCACTATATAAATTTCAACAGCAGACAAATTGATTTGGGGTAATAGAGTAGTTACATTTGAGGTGATGATTGAGAGTGGAATCCAAAGGGCCTTTTGAATACCAATATTGTTTGGTTTCTAGATTTGGGTGGTGATTCCAAACTTGAGTTTAATTCATAAAAATCCATCAAACTGTACACTTAGGACTTTTCTGGACACATGTCATATTTTGCTAAACAATTCATTGTTTAAGTCAACTTATTTAATTTGATTATTTAACTTCAATCAAATTCAAATACTTACCAATTATTTCCACAGCACTATTTAGGGACATGCATTTTACTGTTTGCTACTGTAAAATGCTACTTTCCTTGGGTCAACATGTGAAAGGTGCTTTTGCTGCAGAATTTCTATAGAAGAGGAGCTGCAGATCTCAGCCACAGGGTCACTAACTGTCTATCCCCTGCTTGTGTATGAGGAAATCTGCTTGAACCCTGAGCGAGAAGGAAGAGAGGGGAAACTTGCTGGAAATCCATGTGTATACACTTTGTATTCCATGGCATGGAGGAAGAACCTCCCTAGGAGGAAGAGTGTGCAGAAAGAACTACTTTGACAGAGGCACAAGCACTATTTCTAGAGAGATGTGATTGAATATTGCAACGTTACAGAAATAAGTTCTTCCATTTCCTTACCATCTCATCTTGCACTTACATGGCACATTTTACATGTAATAAAAATGCTGTTTACTCAGAGAAGATTGTACATCTGCATTTGCCAAAGAGGCATCTCTTAGTAAGGGAGATTTATACTGGGAGATAGAGAACCAGTCTAGGGATGCTACAGTCCCTTTGCATGCTGTCTGACAGGCTGGTTTGGTGTCATGACCTGTGGGGTAAGTGTATACTTTCTAAATTCTGGAGCATTTCTCTCTTGCAACATAGATCCTTGTGGTCCAGAAGAATAAACATTGGATTCCCAGAGCATCCATAAAATTTTTTATTGGCTGCAAAGCAGCAGCATAAAAATTTCAATTGTCACATGTTTGTAGCTTTAGTTACATGGTGAGTATTTGACTGTTCACCTTGGAGATTATCATTATTCCTATTTATTCTCTTAGGTCATTCTTTTTTTCTCTTCCAAATTAACATGAATGAATCTTCTAGCATAGAAGCTTTTATGTTTCTCCCTTGTCTTGAGTAGATACCAATGAAGAAAAGTGACTTAGTGGGAATGCTGAGTGTTGGGGGACTCCTGTCTAGTGGCTGCAGGAGCACCCACAGTTTGGCAGCTGCAAAGGTGTTCTTAAGCTGTCCTGATCTTGACTATGACCTGCTTTTTAAAATATACACCTTTAATAGGAAGTTGTATTTATTTATATCTAAATAGGAGGCATAGTAGCAAGGAGGTTTAACATTCCTTAGGAGGAAGTCTACAAGCTTTTCGTGAAAATTCAGAACTCAGTAATATTTACTAGGTTGAAGAGTCAGGTTTTCTTTCCTCCAGAATCTTTAGCCAGGTCTTCTTACCTGTCTTTGTTGAAGCTATTTGAAAATATTTTTAAATTGTTAAACAGGCCATTTGTCTTAAAGTCAAATACTCACCGTGTAACTAAAGCTACAAACAAGTGACAGTTGAAATTTTTATGCTGCTTCTTTGCAGCCAATAAAATTAAAGAATAGCTGTGATTTGTGAGTGCTCCTGTGAGGGGCCTGGAAGCAAGAAAGTGCAACAAAGTGAGAGAAATACGATCCATAGCAGGTACTCTGCTGGCTCCTCCCCGAGGAGTCCATGACAGGTGATCACAGGGCATACATGTAGCTGTCCTCATCTTACTGGTTGCCACACAGCAAGGTAAAAACAAGGAGAACGATGACTTAGAATTCTCTCAATCCTTAGAAAGCTCCATCCCCCAGGGTAACTCTCAGGCCTGTCACTCCTGGGAATATCTGGGGCCACTGGATCCATAAATTATATACTCTAAAACATTGCTTCCAGGGCTGGGGTTGTGGCTCAGTGGTAGAGTGCTCGCTTAGCATGTGTGAGGCACTGTGTTCGATTCTCAGCACCACATGAAAAACAAATAAATAAAATAAAGGTGTCTATCTACAGCTAAAAAAAAAATTAAAACAACAACAACAAATACTGGGCTACACATCAAAAATCATATCATTGTATAGCTAAATTGAGGAGATTACACCCAGCTGTGGAAGGGGTGTAATAAGTTCAGGCCCGCAGTTCCCTGGTACACACAAGGGCACAAGTTTCAGGAGGCTATGCTTTCAGGAAGGTGGATAAAAGAGAGAGAAAAGGAAAGGTACAGTAAGCTCTGAGCTACTCTGCCTCTTCCACTGCTGAGGAGCTGCCTTTCATGCAATGAGTCTAACCTAGTGAGGGATTGAAGTTGGGCTCTGAGGCATGCCACAGATCTGCGGCCATTGTGGAAACAGTAGCAGGCAGGTCAGCCTGGCATATGGATGGACATGAGACTTAGCTAGAATGGAACATCTCATGAGTAAGAAGAACAATTAAACATCCACCTCCACACATGGCTGTTTTCATATGCAGAGAGGACTGGCAGTCTAACCTTTAGCTTTTCTGCTGCATCAGAACAGAGCAGACCTTTGGGTTTGTATTTAAAAACAACAAAGGAACATTAAGTTGTTAGGGAAGCTGAACTCTGAATTCTTATGCAGAGGTTCAAACCAGGACCAGAACGCCAGTTCTGGTGGCTGGGGAGCTGGCCTGGAGTCCAGGAGCTGCAAGTGGAGAGCCTTGGGCTCTGAAAAGGACCGTGCCTTGCTTATACAAAGGTTAAATGTGTCAGGAGGACTCTGTGTTGTCCTTTCTGCTATAAAAAGTACACAAATTCTTGTCTCCAAGATGTTTTTGTGTCTTTTGAGTACCTGGGCAAATACTTTTTGCATGACTGATGTGTTAAGTAAAACCCATATAGATCTTGGAAGGATCTGTTTGTCTCAATGACTTAGTTTCTTCGATTTTATTGTTGATTCAGTTCTTTGTGTGAGAAAGATCTCTGCTGTTCCTAATAAAGTTATTAAACTACCTGTCTCCCTTCAAAAACTCTATCCTATTGTAAAATTCATATTTAATTTTTTCCCCATCTCCTATCATCCATAATTTTAAATTGTTTTCTAATACTCTTTGGCTTACCTTACTTGAGTATCGTGTTTGATTTGATATTTTTGTTCACTCTGGCTTAGGTTTACTTGTTATTTCAAATGGAAGCACTTAGCCACAGGTTGTGTATCCTCCCCTAGTCCATCATTTTTATCAGCTTTCAGCACTGAGAACTGGTGGGTTGGCACAATTGTTTTAGTCACTACTAGGAGAGACTCACTGAGTCTTCATCTCAGAGTCTTCGAAGATCTTGTTACTGAAGTAGCAGTGACTGTGATACTAAAGAAAATAATCTCCATTTTCTTTTTTGGACAGAAATACAAATTCAGAGACAAATTCAGGAGGTCTGTTATGGGAATGAGAATAATTTAAACCCAGTTATTTCTGTATGTTTAGTATTTTCAGTAGAGTTGAACAGTCAGTGAAAATTTTAGTTGATGAAATTACACATTATCCAGATTTTTTTTATAATATTTATTTTTTAGTTTTCGGCAGACACAACGTCTTTGTTTGTATGTGGTGCTGAGGATCGAACCTAGGCGGCACGCATGCCAGGCGAGCATGCAACCGCTTGAGCCACATCCCCAGTCCTACAAATTGTCCAGCTTTTTTCATAAAAAAATATCAAACTGAGAGGAAAGATGATCTAAACTTTGTATCTAGCACGTACTTTGACTTTTAAGGATATCAGTTAAACTCTTATACCTCACTGTTTGTTTGTTGAAGTAAAGCTGTATGTATACTCTGCTTATTTCATTAAGGCAGTTATCCTATTCTGAAGCAAGATGTTGTGAAAATGTAAAATAGTGGTTACAATGCTTCATAACAAAAAAATAATAATCTGGCAAAGTTCATTTGTGTGCTAAATACACCTTCAACATGCATACTTCTTTCATCTCTACAAGCCACTTTTAACCTCAACTCACTGTACTCTCACAATGATCCTGTGTGGTAGACAGCATTGGTAACCTTCATTTTATAGGTGAAAAAGTTGAGGCTTGTGTGTCCAAAATTGCAAATAGTCACACAAGATGTTAGCCGTGTTGAGCGTGGACCTAGGTCCCCTCCTTGCCATTCAGATCCCTTCTCACATCTTATACATCCACTGGGGAAGGTGGCACTTTTATTCCTCACCTGCTGCATTTAGCAAGACACAAAAATAGAAATCCAGGGTCATCAAAAGGAAATCTTGAGGCAGCATCCATTTGAGGTATGAACTGTTTGGTCCTTTGAAAAAAACCAAAGAGTTGTTTTTCTGCTTTGAAAGACAAGTTTCACGCCTTGGTTATGTGTCACTGGCCCATTATTACATAGAAAAATTAACTGCTCCACATTGCTTATTCCAGTGAGGCAGAACATCTGTGTGTCCTTGAAGTTTAAAAAAATTTATTCATGTACAAATTTATTTGGCAAGTCAATTTATTTGTTCAAAGAATGCAGCAATATCTAGCTGGGCCATCCTGGAAGCCACCTGTTGTCTTGAGAGTCATCTGGAAAGTGCTGCTCCTCAGTGACTAAAGACTTTTAAGACTAATAACTAAAACTGCTGAGGCAGTTCTTTTCACATGGCCTCATGACCTAGGGTGGAGCCAGTGCCCCTTAGGCCAAGGTCACAGGCTGTCCTCTTCAGGGAGCTTCACAGAGAGAAAGAGTCCACTCCATAGTTCATAATTGCGTCCCTGACATGGGCAGTCTCTATACAAGTGGGTGACTGTTGGAAGGAAGTATATGGATGTCCATCCTGTCACTGCCTTCTCACCATCTTTAGCATGTGGTTTTTCCCTCTTGTTCTTTACAAAAACCCTTCATCTTTTGTATTGAGACCTGCACTTTGGGCCTCCCTCTGGTTACCAGGGGGAACTGTCTCTCCTTCCTCCTCTTCCTGTGCTCCGGATCTCATCCCCTCTCTCTTGCATTTGTCACATTTCCATCCGTTCCTGTGTCTCCCTCACCAGTATGTAAACACGCTCACATTGATAAAAACAGGAAAGATAACAGTAACCTTCCCTATACCCTCCTCAGTTCCTTCTCTCTCTCTTCTCATTTGCAGCTGTATCTTTTTTTAAATTATTTTTTAGTTATGGATGGACACAATACTTTTATTTATTTTTTTTTAAATTTTTTAGTTGTAGATGGACACAATACCTTATTTTTATTTTTATTTTTTTAATGTGGTGGTGGGAATCGAACCCAGTGCCTCATTGGTGCTAGGCAAGCGCTCCACCGCTGAGCCACAACCCAGCCCTACAGCTGTATCTTGAAAGAGAATCTGTGATCTCCTTTTCTTTTATTCTCTTCTTTACCCTCTCCCACTTGTGAAGATCATCAGGGCTCCTTTTGCCGCACAGTTAGTGGCCCATCCTCCTCCTCCTCCTCCTATTCCAGGCCTCATCCTAGACCACTTTTCAGTTGCCCAGGTTGCAGTTAACCATGGATTCAGTAATGATTCCCAAGTTGATGTGTCAGCTTAGATTTTTCTCTCCAAGTTCAAAGTACAATTGTCCCTCTAGCAATTCACCCAAACACCTCACTGTAGCATATCCAAATCTAGTCTTCTCTCTCTTATCCTGTTCCCATTCTCCTATCTAGTTCTTTTCAGTAGTTATTTATTTTGGTAGATGGCACCACCATCCATTCCCTTTTTTTTTTAATGGCCTTTGAATTAGTGTGGGTGAAACTGGGAGTATTTATTGTCTGAAAGGAGTTGACAAACTCAAGAAATTATAGCAAGCTCATTTTTCACAAGAAAATAAAAAGCTTTGACATTTTTTTTTTTTTTTTTTGGTGGGCTGGGGATCGAACCTAGGGCCTTGGGCATGCAAGGCAAGCACTCTACCAACTATATATCACCACCCCTGTATTGACCTTTTTTAAGAGAGATGATCAGTTCTGGTATATGCTGCTTGCTATAGTTTGGATGTTGAATGTCCTCCAAAGGTGTTAAAGCCTTGGTACTCAGGGTAGTGCTATTAGGAGCTGGGGCCTATTGGGAGGTCTTTAGCTCATTGGGGTGTGCTTTTGAAAAGGATTAAGGCCCTTCCTTTTTCTTTATTTGCTTCCTGGCTATGAAGTAAGCAATTTGTTCCCCTAAGTGTTCCCTCCTATTGCTATCCAGCATGCCACCAGAGGCCTAAAGCAGTGAGTCCTCCTGATCTTAGAATGCAGCCTCTAAAACTGTGAGCAAAATAAACCTTAAGTTAATTATCTCAGGTAGTTTGTTATAGTGATGGAAGCTGACTGATATATTGATAATAAATTTGAACAAGTACATGATTTTTATAGCAAGAACATGAGCTGAACTGAACTAAAACAATGTAATGCTTAAGTATAACTTTCTAATATTCAGTCTAAAATAGTTTGGAAGGAATCATACAAGTATGTAGGGGCCGATCTGCCTTTACCATTAATCTCCATTAATCTTTGAGAGTCTCTTTTCATCATTTGCCATGCATTGGTTCACTTAAAATTACAAAGCCAGGTTTAATTGGGCTCTGGCTCAGAAACATTTGTTTCTTATAGGAAAGGAGTTACAAGTTGGGAATGAACATATTTGCATGCCAAAAAGGAACAAGTTTAGAGCATTTTGAAAAGGAGTATTCCCATGAATTTCTTTTTTTTTTAATATTTATTTTTTAGTTCTCGTCGGACACAACATCTTTGTTTGTATGTGGTGCTGAGGATCGAACCTGGGCCGCACGCATGCCAGGCGGGCGCGCTACCGCTTGAGCCACATCCCCAGCCCCAAATTTATTTTCTTTTAAGATTTCAGTTTTAAATTTGATCATCTTTAATCTGAGGTAGCACTTCTTGTCCTAGGATCTATAAATTACATTTTTTCCCATTAAGTTTTTTCTTGTCACTTTGAAATTTATTTCCATAAAAATCCTTTTTTTTATGTCAGAGATGTTAGTAAGCTGTTTTTCAATAGGTATTAGGCATGCTACAATAACACTATGCATGGTCTAGAAATTGCCATTAAGGTTATGGACATCATGTTATGGGCTAGTTTACTTCTCCTTTGATAAGCACTTAGCAGGCTTGTCCTACCATATGATTATAGATATCAGTCTTTTCTTATATTGGAAAAATGCTAAGAAAGCAAAGTCCATCAGAGCCTCTGACCTTCAATTTTACTTTCATTACTGAATATGATGAGACACAAAACCCCAGTGCTGATTTTACAGCAGGGATCTTGCCAGTGAAAGTGTGGAATCAGTAAGAGTTCCACCATGTCTGCGGATGGATGCTCACATGTGAGAGGACAGAGTTCTGAAGGCTCCTCCAGGTTGTGTGTCACATGGCCAAGTGGGAGAAGTCCCACCCAGTGGGAGAGACACTGTAAAACTTTATTTCTGGGAAATGGTCAGCCTGATTTTGTAACTGAATATAGAAGAAAAGACTGGAAGTAGATCATTAACATGGCACCATTTACTCAAGATTGCCGACGTTTCTGATATTCTTCAGCAGGTTTTTGGCAGGACAGACCCCTTTAGCTTGCACCTTGGAAAGCCTGTTGGTATCCTTCATTATAACCTCCTGGTGGTTTCATCTGTTATGTGCATGTGGGGACCTTCAAAGAATATCTTTTGTAATCTCTTTTTGGAAAGCATAGTGTCCACGGACACCTTTGAGCAATAGAACTGTGATGGTAAGAACTTGTGAAGGAGGGAATACTTGGATGTGAGACTGCTAATGTGGCTTTGCTGTTTTGGTGAGAGAAGTCCCATGTGTCCTGGGAACTTGTAGCATTCTATGTCTCTGCTCAGTTTTGTTAAGCCTGCTGGCCAGTAATCATGAAAATTGGTGGATGCACTTACTGACGGCACAGTTGTCAATTTGGCCAGAGTCACAGAAGTGAATTTCACTCCTTATTCTTTCCAGAGGTCTTAGGAAAAGAATCAGAAGAAGAAGAAGACAAATTCATTTTGTAAACACTGAGGTTTAGTGGTTTTTAGGAGAACAGGTGTGTGGGTGGATATGTAGGCTGTGGGGGATGGTTGGGGCATGAGAGAATGGCTTACCTGTGCTTTTAAAAAGGGAAAACTTTTCACAGGGAAGAGCTTGCTGATGGGTCAGCTGATTTGGTGGCTTTCTGGTCCTTTGAATGAGGTCTTATAATTCAAGGCTTTACATCACCACTATGGATGCTGCTGAAAAACCAGGGATGCTTTAACCCAGCTGCCATCCTGGAAGCACAGACTGGAAGCAGACAACCAAGTGCATATACTAGCCTGAGTCAGGAGTGGTACAGCCCTGGAAGTCTCTTTGTAAGCAGAAGCCATAGACTCCAGGGAAAACTACAGAATGTTTTTGAAGGTTATTTTGGTTCTGACAACCTCCCATTGAAATGCAAACTGAATCCTTTCCTTCGTGACACAGACAGCATTGGTGGTGCCAGCTTGCCACAGAGGGCCCCAAGGATGCATGGGTATGGGGGACTGGTGCCGCAAGTGAATGTAACCAGAAGAGATTTGGGGAATTTTTAGACTGCTCCACCCCTGCCATTCCTGGCCTGGCAGAGTGGTCTCTGATGCTTCACTTGGTATTACATGTCTCCTTTTTATCATTAAAACCAAAACTAGAAGTCAAAGACTGGGCCCCAGTTTCAACCTCTGTATCAAACCAAAGTAGCAGGCTTCTAATGAAATTTTTCTTTTCATGTAAAGTATACTTTCTGTTTTATCTACACAATTTTGATTTATTTTTTTGAGGAGTAGCCATTTAATTATTTATAAAAATTTTAAAATCTTCTATGTAAAGGAAATGAATTTTCAACTGTGAAATTGTGTGCAAAAAAAATTAATCATATGCACGATTTTGTGGGTATGTGCATATTTCTGAAAAGTTTTCATCTGAATTTCAGAGGGATCTGAAACCAAACAAGGAACCAAATAATTGATTCAGAGAAAAAATCTGCAGTTGCAGCAGCTCCAGCTTTTTGTTTAAGCCTCCCCAGAAGATGTACAGCATGTAGGAAGCTTTTTAATTTTGCACCCCTGTCTTTGGGGAGATTGGAGGAAGACAGGATGGGAGAGGGGCCATAGACATGGAGGAGCAGTTGCTGCAGATGCCCATAACTCTTCCTACTCCAGTCTAGCCGTATTTGGCTTTGCCAAGGATAATGTGGATTGGCCTAGGGAAGCTTCTGGGATAGAAAGGGCTTTATATGTAGTTGGGATGACTTTCACTGGCATAGGCCATTTTCTGTTTGTGAATCCATTCTTCCATTAAAACAAAAACAAAAGTTATATTTAAAAGATAAATGTAATTAATATTACATATTAAAACATTTTATTTGTTCTACAGATCTTTTTTTCTTCTCATGTGAAAGAAATTAAAACATTTTCATGTACACTTAAAAATACCATAAACCTCAGTTTGACATTGTGCTTGCTGTGCCCAGTAGGCCCTGCTGTGTACAGACCATCTTCTGATTTTTCTTTCTACAGTATAAGAGGAAGACATGGTATATACAAATTAATATGTTCTTTTCACTTCTAATGTATTATTTTTAATACAAAGTTGAGAGAAGTCATTCTGCATATTGTGAATTTTAATTCTGAAGAGAGAGCTTTGCATTAGTTAATATGTAACTTGTGTCTTCAATTTAGATTTATTGTGTTGTTAATGTGTGCCAACACATTCATTAAAATTTTAATCAAATTTGAGTTTTTAAAATTAAAATTTTATTGTATTAACATCAGTAATGAATATTCTACAAAGTTTGAGAAGGTTTATCTTTCTAATTTACAATGGAAACTATTTTAAGCCTTCTTTCTAATTCAGTTTTGTGAATGTGTAATATTTTTACATTAAAATTATTTTCTAAAATAAATTAGCTTTATTTAAGAACTTACAAAAGTCTCTTTCCAATTCTAAGATGTTTTCTATGAATTCTTTGAGTAAAAAAAATCTATTTTAAAAGGTAACAGGCCATAATTTGTGACTAGGAAATTTCAGAGTGGCCAGGAAAAGCATGCTAAGAATAGAAACTGTGTTTATTTACTCTTTGCTCCACCCAATCCAAAACACAGCCATGTGGTTGCAGACTTGGGGAAGGCCAGTGGTGACTAGGAAAGTGGTTTCCCCCACTGGTTGCGAGTTGAAGAGATCATTCTTAACTTCTGAATCCTGTTTCCTTTCCTTAGTAACTCAGATAAATTATTTCTTCAAGCTCTTATCTGAACAGGAGTTTGACCACATTAACTTAGTTTTCAGCTCCTTATCATCCTCCTTTTTACTTATATATTTAATCTAAACTTTGTCCCATGGAAGGAAATTTTGAGATTATAGATTTTACTAATAATTATACCCAGTATATTTTCTGTTTTCTGCTATTCTTTGTGATAGTCTAAAATGATGGCTACTTATTTTTTCACTGTATTAAAAAAAAAGTCTAGATTGAGAGTTTGGTTCTTGAAGGCCTATCACCTAGGAAAGACACAATTTTATGGTACTGAATGTCATTTGTTTCAGGAATTCTGAGAATCCTGAAGAACCACACAGCTAATGCAAAAAGCCATCACTATCTGATAGGCAGCCCATAATACCAGTGTTGAGGCAACTACACATTTTGTTAGTCCTTTGCTTGAAGCATCTCCCACTGTTCCAGACCTCCTGTCTATACATTGTAGCTTTGTTAACTCCATGGCAAGGTATTAGGGAATTGAGGAAGCTGGGTTCCACAGAGCACTGGTTCAGAGGAAGCTTAATGCTTAGGCTTTGGAGTCAGTTAGCCTGGGTGTGAATCCAGACTGGAGGTCACACTAGACTTAGTTTTCTCATCTCTAAAATGAGGATAATGATGAGATTGACTTCATTGGGTTTTTGTGAAAATTAATTGAGTTCATGCATGTAAAGCATAATTTTCAAGAATATTAGAGATTTATTTTGGATTAATTTGCAGATTAGCAAAAACCAGAACTTACTTCAGGAATCATGCCCTTCAAGTAGAATTTGACCGTTTGCTGTTCCTATTTTTATATCACTGCGTGAAAGAAATGAGTTAACTTAATCATATTTCGATCCATTTTACTTCAGAACATGCTTAATGAATCATCACATTTTTATTCTGATAGCTATTAATTTTAATATTTTATCACCAATAATGTTTAAGCAGATTTAAGTGAAAACAATATTGTGGGCTGATTTGGCACTATCTGGCTGTTATCCCTACTGTATGGTTGACTCCTTCTTTTTTGTTTCTTTTCTCTCACTCTTGAAATGTTTTATTATGGGAAAAAAATAGACACAAATAGAAAGAATGGTATAGTGACCCTTTTGTACCCATCACCTTGCTGTAATAATTGTTCTCTCATGGCTAGAGTTGCATCCTCTGTACCTGCACCTGCTTATTCCTATCCGATGTTATTTTAAAGAAAATCCCAGGCATCAATTTATCCATAAACTACTTATGCAAATGACAATATCATTATTATGCCTAGATTAATACTAATTTCCTAAATGTCAAATATCCAGTCAGTATTAAGATATTATCTCACTTATCTTTAAAAGTCATAGCTTTAACCAAATTACTGTTTAATTCAAGATCCAGATAAGGTTCTACATAATTTAATTAGTTAGTGTGTCTTAAGTGTCTTTTAATCCACCTCCATGTCAGTCAGTGATTGCCTGTGGACAGCAGGGCATAACATCCCTGGGGTAGTTGTGAGCTGTTAGCAGCCAATCCTTTAGCACTGGAGGATTTGGAGAGGGGATCTGCTGCATTCACTACTTGAGGGAAGTGGATGGAGAACTTCCAGGCAAGGGAACAACATGGGCAGAGACCTTAGAATGGCATAGCACAACATGTTTGCTGACTATCTTAAAGGGAGCCTCAGAGTGGAGATGTGGGGATTAAGGCTGTACCCCAGCTTGTGATTTATTATACATTTTTAATGCAGAGTTGGAAAGTAACTTATTTATTCAAATAAAGATAAAGTTGATTAAAAAGCAATGCAGCAGAGACTACATGAACTATATTGTCTATCAACTTACATCTATTTTTGATAATGTCTAATTTAGAAAATTATGGTAAACTATGAGAAGTATTTTGGCATCTTAAGTAGATATTTGAACAAAGTAGTCTTCAGCCTTCTTTTTAATTTTCCTTTTATTGTAAAAGTAATGTTAATATATGATGACATTCCAGAGGGAAACTATGTTTATCACTTTGTCCCAGCAAGAAACTATGGGCGCTTATGCTATTCATTTGCTGTACTTGGTATAAAAGTAGAGATATTGTGCTAAGTCAAGAGATCAGGATTTCAGGGCTGGGGTTGTGGCTCAGTGGTAGAGGACTGCCTAGCCCGTGTGAGCACTGGGTTTGATCTTTTGTACCATATAAAAAAATTAATCAATAAAATAAAGTTATTATGTCCATCTACAACTAAAAATATTTTTAAAAAGAGATCAGCATTTCAGTGTTTTTTCCTAATACATTTAAAGCATTTAAATAATTATTATAATTTGTTGATGCTCTTGGACTGAATTCTTGAGTGATAACTTTCTCAACATACAGGTTTTTATTTCTTCTTGATAGGGAATTCTAGCTCTGCCACTTACTTTTTTTTTTTTTGGCAAGTTGCATACTTTCTTGTAGTTTCCTCATCTCTTTAAAGGGAATAATAATTATAGTGTTCCTCCAGAGGACTTCTGTGCACATGCTTTGGCACACCAATGGAAAAAGATACCATTATTTGTATTCTTACTAGTAATGTTTTCTTACTAAATATCTTTCAGGATCATTGATTTAATATGTCCTAAGAAAATTAGGAGCCTTTGTGTTTTCTGTAGTTGAAATTTCCACATTACAACTCAGATGTTCTTCTTTTGTATTCTCTAACTCCCTTTATATTTGGTAATAGATTTAATATTGCTCTGGAGTTCCCATTCCTACTAAAAGGCATGGTTGTGTCAAAAATAATTCTGTCTTTTTTGGTTAAAATGGTCTATATTTGTTAAATATTTAGGAAATTTAAAGTTCAGGGTGGTTTCTTTCCTCTTTAAGAGATCTTCCCTTCCCGTCCCTAAGAAACAATAGAATTGATCTGACATTATTGTTACTGACCTTGGCCCACTATAATATCTACCTATTTATTAACATGTACCTACAGATCCTCCCTTCCTCCTGTTAACCGAGATGAACTAGCTAGGGTCTTATCCAAAGCCAGTCTCTCCATTCAGGCAGATCTCATCTCCTCTTGCTTATAGAATTTCTCTCTGTCTCCCCTGTAGCACCAGTTTTCATTCTCTAACTGGATTGTTCCCATCAGCATTGAACATTGTGACATGTCTTTCATGTTCTCTTGATGTCATTTTTCTTGCCACCCCAATGTCTTGCCCTCCTTTTGTAGCAAAAACAACTTGAAGAGTTGTCCATGTTCTCTGTCTCCATTTGTTTGCTCCTATTTATTTATTTTAAATATTTTTTTTAGTTGTAGATGAACACAGTTCTTGATTTATTTATTTTTATGTGGTGCTGAGGATTGAACCCAGTGCCTCACACATGTGAAGCAAGCACTCTACCACTGAGCCTCAGCCCAAGCCCCTCTTATTTATTTTTAAACCCACTCTTTTCAGGTTCTCACTTTAGTGTTTACAAGGGCTGCTTTTGTTGAGGTCACTAATAGCCCACGTACTTGCAGCCACCAGTCAGTGTATCCATCAGTCATGTTCAAGATAGCTACTCATTTTTCATCTCACTTGGCTTCTGGAGCTCCCTCCTCTTCCACTTTCCCGCTTGTCTCACTTTGTTATTCCACTTTGCTGATTCATCTTTTTCTCCTTGATCTTGGCATATTGGAATGATCCTGGCTTTCTATAACCTGTTCTTTACTATCTGTCCATTCCCTTTGATGATTTCATCCTCTCTCATGGCTTTAAGTGCCATCTGTAGGCCAACCAGTCCCAAATTTATATCTCCACGCCAATTCTCTTCTATGCTGCAGGCATGTATATCCAACTACGACTAGATCTCTTCAATTATCATGTCTCAAATACACCTCTCATTTTCCCCAGCCCAGCTTGCTCCATCTGTGGCCTTCCCTATCTTAGTTTGATGTCATCCTTCTAATTGTTCAGGCCTTGTAGTCATTCTTAACTCTTCTCTTTATCTCATATACCACATAAATCTTATCAAAAATACTTTTGGCTCTATTTTCAAAATATATCTACAGTCTGACAATGGGATAGAGATATTATCCCCATTATTAAATTAGTAATGGGCACAGATCTTGAATGCAGATTTGAATGAAGATTTATCAGCTGCCAAAGTCTTCACTATTATTTTATATTAGTATATTTTTAAAAAGTTTACATGGATAATTATTTTATTTTAATGTCATAACAATAATGGGAAGGTAGGAAGACCATTGGGAACTAAGGTACAGAAAAATAATATTACAAAGTATTTTTAGAATTTACTTAGTTTGTCTCCACAGTTCTGAAAATTTTAAATTGAATTATGTATTAGACTATGGTTTATTTTCAACACCCAGTCTTTAAGAAAGGCAGTTAGGAACCTCCTTCTCCAATTAGCTAAACACCTACAGCTTCACTTTTGTAGATTGTAGGTACTTGACTCCTGAAGTTCATGCAATTGCAACCTGGACAGAAGGAAACCTAAACTTTCTCCAGTGACTGTTAGGTATTCCTTGTGATCAGTTTTCATGCAAAATGTAAATGACCTTATTTTTTTTCATTCCTTTGTTTTTGTAAATAGTATATGGTTGCCTTGCTTTTTAGCGCAACAACAAATTATTTTTGTTTTAAAATATTTGATCTGTATTTGAATTTATGGAAACACCCTAGATGTCAGTTTTTAAAAGTGGCCATGTAGTGTTTCAAAATTGTATCAAGACTGTGATTGATCTTAACCCAAGAAGCAAAAAACAGATATGTAAGGTTTTAAAGTGATGAATTTTGGTATTGATGTGTTTGGACATCTGCATCCTCATCAAAAAATGCACCCAGTTGGGTAAAACTGAAGGGCCATCTGGTATCATTTAGAAAATATTACTTGTTAGTGGTTTAACATTTGTATAGTGGTTTTACACTCAAGTACTTTTATTTCACAGATTGGAGTTTGTTTCTCTCTGTGTAACACTTCACAGGTTGTATCAGTTTGCTTTACCATTTTTCTTTGAAGGGAACTGAGACCTATTCTGTTGTACAAGGTGATGAGCAACATTGTTCAAAAAGCCAAAAATAGATTTGTGGGCTCCTGACTGTGAGACCAGGTGCTCTCTCCACAGGGTTATTCTGCTTCCTTTGAGTTATTCTGCTTTCTTTGCTTTTAAAAATGTTAACCCAGGGGTTGGGCGCATAGCTCAGTGGTAGAGCACTTGTCTAGCATGTGAGAGGCCTTGGGTTCAATCCCCAGCACCACAAAGAAAAATTTAAAAATAAATAAAAATATTAATGCACTGTTGAATTATTGTTGATTGTGAGTTGAATCCTAGTTAGATCTATAAGTAACTCACCCCTTAATCAAACCAGACCAAACAAGACTAATTGTACCAGTTTAAACAAATGCTTCTCAAGGCATTGGTGCTGGAAGATGGCTTCCTTCTACCAGCTGACTATTCTCTTGGTTCCCCACATCTGTCCTGTTCTTTCTAATGCTGGTACCAGGATCCTGTCAACACCATATGCTTGGATCATTACAGGAATTAACTTCTCTTCTTTCTGTTCCTCTCCTTTCCCCCCAAATCTTTTCCCACAGTTTCCAGATTGGTACTCCTACAGTACTACTTTGTAAAATTCCTCATGCAACAGTTCTGTGATGCCCTTTGCTTTGAGGCTGAAGCTTTGATCTTCATTCTGGTTTCCAGAACATTCTCTTTCTGTGCTCTGTGATCCACCAGGATCCTCTTTGTTTCTCACCAACCCCTTCCCTATCCTGGTGAAACTGGGCCATGAGGCTGGGGGTCTTTTACGTCTTTATTCTTGTATCAGGCACACTGTTCTAGAAATGGCTTTCTTTCCTGTTTGTCAGTAAGCCTAGCCCTTCTCTGGCGGCATTTCTCACCCATTGGCTGGAATTTTGCTTGTCAAAGTCTTTAGCTAGAAACACTGTTCTATGAGCTTACAAATATCTTCATTTTAAAGGTAGGCTCACTGCCTGGTATGGGCTGTAATGTAAAGTTTTTCTTAATCATATTATCAGATTATGCTAGGATTCCATTATGATTAGTAAGCAAATAATACTATGAGGCTTGACTATTGTCTGATATGTTCTTTTCAAATAAAATCATTTTATATTTGGCTTAAGGAAAACAAAGTTTAAGTTTGGTCAAAGATTTTATGAAATGTAAAGTGACCTTGTTCTGAGAAAGGGAAATGAAATTCGATTACTTAAAAAGATATAAATATATATGTTTATATATAAATATAATTGTGTATGTAAAAACAACTTTCATGTAGCCATTGTTTTTATGACAGTATGGTGCTAATCATTTTGAATAGAGTACTTGAGGTGCTGGATTTAGAGATTCATGATTTTGTGAAAGAAAGATCTGCCTGGACATTTGTTCCTGTTTTAAAAAAGTATAGGAAAACTTTTATTTCAAATTATTGAAATTCAGGGACTGTTGTAGTATATTACATCTACCATAGTGTTTTTCTTTTTAAAATGTTTTCTCAACTCTATGATATATGAATTTCCAGATTCCTGTGATACTATGAACTTTTAGTAACTATAGTATGTATTGTCATAAATGCTTCTAATTTTGTGACTGTAAAATGCAAACCTCCAGGGCCAACTTACTTGTATTTAGCCAATGTTTACCATATTCCTTATTTTTGTTTAATGCAGAAATTTTGGGATATGCTATTACTTATGAGATATTGTTTTAGTATGAGTTGGAGAGAAAGTAGAGAAAAAATTAAGGTAAACTTTCATGCGGATAATAAAGTAAATTTTATATGTGGAGAAATATATATAATAGTGAGCAGAGGAAGGAATTAGGGAACAACATATTCAATTAAATTTTCTTAAACACTAATATTTTTTAGGAGAAAGATGAATTTTCAAAGGATGCATTCCTTATATTAATCCATCATTAATATTAGTAATTTGAATTAGATTCTCAGGAGACATTTACTGTTACAATCTGACATTTTTTTCAGTGTGTACTTCCTGTTTAGGTTATTGATGTTCCATAATTCTTGGGTTCTCTTGGTTCTAGAAGCAGTTACTTCCCGGCCGTTTAGATCTGTTCTCTTGTTGTATAGGTAGAATTCTTTGCCGCCCTAGTATTTCTTTTAGTTTTATGACTTTTTCCTCGTATTATTCAAACAGTCTTTCATCTCTTGTAACTAGGAAATTCATTCTCATTAATTTAGTTTATTCAATTTTTTTCTCCCAAATTTATCAAACTGTGAAAAACTCATTATTTCTGAAGAGATTATTTTGAAATTAGCTGGGTCAGGTCAGGTTTGATGTAAGGAAAAGGATGATGCCCCTACTATACCCACCCACCTGCTTACTCAAAGCTTTGTAAGTGGGAGAGAGGTGAGGTGGGAGGAAAGGTGAGAGGAAGGAGGGACTGCCCATTCAGCTTATGTCTCATAAGCTTGGAATGCCTAGTAGACATAATAAATAAAGTCGAGGGCGAACTTGCTCGCAATTGAGGAAACAATTCATGAACATCTAAAATAGTCTGCTAATGGTTCCATTATTTTTAATTAGTTAAATCAAAGCATATTTGGTAAGAGCCTGTAATGTTGAACAAGCATTTTGTTTTGATGTGATTAAAAGGTTTTTTTCCTTTTTGCAGATGACAGCTTCCTTTAATACTGTTGCAATAGGATTAAGAGAAGTACGATTGACTCAGTAAACCTGCCATACTGGAGAACAGTCACATTAGAGAAGGGATGAAGGGAATGTGGAATATAAGATTATTCAGCCTCTTACACTATGAATAACGAAAACTTTTGCTTTTAAACTAGGAATTCCTTACATCTTTTGGTCAAGAAAATTTAATACCCCTTGTTGAGTGAGAAATTTGGTGAAGCTAATGAGTTTCAGTAGTGAACCACTTACTCCCCACATCTGTTGAGAAAGTCTCTTTTTCAGCCTGGAAGAAGGAAAATAAGAAAATGGCCCGTTGGGAAGAAATGGTTGGGTATAAAGTAGTTTCTCCTTAAATTATTTATTTTTTTTGAAAATGTATTCTTTTTAGTATGTACAACACCAGGATATGCCCTGACATAACCACAAAAGCACGGAATACAACCTATTCCAGTTCAGTCCTCAGCACTACCCTTCCACTCCCTCCACCCCACTAATCCCTCTTCAGTCCATCCTTAAATTATTTATGATGGAAAAATAAATTCTGGAGCTTGGCATTCAAATTTGTTACTGCCCAAATTCCAGTAATAACTTACCACCAAGAGCATCTTGTATGCTGAAGAAAATAGCCTAAAAGAAGTTAGCTCATACCATTCACCTAAGAAAGCAGTGGTTTTGTGGCATCAAATGAATGTGCTTTGTGAAACTATATTGATAATCTCTTTTATTTAGAGGAAAAATCCAAATAGCTGATTACGAATATTTGGAATAATTTTGACATCAAGCATTTTAAAAGACTTTAATATACATGTGTTATCAACAAAATTTTGAAGGAGAACAGATAAAGATAGTTAAAATACTTGACTTTTCCTGTTTGGTATTCAGGATAAATGATAAATTATATCTTAGGCTTTGTCTTTCTCTCTCTCTCTCTCTCTCTTTTTTTTTGGTCATACATTATCATTTGTCATCAGAGAGCAAAGGAACAACTTGTATGTTCTTTATCTTCCCTTTTCCTCTGGCCTGTGTTCTTTGTCTTAGGAGCCCCTTGGAGACTCATAGTTTCCTCAGTAGGTTGCCTGGCAGTAGCTGGAGAATAAGATAGCTGTGCTATAAAAGGCTCTTCCTTCCATGGCCCAACCTTTTCCTGGTACTTAGCCCCTTTCTGTCTTTTATAACCTGGACATGCACAGGACACAGTCCCATTTTGTAAGGACATGCATCCTCTGTGTACCAGTGAATGGATCTTTTTAATGAGAGCCAGGTCTGAAGGGTCTTTTCAACCTTCTGGTCTGTCTACCTAACAAATAAATATAAGAATTAGTGATTTTCCTCAGTGGTAATGTAGTCTTAGCAGTTTGTTTTTGTTTTGGGACAAAACATGCTCTTCTGGTTATTTACAAACTATATAACCTTGAACTTAGCCACATCAAACAGTGACTATGGATTCTGTGGGTTTGGCAGTTTGAACAGTATGTCAGAGATGGCTTGTCTCTGCTCCCTTGTGTCTGGGGTCTCAACTGATAAGATCCAAATGACTGGGGTGACTTAGACACCTGGGGCTTAGGCTGGAGGGTCCACTTCCAAGCTGGTTTTGTTTCTCACATATTAGGCACCCTTGCAGGGGTTAATGGGAAGATTGGGTTCATCTGGGACTGTCAACCAGAGTGCCTACCTGAGCCCTCTCCAACATGACAGTCCAAGGTATTTGAATGTCTCCCAGGTAGAAGTTGCATGGCTTCTTCTGATCTAGCCTTAGAAGTCACATTGAGTCACTTCCACTAATTCTTTTAGTTACAAGTGAATCACTGCCCAGCCAAGATTCATGGAGAGGGGAATGGGACCCTACTTCTAGATGAGGGAGAGGAAAGTTCACAATGAAGATCATGCAGGATGGGAGATATTATGGTAGTCATCTTGGAAACTTGTGCAAAAGGAAAACTGCAGACATCGATATTTTGATTCCATAATGCCAAATTTCCATTTTCTTATATGGATCACTCAAATGTCTAATTATTTGAAAATATAGCATTAGGTAGAAAAAATTGGGGTAAGTGCCTAAATATTCTCCTCTTCACCTGTGTGTGTTACCATCTGACATATGACTTTTTATAACTGTGTGAATCAAAGGAGGACTGTTTAGCATAGTCTTGGTTCATACCCTTAATCTGAAAAACTAAAATAAGACTATAAGATTGTGTCAGGTGAGTATAAGGACGAACAGATTGTCACCATAAACTTTACAATCGACAAGGCATTCAGCCAGGAAAATGAAAGGAGAGAAATGCTGAAACAATAGAGATTTTTGTGTGTTGAATGAAAATCTTATCATTTTAGTAGTTTGTTATTGAAAAATTGTATATTGATGACACAGAAAACTTTATTAATCACAAAATTCAATTTTGAGTATCAGTGGTAAAACAGTTCCCTTCTTTTTCTGTTTTGTGATAGATCTCTCTTTATATATGAAAACAGTTAATTTTAGAAAATAGTAGAAAGACCCAAGAATTAGATAGGAAAATAATCTCTTTAGGTAATATATGAAAACTCTCCTTATCTCTTAACACCTGTGCTGATTCTAAATGCTATTTGTATTCTAAATAGTATGCCACAGGGAGATGCATGTTGGGTTTGAGCATAAACATTGTTTTACCTTAATGGTGATGGTAATTGGGCAGAATTGTGTTCCAGAGGCCACAGAGTTATCATAACTTTCTGTACTGGAGGAAAAAGACTAAGCAAGCCCATATCACAAACTGGGTAAGTTACTTTGCCTGGCTGTCTCAGTTTCCTCATCTTTAAAGTATGGGGTTGAAATCCTTCCTAGTTATATCATTCACTGTGTTGCTCTTTGCACTTGCTTTGCACTGAAATAAAGCAATTCTAAGGCAGCTCAAAGTTAATATTAAATATACGAGTACAAGGGTCATTTAGTTAAGTCTCAGAGTGTTTATAAGTCCTCATCACTTTATACTTGGCAACATATATAAACTGGTATTAACTAACCCCAAAAGTTAAACAGAAATACCTTAGGAAAATTCTGGATGAAGTAAGTCATTAAAAAAGACATTGACAGATATATTAAATTTAGAGCATTTACAAATGATAATACTTTAGAAATTTTTTATAAATTTGCTAGGTTTATTCATTTGAATCCAAAACCTAAATTTATTTCTTTGAAACCAAAATTTGAATCACTAAATAAAAATTTAATAGGAAACAGTGCAATTGAGGTTTCAACATTTGTTATATTTTTCTGAGCAGTACCTTTGAATACTAATAGCTAGCTTGAAGTCTAGACATTGCATTATTTTTATAGTGTTTGGTTATAAGATTCTAGGAATTTTGCCCAAGTTTCCAATTTATTGGTGTAATGTTCATCATATTTTCTTGCTTATTTTCATTCCACTGCATATGTAGTTATGTCCCTGTTTTCATTATTGGTATTGTTTATTTGTATTTTTTTCTCAATTAGGTGTGCCAGAGGTATATCAGTTTCACAAGCTTTTTAAGAACCTACTTGTGACTTTGTTGACATTCTGTATTGCTGTATTGTAGTCCATTTCAATTTCATCAATTCCTGGTTTTGTCTTTATTATTTTCTTTGGCCTTATTATTTCATGTTTTTTTTTGTTGTTGCTTGTTTCATTGCTTTTTCTAAAGTTTTACAGTTGTATATTTAGCCCTTCAATATTTTGCCTTCCTTCAGGGTATAAATTTCACAGTTCATAGCTGCCTTACAAGAAATGTGTACTTTTTTGACTGACCTTTTCTGGAGTCTGGTTGAAGGGAATCTTTTTTCCTGAAAGTGCTTTCCTCAGAACAAGAAAATCTTGAGGGGAGCTGTAATCCCAGTGCCCGGAAGACTGAGGCAGGAAGACCATGAGTTCAAAGCCAGCCTCAGCAACAGCATGGCACTAAGCAACTCAGTGAGACCCTGTCTCTAAAAAAAAGTGCAAAATAAGGCTAGGGATGTGACTCAGAGTTCAATCCCTGGGTATCCTCCCCCCACCCCCCACCCCCCCCAAAAGAAGAAAAAAGTAAAAGAAAGTTGCCTTAGGAAGTAGTGCACATGAGAACTGTTATCAAAACAGTTCTGTGACTATGGACTTTGGAATAGTCTTTTCTGGAAGCTGTGGGGCCATAATTAGTAAAGCAGTTAAAATTCAAGCAAATTATAAAATAATGAATGCCCATATTTGCACCATAGATATACATTTGTCTAGAACTTAGTCACCAGAATATACCCTTGTTAGTCCAATCCCCACCCCCACCCCCTGTCACTGCCTCTGAGGGCACGTGAAAATCAGGCAGAGATCCTATGTACTTTTTAAATTAATTGAAATAATTTGTCCATAATCTTTTGTTAATGATGCCATTTATGGTTTAGTTACTTTATCATCTGTAGGTGTCTTCCACAGGCAGCCTATGAATGTGATAACTTAAATCACTGGATTATGGATTCTAGATTTTGGAGAGGCCTGTTGGTTAGAAGACAGTGAGGCTTTTATTGATTGAGTGGCTTTATAATATCGTTTAACTTTTTAATGTTGCATGTATTATATAAAATGCTAAGCTTGATATGTTTTTCTTATTTTGTAGATGATATGATAATGCATTAGCATTATATTAACTGCTAAGTTTATTCTTCATAAATGTGTTATTTTTTGCTTGCTATGATAAGATGCTAGATTAATTGAGAACCTGAATAACTGGAAAATCAGCAAAAAGTTGAAAACTAGTGAGGAAGAGAAAGTGAATGAGAGAGAGCAAGAGAGCAAATGCTTTAAGCCCCAGGAGAGGCTGCTGCATCCTGGCTTGGCTGTGGAGGAGGTAGAGAGGGCTGGCCTCTAGGGAGGGCAGGAAGGGAAAAGCTTGTGTGTTGTTTTTATTTATTTTAAAAACAGATTCTCTTCTCATTTAATAGGAAGCCATCCATTTTCTCAAATATGTCTGTATTTGTGTGTGTGTGTGTGTAAAATAATCACTACTGAGAATACAATTAAATATTTTGCGTATTAATTCTTGAGCACCAACCACAATTTAAACATTTGTTTTGGTAATCCCACATTTATAATTTTTATTTGTCTTTGACCTTTGGAAGAACTTGTGTGTGGTGGCTGACATTACATTTTACCTTTAATTAAAGTTTGAATTAGGAATTTTATTCAGATGAACAGAATAGCAAGGCCATTTTTAAAAAGGTGTTTAATATTTTCACTTAAAATAATCCTATTTATGGGGCTGGGGATGTGACTCAAGCGGTAGTGCGCTCGCCTGGCAGGCACGGGACGCTGAGTTCGATCCTCAGCACTACATAAAAAAAATAAAATAAGGAAGTTGTGTCCAATGAAAACTAAAAAATAAATATTAAAAATTCTCTCTCTCTCTCTCTAAAAAAAAATAATAATAATCCTATTTTTCCTTTGGTGCTAGGGATTAACCCAGGCCCTTATATATAGTAGGCAAGTGCTCTACAAGCCTCAGTCCTTTAAAACATCTTTAGATGTTACATGCTTAATTTGTGGGCCTATCCCACATAGTAAGTTGTCCCAGAGGGCAAGGGGCAAGGACTTCTTCTTAACTGTGTATTTATAGCAACAAATACTTGCTCTATGCTAGGTAGAGGAAGAGACTGGCCAGACATTCTTAGTTACATCTTTTAAAATGGTTTATTCCAAATTAAATTTGACTTTGAAGAGAATCTTTTAAATAACCAGTGACAAGTAGATAGTTTGGTTTTAATTTATTCATCTGCCTTCTCCATCTAAGGTATCTGTCTCTATCTATATTTATATATTTATCTCAAATATAGTGAGCAAGGGGTCAGGGGAATGATGATACATTAGTGACTTACTTGCTTAATTGTGCACCAGGCACTTGGAGAACTGTGAGTTGGTGAATCTCACACCCATTCTTGACAAGCTAATAGAACATCTAGTAAAGGGTAAAATCACTGAACACTTGAGCTGGGAAGAATCTTTTGAGGAAAGCAACATCCGGATATTCCTATAGTGGATCCTATTTCACTAGGCTTTCAGCATTCCTCAAAGGCTGGGTCAGGATGAGGAAGAGAAAAACAGGAGATGTGCTGTGCTGCCTATGTCTTAGAAAAATGTGAAATAGAATTATGGCAGACTTTGAGAAAGCAAAGTTATAAATGTCCAGAATATTGCCTCTTCATTTTCATATACAAATGCAAGATACTTTTTAAAGATAGGTTAAATCACTTTAGCATCTTTGCTGCTGCCCCATTTCTTTTAATAAGGTAAATATCAAGGAAGAATTTGATTATGAAGGGTCCAAGTAGAACTATTCTCTAAGTAAGGACACAGGAAGTATAAAGATAATTGTGTGGAGGAATTTCATCCAAAAAACTGGAAGCTGTGGGGAAAAGAATGTTGAAGATGCTTTGATTTTAATAGATTGGTTGAGTTAGGCTTATTTTTAGCAGAACAACAACAAAAGACAGGAAAGAAGAAAAATGTTGCATGCAACTATTTAAAAAGAATGTGATACCACAAAAGCTATTTTTAATCTATGTCAGGGTAGGAAGAAAATTTAAACTTTTTAATGGTTATGAACTTTTAAAACAAATTCCTATGAAGCAGAATCTTTACTGCTCGAGAAATTTGGCCCTACAGGTTTTTTTTAATGTTAAAACTTATTCAGGAAGAATTTTAGTATTCAGATTTCAGCCCTGTGATTGAGAGTTTGTAATAGAAATGTTCAGAAGAGCCTATTTTAAGCATGTGATGTCCCTCAAAGCTTTAAAACAATTCTGAAATTCTATAAAGCTCTAAAAATGGTAACTTTAAAGATCTGAAATCTCTTCATGCTTTTTAACTAGAAGGAACCTTCTTTGATAATGATTATATCCTTTAACTCTCATGAAAGATTGCTTTCTTTATTAAAATAAATCATTTCCAAGACCTCATTATTATACTATCAGTTGCTTTCGAGGGGACCTATCCATATATTTGTTTATAGTTTTTAAAAAAGAGCTCAGGGGCTCAGCTTGTGGCTCAGTGGTAGAGTGCTTGCCAGGCATGTGTGAAACACTGGGTTTGATTCTCAGCACCACATATAAATAAATAAATGTCCATTAACAACTAAAAAAATTCTAAAAAAAGAGGACTCAGAAATGATGATAATAGGTGCCTATTAAACATATCCTGTTAGGTGTGCTTATGTCAATATACCAACATAATTGGCATAGGGCAAGTAATGTATCTGTAAATGGGCACAAAATCCTTTACTAGTCCATCATAATTAAAATTAAAATGCTATGCTTTAAGAGAAAAAGTCATTTCCTCAAAGAGGAGTAATCAAAGTATAAGGTTCAATAAAGGACAGCCCTGCTCCACTTGCCCTACATCAAAGCTTCTGTTAATATTTATGACAAAGCAAAAAGCTTCTGGAGGCAAAAATTAGTCTAGACAACCCTAATTTTCCTACCAATACTCATTATAAAAGTGAAAACTCATTAAAGAAAACAATATCCCTTCTATAATAAATATTGAAATTATAGCAAACTTATTTTTAAGGATGAATTTAAAAGATTATTAATTGTTAGAAAACATTTCAAATATCAAAATTAGCTCACCTCTCCCTATTCCACCAACCAGTGATTAAAATGTGATTTATGTTGGACTTCTCCATAAGACAGGGGATAAAAGACTACAACATCCACAATAGGATTCTCAGCCTTTTGTATGCTACTAGAGAGATAAGGCAGAGACCTTGGTCCACAACAGTGGCTGATCGCCACCCTTTGATTTGAGGGTGGAGTTGGGCAGGAGAGTGTCATGTCAGATGATCTGGCAGTAAAGAGTGGGAAAGACCAGGGAGGCAGTAGCGGATAGCTATAAAAGGAGCAAAAGAGCAGAATCTTAAAGGCCAGGCTGCTCAGATGAAGGCCTGAATTTCTGCCTACCATTTCCCCCTTTCATCTTGAGGATCCTTAGCATATGTTCTGTTAATCTCACCACAGCTCACTGGACTTTTATTCATTCACAAGGCATTCTATTCTATTAGATTCTATGTTGGTAACCCACAAATTTCGTAGACTCTGTTCAATTTTCTTCATTCCTTTTTCTTTCTGCTTCACAGACTGGATAATCTCAACTGACCTATCTTTAGATATTCTGATTCTTCTGCATGTTCAAATCTGCTGTTGAGCCCTCTAGTGAAATTTTCATTTCAGTTATTATACTTTTTAACTCAGAATTTCTGTTTGGCTCCTTTTTTTAAAAATCACTTTTATCTATTTATTGATATTCTCTATTTGATGTGGCATCATTCTTGACATGATATTCTTTAGTTATTTGTACATGATTTCCTTTGAGCATATATAAACTAGTTAATTTGAAGTCTTTGTTTAGTAAGTCTAATGTTTAGGCTTCCTTAGGTGTAGCTCTTATTAATTGTCTTTTCTCCTGAGCATGAGTCATACATTCTTGTTTCATTACATGCCACATAATCTTTTATTGAAAACTGGACACTTTTAATTTACTATAGCAACTCTGTAAACCAGCTCTCTCTCCTCACCAGAGTTTCTTTCAGTGCATTGCTTTTTGTTTGGCTTATGACTTAGCTGGGCTGTTTTGTGAGTCTGTATTGTCTTGTCATATAAGGCCATTGAAGCCTCTTCCTTGGCAATCAGATAGTGATTTCCATAAATAGATGGGGAAATAAAAGCAAAAACACCATCTTTCCAGTTGGATTCTGTGTGTGTGTGTGTGTGTGTGTGTGTACATGATTTAACACTTAGCCAGGCAGTTTACAATTCTTAGTCTTCACTTCCTGTTTATGAAGAGCCTGAAGGTCAGCCAGAGATGAAAGTTTAAAGTTATTTCAGGTCTTTCCTGGGCATGTGCTCAGCTCTAGCATATTAAATTGCTCTACAACCTATAGTCAGCCTGTTTGTGTCAGTTCAGGGTTATTGGCCCCCAAAATGAGAACAATAGATTTTACCCTCAACTCTGTAAAGGTTGCTGCTGTTTCCAGAAGCAGTGTGAAAGGCAGTTTACCAGCATTGTTTAGTATAAGTCATTGATTGGGAGTAACTGTGATATGCCTGAAGCAAGTATTTTTTTTTGGGGGGGGGGTTATTAACATATGCCTCTAGGTCAGAACTTAAAATTTTACTCACTTTACTTCATTTATGTGTAAATCTATACAATACAAGGATGAATTTTTTGTTGTTATTTGGCTTGGTTTTTTATTAGATGTGAAATGACTCAAGTCAATATGTCTAACCAAAATATCCACTTAAAATTCCAGAATCCTATTGGCATATATATATTAGCCAACTCAAGTTATAAACATGTGCTTTATGGTTCATTTTCTTTAATGCAACTGTCCAACATGATTTTTTTATTGAGGTATTATTCACATACCATAAAATTTACCTTTTAAAGAACACAATTCATTATTTTTTATTATATTCACAGTTGTACGACCATCAACACTATCTAATTCCAGAACATTTTCATCTCTTTAAAAAGAAGCATCTTGCTCATTAGCAGTAACTTCAAACCCCTGACAACCACTAATATATTTTCTCTCTGAATTTGCCTGTTCTGAACATTTCATATAAATGGATTTTTACAATGTATGGCCTTCTTTCACTGACTTTGAACTGACTTCATTCACTCTTCTTACTGTTTTAAAGGTCTATCTATGTTGTACTTTAATCTTTTTGTGGTTGAATAATATTCCATTGTAGGGTATACCACAGTCTATTCATTCATAAGTTAATGAACATGCATGTTATTTTCATTCTTTTGGGTATTACAAGCAAAGCTACTACAAACATTTGTGCCTAATTTTTTGTTTGGACGTATGTTTTCATTCTACGCAATTCCTGAAAGTGTTGATGGGTTATGTGGTAGCTCTAAATAGCCAGATAGTTTTCTAAAGCATTCTGCTTAGAAGGTGACTGTTTCTAGTTCACAAAGCAAAGGAGTGGGCCTTATAAGTTCACACTTGTATAAATGATAGATATATTTTAAATGCTACAATTTTCAGGGAAAATGTCTGCATGAAAATAGTAAAAAAAAAAAAAAATTTCTTTTGATCCTTCTCCCCAGGGCTTCTTTGTATTACCTGCTGATTCTTCATGATAGCTGGCATTTCTGCTTAATCAGCTTTAATTTGTTCTTATACAAACAAAAAGAGACCTGTCATTCATAATCATAAGTAGGCAGATTCAACAGCTGGCTCTGCCACTTCCTAGCATTGTGACTTCGAGGAATAAATGCCTTTCTTGAAAAACCTTAGCTTCCTCCTCTATAAAATGGGATTAATAATAATGCCTACTTCCAAGTGTTCTTGTAAGTATGGGAATGAGATCATGTAGGAAAAACACGCATCTGGCACTTCCAAGTGCTCAATAAGCTTTAACTATTATTATCATTATTATTACTTTTATGTCATTTTTTAACTGCAAGAATTTGCTTTGGAAAAATGAATAATGTTTTAAAGTACAGTGATACTACTTAGAAATGAAATTTATTTTAATATAGCAATTATTTTGCTTTAACATATCAATCATATTTTTAACTTAGCAAACAAAGTCATTTACAATAAAAAACTTTTTTTAAGGTGGAGAAATAATAGGGTAGCTATAAAATCAACTTGAAATTATTGTTTGGTAGTTATTCATTATATCCTTAATAAGTGTTAAATTAAAACATTTTTTTCCTTTTCTTCTTCCCCAAGGCAAATGAAATTTTGAACAATTTTTTAAGTTAAAATGAAATGTTTAAAAAATCATTATTCCTCTTAGCACTTCTTATAAATTATTATTTAAGGAAGAACTGGGTGAACTCTTCACAGAATGTTTGCAAAACATTTGATTGCACAATATGGTGTCAACTGTCACATTTCCCTTTAATTTTGTTTGCTTTTTTTTTTTATAGCTAGTGACCAAATAAAGTGAAAATTTTCCAGTTGTATTTTTCACATGCTATAGTGCTACAAATATATAGCAAATAAAATATTGACAACAAAATGCAAAATTTAAGCATATGAAATAAATAACTGAAGACAAAAATGAAAATAGCTCTGAATATTAGTAGACATAATGATCAAACATTTTTTGTTAGAGTAAAAAGAGTGCATCCTTGCTCTGTCTTTGTTCTAAATAGGATGTTCCATTGTCTACATCTGGATCATCTTGTTACAATAAAGCTGTAAGGGATTCTGATAATAAAGCTTGGTCTGGCACAGGGTTTCTCAACCTAGGCACCCTTGATATTTTGAGTTGATCTTTCTTTGTTGTGTGAGCTTTGTTAGAATATTGAGCAATATCTCTGGCCTCTCCTCATTAGACATCAGTAGCCTCTTCCCCATATATACCATGAGAACCACTGCTCAAATGTTTGTCAAAGTGTGCACCCCTTGGAACACCACTCAAACTTAAGGGAGTCTGGGGTCCCCAAGGAAGAGAAGATTTTGTGTTCAAGTAAGTTTGGGAAACCCTTATCTAAACAACATGTTGTTAGAACTTGTAATGTACTACTTGTTATGAATTGCCAAGGGGAGAATATGCAGCACGTCCCAACTTATTTGACCACAGTTCCTCTTTTAAAGGGCAGCTTGCAGGGTGGATACCTTTCCATTCCCCCTTTTCAGCTCCATCATTTTCCAAATGGGGAAATGGAGATCTAAGGATGTGATGTGATCAGCCAGAGGCTGCACTACCTAATTTTATAATTGCCAAGGAAGCACCTACCTCATATCACTAGCTCCTGCATTAAGCACTGAGAAGACAATGACAGTTGACAGGATAGGCAAAGACCTGGTAACTACAGCAGTGTGGTTAGTGCTAGGAGGGAGGCACTCCTGGATGCTGAGAGAGCACTCAGGAAGAACGCTTAGCTTGAATTAGGTTAAGGAGCTGAATCTGTGTTGGACATGTTGAAGTGGAGGCATCTGTTGGAGGTATCAAGTGTGGGTGACAGACTGGCATAAGGGGCCAATTTTGTGTTATATTGCATAATAATTGAGGAAGGGACTGGATGAGAGCATCGCAGGGATGAGAAGCCAAGGATGCAGCTGTGGGAACATCAATATTTACGGATACACTGAGGAAGAGCAGACCTAGAAGGAGATAGAGCCAGGTGAAGGGCACAGTGTGATGCTGCAGAAAGGAAGCTGTAAGCTGTAGTGGTTAAGGGCTTGGGCTGCGGAGCTGCAGGTGTGTTCAGACCCTGCATGCCTAGCTCACAAGCTGTGTGGCATTGGCCACATGTTACCTTATTTCTCAAAGGCCAGATTTATGAAAGGGGAGAATTTATAAAATTGGAGGATCTACTTCTTCAACTTGTGAAGCCTAGCTAAAGTATGAAAGTATGGAGTCCTGTGCTTGGCATAGAAAGAGTGCTTGATAAATATTGGGTGATGTTATTATTACCAAATAAAACAAGGACTCAGAAACACTTAGTGGAAGGTGTGGATAACCTTGGCAGTGGAAGGATGGTTCAAGGAGTGAGTAGGAGGTGCAGCAGTAGAGCCTGTGAGTTTAGAAATTTTCTCAGTTGTGAATGGGATGGGGAGGACTGTTTCTGGAGAGTTGGAGTTTGAGGACAGGTTTAAAGGGAAACAGCAGGAGAGACTTAGGCAAGAGTGCCGAGGGTCAGAAGCCAAGAGAGATGGAAATGGTGAAGCAGAAGCTCATAAGAGCAAAGAGACAGAGATGCCTAGGAAAACAAGGCACTTGGAGAGGTAGGCAGGAGGCGATCAGAGTCGGGAACTAGGGAAGAAACTCCTTTGAACTAAGAACTTGCCTTAGAGCGTGTACAGACTGCTGGAATTGAGATTTGTAGGTTCCTGAAAGTCAGGGTTTAGTGAACCATTCTGACATTCTCTCTATAAAAATAATGAATTTTCAAATCCTCGAAAGACAAGGAAAGAGAAGAGTCTCCTGAGAAGACAGGCAAGAATCAGAGCATCTTCATAAAGTTATGAAATACCTTGTGAGTCACTTTGGAATTCAGACTCACTCTACAGTCATTCTTAACATTAAAAAAAAAAAAAAGCCCTCAAACTTAACTGTTTTGAACTATAGCCATTGTCTCTTATTTTGATTTCTATGTACATAGATGTATATGCCAGCATTTCCTCCTTCTTTGCTAGCCATTGATAGATTGTTTTTCTGACTAGTGATAACAGACCCTTCCTCTTTCCCAATCTCCTTTACTGACCAGGAGGAATTTCCACCATCCTAAAATACTGGAGGTCTGGGGAAGCAGAGTCCTTCTGAAACTTGAAGAATGCTCTCCCTTCCCCGATGTAGGCACTGTCTGAACTAGGAAGGCTGTCTGCATGAATTTAAAAAAGAGCATGGGCAGACCGCTGATGTGTTGATACTGTGTGTGGCTGACAAGTAACCTGAGCTCCTTGGGCGTAATGGACTTTTCCTTCGATTAAGTACGGCATGTCACCTCCTCAGGCTCTCAGAGACTCTGCAGAAGGCAGAAGCCTCTCCACACACACACACACACACACACACACCAAAAAAAAATACTGTGGGAAGTGACTTGCCCAGGGATGCAGAAGAATCATGTGACACTTAATTTAGAATGTCATTTGTCTGGCCAAAATTTGCCTGGTGTGTCTTCTGTCTTGGGACCTCGAAGAGAACTCTTCTACAGTAAATGTTCCTAGTTTATTTCCTTTTCTTTTAGCCCAAAAAAATATATAATGTGGGTGAGAATATGCTTTTGATTATTTCTCCATTAACTTGAGGAACTTCGGTTCCTATTTTTGTTCCCCTCATCTTGAAGACAGGCAAGATTTCATGAGTAGATGGAAGAACACCCAAATTTGAGGGAATGCTCCAACAACATAAATACTTGTGGCTGAGAGAAAACAATGGCCCTCCCTCGACTACTGTGGGGAAGATCTAATATTGTGAACAGCTGTGTTTGAGAGTTTCCTAATTGTTATTTATTCTATCTGTAGATCTACAGTCCCACAAATGTATGAATAGGACCTTTGCTGATCATATCTCTGTGTTTTGATCAGAACTCTGCTACAAATAAAAGAGCTGTAGTGCATTGTTTTCTTAAACTCCTGGGGCTTTACCACAATTCACTGATTTTTTTTTTTTCCTTTGATACAGCCTTCTTCAGCTTCTGTTCCTTTCTAAGAAATTGAACCAAGAGTAGTAAACAAGAGATACTTTGGTGAACTTCCTTGGGGACTACTCAAATCTGTGGACCCTGTCATCTCTCCTAAACCCAAGTCACTTATTTTCTTGGGCCTTATGGAAGGAACTCTTCTACAGGTGCCTGAGATTCAGTGTGTTCCAAATGCCTTTCATAATTTTCTCCTGAATTCTGTTTTTTCTTTATGGCCTCCCAAGAAACCTGGGAACCATCTTTATCTCCTTGTTAGCTTACCTCCAGTGGCCATGGGGTTACTTCATTTTCTGAGATGGCCGTTTAGGGTGGTCAGTCTCTACTGGTTCCTCTATAAATGCAGCCGTCCCCAGCCCAAGAAGATGAATTCACCACTTCCTCTAGATTGTCATTTACTTTTCTACTCTACAAGTCATGAAAAATTGTTTGGTAATTTTTTGTTTTCAGGTCTGGTTCTTCTGCTAGATGATGAGATCTTGAAAGTAAGAACCCAGTTGGTATTTAGATCCATGTCTGGCACATATGTAAGCAAAAGTATTGGCTAAATTAAATTGACTTGAAACTGGAAAAAGATATGTGGAATAGAAAAGGAGCCATTAAGTAACCAGTATTATCTTTTGTTTGATCTCTTTTTAGCATTTTATTTATCTGTTCCCTCTTGTTTTTCTTACTTAGGGGATAAAAACACATGAAAAAATCTGTTCCTCTAAAAATAATTTTAAAATTACTTTTAGGGGATAGGGTAGTCTGGTTGCATTGTCAGTGTTCTGTCTAAATGCGATTTAATTAATTCTTATTGACATAAAGAAACAGAAAAGAAAATCTCACAAATATTGTTTATGGAGAAAAGGAACTGGAGTCTGAGGGGCCAGTTCCAGTTTGATTCTTGCCACTTAATTACCTGATTGAACCCAGGCAAGTATCCAGTACTGGATATTAATGCATTTTACACAGTGAAGACATAGAGTAAATTCTAATGTAGAATAAGTTGTTTTGTAGGTTGAATGTTTGTGTCCTTCCTTCCCCACCATTCATATGCTGCAATCTAATCCAAAGTATGATGATTCGTAAATCAATCATGAGAGTGGAGCTTTGGTGAAAGGGATTAGTATTCTTGTAAGAAGAGGTCTCTTAACTAGCTTACTCTCTTTTCACTATGTGAGGATTCACGGAGAAGGTAGTTGTCTCCAACATGGAAGAACGCCCTCACTAGAATTCAACCACACTAGCACACTGTACCTTGGAATCCCCAACTGTGAGAAACATATTTCTGTTGTTTAAAAATCCAGTCTATAGTTATAGCCATCAAAACTTAAGGAGCTCTCAGTTAATGTTTAGTTGAACCTGAACTTAGATATGTCTGATAAACCTAGATTTGAAAATTATTCTTCTAAGTGGTTTATGTAGTATCAATTATAATCATATGTGAGGTCTCAAGACTAAGTTTTCAGTATCTTTATTTCAGCTTAGTAATTTTTTTTGGTAATAACTTATGAATATTATTTCAATTGATGGCTCCATGAGACAACTGGGCTGAATCTTTCATTTTCACTTAATTTTTTTTGAATATTCATTATTCTTCTCCAATGTTTTGGATAATAATAAATTAAGGGTACCCTTTAAAAAATTAATGATTAGATTTAACAGCTTTGTTTTAGAGGTAATTTATTTTCATCAAGGGATTAGAACAAGAAGTAGGATTTTCATAGTTATTTTGTTAGGAATTCTGCAGAATTTGCTCTCTGCATTGTAATTCTCCTTAAGGAAAGGTCCTTCTCTCCACAGTCAGAAGCTGGCTTTCCTGGGGAGCATGATGCATGATACCCAGTCAGTGCTAGCAAACATAGGAGCTCCAGAGCCTATTATGTGTCTTTAAGATGTAGGAAAAATAAACCTCAGGCATGAATTTTAACTTAGTTGTGGATGGAGCCTGGAAGCCAGTACTAATTAAGAGGAAAACAGCCCCACCCTCTCAGTCCTGCCATGATGGCTGAGCCAAATCAAAGAGAAAGAAAAAGCCCATCAGAGTGAAGGTTTTCTCTCTTTTATTTCTTCTTTTTGTTTTCTTTAGTCCCTCCCTTAATTTTTTATAGTAATATGAGCCATGAAATTAGAATTTATAGTTAGTATTTTGTTCTGCACAAATTCATAGCTTTGCTTTTCCTTTAAAGCTGATTCCAGCACCACTTTCAGAAAAGAAACTGTCCTAGTTTCACATTGCCTCTAAGAAAATGAAATGTACTTAAGTATAGTTAAACAGCAGGCGTATATTGTAGAGTGGCTGCTGCTCTGGACATTGGGGTGAAGGACTGAGAAAGAGGAGCAAAGTTGGCCCAAGAGAGGAGGCAGCAGTCCCCCAGTGAGATACTGGAAATCACCTAACAGGGAATATGGCACTACTGCTGCCATTGGGCACCTTCATTCAAGAGTTTTCAATTTCCAATTTCCAAAAGAGTTCAATTTCCAATTCTGAAATTGTAGGGTTTTTGTTTTGTTTTTGGAGGGAGGAGGAGAGTAGCCTTTGTGCTTTATATCTAAACAGTTTTGTCAAACATTTATACCTGTTTACTTACATAAAAATCAAAATAAGCCATTATTGAGATATGTAGTGTACTAATAAGGCTGGATGGCAGATTATACAGGAGATTATACATTCTTCCTCTTCATTCTAATTATTTCAGTTGATGGCTCCATGAGACAACTGGGCTGAATCATTTTCACTTAATTTTTTTTTTGAATATTCATTATTCTTCTCCAATGTTTTGGATAATAATGAATTAAGGGTACCTTTTTAAAAAATTAATGATTAGATTTAACAGCTTTGTTTTAGAGCCACCTAGCTTCCCTCCCCCACAAGACAGAGTCAGTGCATAAGCCAGGATATGTATGCATGGGCCTGCTTTTTTTTTTGGGGGGGGGAGGGGTAGGTACTGGGGATTGAACCCAGGGATGCTTAACCACTGAGCCACATCCCCAGCTCTTTTAAAAAATATTTTATTTAGAGACTGGGTCTCACTGAGTTGCTAAGTGCCTTGCTAAGTTGCTGATACTGGCTTTGAACTGGAAGTGATCCTCCTGCCTCAGCCTCCTGAGCCACTGGGATTACAAGTGTCTGCCACCACGCCCAATTTGTGCCTGCTTTTTATACCAATGACAGCATATCATAATAATTGTCCAGCACTTCACTTTCTTCTTTTTTTTTAACCTTACATTACTTCCTGATGCTTTTTAAGACAGTACATAACTGAGTTTCTCATTCTTAGGGCAGCACAGTACTCCATTGTATGTTTGAATGATTTACTTAACTAGTTTCCTCTTGAGGAAGATTTAGATCGCTTTCTATCTTTGATTATTACTAAAAGTGCTAGACTAAAGGAACTATTTTTAAAATTCCCTTCTTAGTTTGTGAAAGTAGACCTATAATGTACTCTGTTGATAGGATATATAATTTGCCCAAGATAAAAGAACAAAGAGAACCATGTAGGATCTCTGCTTCTAAAACAAAGAAAAATCACATCCATAAGACTTAAAGGAGGGGATGAGGTTGTGGCTCAGTGATAGAGCGCTTGCCTAGTATGTGTGAGGCCCTGGGTTGGATCCCCCATAACACATAAAAATGAACAAATAAAATAAAGGTATTGTGTCCATCTACAGCTAAAAAAATATTAAGAAAAAAAGACTTAAAGGAGAACCAACAAAGATAAAAGAATCATTAAAACTGTCTATAAAATGGATAACTTCAATACATCAGGCAACTGCCCCCCCCCCCAAAAAAAATGTTCTGTGGTACAGGATAGTTGGATATGTCATGTGTAAAGGAAATGTGATTGGTGGTGTGGACTCAGGGGGACTCTGTGTAAGAACAAGGGAAGGAGCTGGCTATTGGGCTTACTAAGAATTTTATGTCCTCTGAGAAGACCACCAGTGAGAAAGCTGACCTGAGATGCCTATAAACTAATGACTCACAGCTAAACGCCTCATTCTAATGTAGTGTGGTCAGTGCTGTGAGTTTTGGATAAGTGCAATGTGCAGTGGACAATAGGTACCTAGCTGCTACATCTCCCTAAAAAGGCTGACCTCAGGGAGAGCCTACTAAGCTGAGCACCGAAGAATGTGTTTTGAGGAGGGTAGGTAGGAAAGGGTGGAATAGTGTGAGAAGCCATGTTCTAGGATAGGGAATAGCAGTGCATCCAGAGACCAGTGCAGCCTCTTTGAGGATCTTCAAGTGTGTCTGTGTGGGGTGGGGAGATGAGGCTTGCAAGGTTATTAAGGGTCAGGAGAGCCATACCTCTCCCCAAGCATTAAGAAGTTTAAATTTAAAGCTGTGGGAGGCTGTTAGAGGTTTTTTTTTTTTTTTTTTTAACCAGGGATATGAAGTTATCTGACTTCTGTTTTTAATATTTCACCCTGCCAGGTGGAAAATGAACTAGAAAGGGATATGACATTATTTAGGAAACTGTTTCCGGTAATCCAGGTGAGAAGTGATTGTGACCTGCATTGATAATGATAATGAGGGTGGAGAAGTAGGAGTTGAAGAGCCCTTGAGGCTTCGGACTCATCAGGGTGTAGTGGTTGTGAGATTCCAGTGTAGAGGCAAAGAGACAGCCCTCTCATTGCTCAACTTTAACAAAACCATATAAGCAGTGGATTATTCATGCATCTTTATGAACCTCTCCATTATTTCTTTTGGATAAATGCTGGAATGAAATTGCTGAGTCAAAGGAAATAGATTTTTGAAATTTTTTAATAATGTAATCAGAATGCCTCCAGAAAGGCTAATGTATCACTTTTACATGTCTACTAGCAATTAGGACTCTGCTTCAAGCTTACTGTTATTGCTATGAATTGACACTAATTTGATACGCAGAAAGTACATCTTTTTTGATGTTTTAATTTGCATTTCTGTATATTCTGGTTTGGTTGAAGTTCTTCATGTTTATTGACTATATTTCTATGAATTGTATATTTCCAGGATTTTTTGTTGCTTATTTTTTTTTTGAGATGTTTTGTTTTCTTGATTTCTAATTGTTTAGTCCTTTGTTTTTTCTATTTGTTGGAGCATTTCTCTAGCTTGTTATTTTGTTTACTTTTTTTTTAAACTTAGGGAATACTATAACACTGAATTGTATCCCCAGCCCTTTTTATTTTTACACTTTTTTTATTTTGAGACAGTCTCCGTAAGTTGCTGAGGCTGGTCTTGAACTTGCAATCCTTCTGCCTCACCTTCTCGAGAAAGTGGGATTACAGATGTGTATCACAACATCTGACTTACTTTTGCTTATGTTATTTTATTGATCAGAAAGTTTTTTTAATGTAATAAAATGTTTTTCTCAGGATTTTTGCCTTTAGAGTCAAGAAAGTTCTTTCTCAACCCCAAGTTGTATAAATTTTGGGATTTATATAAGTATTTACATTTATTTCCATTTTTTACCTTTAAATCTTTAATTTTTTAGACTTTTTAAAAATACAAAGTATGTTTTATGAAAAGTACTTTTTTTTTTTAGTTTCCAATAGTTTAAAAAAAGGTAAAAAGTATATATTTTTTGTGAACCCCAAATCAGGACAACTTGGTATAATGAGTTTTATGCAATTTGTGTGAAGGAGACAGTCTTTGAAATTAAATGTGAAAATATTAGAATTTTGGAGGCATTACTAGTTAAACATAGTCAAAAGAATAGAATGTTTGAAATCTGGAGTTTATGAGAAAATCCAGGTCATAAAACATTGCCAATGGTTTGTGTGGTTGCAACTTAAAGTTCAAAATTATCCTTCTGCTTTGAAATATAATTAACATTGAAATAACTTTTCAGGTCCATGGTAGCTATAATCTTGGTCCTTTTGGAAGATTCTTTTCTATACAGAACATACAAGATGACCATTGGTGGTACCAATCAGAACAAGACCAAAGATGGTAGAGTCTTGACCCAAAGCCTCACAATGACTTAAGGAATCTTAGGAAATAAAATGCCACACTCACTGACATTTATCATTTGACAGCAAGATAAACATTTTCTAAACATTTAGAAAAATTTTAGGTACCTAGTGGAAGTTTATTTATTTATTTTTTAAATCATAGAGCTTGATTGGGTTTTCCTGAGAGAAAGCATTGCCCTGTTTTGCCTGTTTATGAGAAATTTTAGAGATTGAAGCCTAATGATAGGACTGTTTTTATGAGCTTGGCTCAGAGGGGCTGTGTTGTCCACATTTAGCATGTACCATTGGCTCTGAGTGAGACCTTGGTTCCTAGTAAACGCTGTTTGCAAGAGTGAGGTGGGGTTGGGTGGCTTTCAGGCCACCCAGAATGCCATGTGTATCTGTTTGATAAACTCTGTGGTTCATCTGTTCTGTGTTTTTGCAGGCTAGTTTAAAAAAAAAAAAAAAAAAAAAAAAAAGGTGGAAAGAAATAAAAGCAAACAAGCAATCATGATGTGTTAAATGTTTATCTTTTTACTTGAATGTTTGGAAAGTTGAAGTGTAATTTCACTCCTGAAAGAACAAAAAGTTGTATTTTCAGGGGGGCATAGGTTTATTTTTTAAGGCGGTGGGCTAACCATGAAAGTGAATATATGACTTTGTAAATACATTTTTCTCATTGGGCTATTTTTTTCAAAAAGCAAGGCTGTAATTGCCTACTCTTGGCATACAGAGATCAGGAAAATATGGATGTTGGTAGTCATTTTTTTTTTCTTAAATGGCATGGGTTTTCTCATGTTGTCCAGGTGTGAGTATTAACCCTTAAATCTTATCTTTATGGCCCAGGAGTTTTTAGCCTCAGCATCATTGACATTTTGGGCTGAATAATTCTTAGTGGTGTGGGTCTGACCTTTGTTATTATAGGATGTTTCGTGACATTACATTACTGGTCTCTACCCACCAGATGCAGTGAATCTTCACCCCAGCCCAGGCAATTAAAAAATGCCCCCAGATATTGCCAGATGTCCCCTTGAGGGCAACCACTGATATGATCAATGCAGAAGAGGTAAGATTGGTCAGCTCAGAAGTTATGTTTGACTTTTAAATATATGGTCTACTCTCAAGTCAGATAGTAGTCTTCAAGGTAAGAATAGACTGCTAGAAGGAACACTTTAACTAAACTTCAATTAAATTTCATAGCACTCAGAGTCACTAACCAAATTTGTTGTATTGAAAATGAAGCCAGTGAACTGAGACCTAAGGACATGCTGAGAGTCTGGGAGGTGATTTTCTAGAAATAGTGTTCTCAATTCATACCAGGTAAAGGGCAGGAATCACATGGTACTTCTGTGGTGAATCGGTTATGGTCATTACGTTTAGTCGTTTGCCCTGCTAATGGCCTTAACCAAAGGACAGGAAGCTTCCTTCCTAAGATGTTCATCTGCACTTCTCAACTGTGCTGGCCTCACAAGATTTGCTGGCTGTGGCCTTCTATGGACAGTTGACCGATTCAGATGAAACACCCACCTGCTGTGGAAAATCTGGAAAATAAACCAAAGCCTGTAACTAAACCCTTGCTTGACTGCATGTTTTAATGACTACAAGTTATACACTTGACTAGAAATTAGTGGTGTGTGTTTTTCTTGCATATGGTTCACTGTTGCTCTTTTTAAAAGATGCCTCCTTTCATTAACACTGACAGTACAGATCAAACAGAAACTGAAACAGCCATGTCCCAGACAGTCTCTAGCAGTGGATGTTGTACTTGCATTAATTTTGGATAACAGGTTATGGTTTAAAATTTAATTTTTAAATAATGCAATAGAAATTGCTTATGAGAAGTTGGTTTGAAAGGTAGTAATTGAGGTGTAATTTGATGTTCCGTGTTCAAATGTACTTGTCTTACATAATTTTTAGTACTACTTTCAAGCACAAAACTGCCAATATAATACAACATAATGCAATGTTAATTCATTGTTAAATGTACTTTTACTAATTAACTGGAGTGAAATATAAATCTTCTGCCAAAAACATTGCCTTGCTTATACAGGACAAACAGTTAATCATGTTTGGATCTGTTTTTTTAAAAGTTTTGATGATTTTACAAAGCTTTTGGATAATTAGATTAAGATGAACTGTTTCTGTGCTTTAATTCATTTTTAAAGGACTATAAAATAATAATTAGAACTTAGATTTATAGTCAACTTCCAGTGATCATTTCAATAATCACTGTGTACAGGGGGAAGAGAAGGTATTATAGAAACAGAAAAAGCATTTGGAAAGAAATACAAGAAGCCTCAGCTCTCTTTACCCTCTGTCTAACTTGTAGCAGGAGTGGACCAGCCTGTGGGAGGGGGAGCCAAAGCCACAGCTTGAGAAAGCAATCCACTTGTGATGATCGTTTATTAAGATTTTTTTTTTCTAACAGATTTTGATTGAAGCTTGTTTGAATACATTTCCCAATGAAACCGTGAATTAATAACCCATTTTTTGGTTGTACATATAGTGCAAAGTAGCATTTAGAAGCATTGTCTCAGCATACTGGGATTTGTCATAGCTGGGTTCCTTCTTGGAAATACCTGGAGCAATGAAACGTCTTTTGGACTTCTTCTCCCTGACCCCTTTCTCCTTTTGTGGTGTCCCACCCAGACACACTTGAGTTCTTTAAATCAAGGATTCCCATTCAGTTTACAGCTTCCATATTTGTTCTATTCTGTTTATTGTGTCCATGTTTGTTCTGGAAACAAACACTGTCATTCCCAAAATTAGAGCAAAATAATTCAGGAACATGAGGAAAAAATATACAAGTGTTTATGGGAGGATATTAGTTTTATTTCTAATTTTTGAAATTTACCCACTAGCTATATGGTTTCCCTGAATCATCTTATCTTATATTTGCCTAAATATATACATTTCTAGGAATATTGTGAATCCCTGATTTATGTTGTAGCTTCCTAAAATCAACTGAGGCCCACAGATACCTGTGGGCATGCTGGGAGTATAATTCCACTGTAGGTAGCTGAGGGTGAATGGGTGGTCTCTCACACTTGCTTGTCGTATTTTTTGCTAAGGCAAGAGTCTAACAGTTGTTGGGATTTGAATGGATCCAAACCAGTAGTGTTTAGTCTTCTAGAGCTTCTATGTCTGTGCTGATTTAGAAACATATAAATCTTTAGCCTGTGGAGTTTTTTCCTTAAATGCTTATTTTAGAAAAGTCTGTTGGTTGAATTTATTGGTACATGAAACTAATGAGGCCAGTGTTGTGAGTTTGAGCCCTGCTTCTAACACTTGGCCAGATTTCATGATTACATTGTTCTGCTTCAAAAGAGGTGGTCTTCATGGTGGGCAGATCCAAAGAGAGCATTTTTATTCCACAGTTACTTGTGGAGGTCTCTTCTTCTGGGCAGACGTTGGTAAACAAGACAGACCACAAATACATAAAAAAAGAGGAAGCTATCAAATGCTGCATGCAGAGTATTCAAACTAGGCAAAACAATAAAAAAGTAAATTTTTTCTGGAATAAAATCAATAAATATGGAGTAGGCCTCAGCACAACAAAAATGATAATAGAGTTGTAGAGCCTCTGAATGCCCAAAAGTCCAGAGTCTCATTCTTTTCACATGACTCAGAATATTAGAGACAGCTTTCATTGGGGTGATACTTTTTGTTATTTTCACTCCATTTGTTTTCCTGCAAATTAACACATTCAGAAAACTTCAACAAAATGTTTGCTTCCAGGACAGTATGGAAGAAGAAGAAACAGAGAAGCTATTCCCATCTGGGGGGCTTGGGGGAAGCAGAGGGAATAACCTAGAAGCAGGTTGTGAGTGGTACCTGATGTCTTCAAATCTACAAGAAAAAGATTATCCTATAAACAAACAAATGAAAAGCCACATTTGCATTCAAAATCCTAAATGAATATGGTTTGGAGGAGACCACAGAAGATAAGAAAAGGATTTGTTAAGTGACAGGAAGACAGGGAATGACTGGATTACTATCTTTTGCAAAATACCTGGGCAGCACCCTCCTTCCTTTCCCTGAACCGCAGTGGCTGAGATGTCCATTCAGTAGACCAGAAGCTCCATCTGAGATCTGGCCCTTGCCCATCTGCATTGTCCCTTTTAACTCAGCTTCTGAAAGTATTTGCTGCTCACATCCAAAAGCAGTCCTCTCCCTCTGTTTAGTGTCCTTCTTGTCATTTTTATTGAAGGAAAGGTCAATTCTTCCCCCACCTTCTTCTTACCATCACTCTTCCCGTGTCCCCACAATGATGTCATATTGTGCTTGCTTTTGCAAAGGCCACAACTAAGTTCCGTGCTGTAAAATTGGGTTCATTTAAAATTGGCCTTGGCATGAGATTGATGAGACTTGAATCTTGGTTCTGCTACAAAACTAATTGAGTTACATCAGGTAAGTTATTCTGTAAGCCTCACATTATAAAATAGGATGAAATCACTTCTTTTGTTATAAAGATCAAATGTGATAAAATATGTAACATACATAATATAATATATAATGCACTTAGCATGGTACCAGCTTACAAGAAATGCTTCAGGAGGGATGGCTGCTGCTCCTCCTTCAATGATGTTCTTGTGGTCCCTGCCTCCAGGTCTGCTTTAGATTTTGAAGGCTTGCGGGCCTGGCCATGCTGAAGACCCTTGGCTTTCACATCTGTACTCTGTAAGTTTGCTTCCCACCCTGTCAGTGGCTTTCTATCTCTTTCCAACATCCTTGTCCTTTCTTGCTCCTGAGAGGAGGGAGCTCCCATGGGTTCAGTCTTTTGCCTCATGTTTTTCTTACCACTTTTCCATCCGTATTCACAGTTTTAACTACCTTCTGTGTGCTTGGGACTCTCAAAATTTATCTCTCTTGCCTGCTGACATACCACTGGGATCCCCCTGTCCCCTTTACTTATGATATGTTAAAAATATCATCACTTCTCAATTCTACTGTTGCATTAGCCTCTTACCTAATCTTTTTTCCTTCCTTTTTTTGCCTTCCTTCATTTTAGCTACCACATATCTAGAGTGGTTTTGGGAAAAGGTAGATCAGGTGATTCTCTGTGATAAATTCTTTAGCCAAGTGCCAGGCTCCTCCCCCAGACCCTGCCCCTATAGTGCCGGCCACAGCACCTCTTTGTGACACTCAGGACCCCTCTTCTGGATCATCTCTACTCACAACTCTGTCAGCGCCCCTGCATCACAGGTCAGCTCTGGAAGTATCCCATGCCAGTGGATCTGCTGAGCACACTGCATGCTTTTGCTGGGCCTGGAACATCTTTTCTCCTTTCTTCACTTGGCTCACTTTTATTCCTCTCAGCCCAGACTTCATCTCCAAAAGGCACTCTCTGAATCTGGGCAGCTTCAGGGTCCCTCTGTTCTCCCATGGCACCATGTCTATTTCTCAGTCTGTAATTGTGATCCATTTTTTGAATATTTTTAAAATTTATTTTTTAGTTGTAGTTAGACACAATACCTTTATTTTATTTATTTATTTTTCTGTGGTACTGAGGATCGAACCCAGGGCCTCGCATGTGCTGGGTGAGTGCTCTACTGCTGAGACACAACCCCAGCTTGTTATCCATGTTTAAAAAAAAAAAAAATCCAACGAAACTGAACTGAACAGACTAGAAGAAAAAATGCTATTTTGCATGTGTGTGTGTATAAATGTATTTGGGTTCCTGAATAAACTCTACGCTTTATTCAGGGTCACAAAGTTTGGAAAATTCAGATTTGCCCTTCTCTGTTTATGTTTACTTACAGATTATAAGCTCCTTAAAAGCAAGGACTGTCTATATATTTTTTAGCCTTTGTGTTTAGCCAAGTGTATAGTCAGTGAAAAACTTGTTAAATAGAATGTGCTTTATCTGGAAGAGCAAAGGTGAGAGAAAATTGAGGAGTTTGTGAATTCCTAGGATGACATAGGTGAGTGTGTTGGAAGTTGCTCCTCTGAGTCTCCTTGAGTTACTAATTCCCCTCCCCTGGTCTGAAGTCTCCTTGTCCTGGGGTGCAACTGAGTCTGTACAGGAAATCTCAAGCAAGAACTTGCTGAGGAGGATCCATAACCCTCTTTTGTTCAAACATATGTGAGCTGGTAACTATTTGTGGAGAAAACCAACCCTCTTATTTCTTTGGAGACTGAGTTCCTGCCACATCAGACTGTGTCAATGGCTTTTCTGCAGCCAGTATAGCAGAGGAAGGAAAGGGCAGCAGGGGGAAGGTTCCAGACCATCTTTCCCTTATATTTTCCTACTGGCAGGTCAGAAAACAACCCTGAAGAAAGAGGAGTACATCCTTCCCTCCAGGGTCACTGGTGTCATTCTCAGAACTGAAGCACAAATGAAGTTGGGGGTCAGGATGATCCTTCATGGTGGCTCCATGTTTCCTGTTGCCTTCCTTGTTGTCTTGGCAAAGAGCCAGGTGTGACTTTATTACCTTTGCTGCTTTTCTATTCTGAGTCATTCCATTCTCATTTACAAGTATAATATTTGTTCTCAGTGTTTGTATTGCCTGCACTTGTATTTCTGCCATCTTTTTCTCTGTGTTTTTCTTCTTCCTTGCTTCATCCCATTCTTTCCTCCATTCCCTAAAAGCAAAAAATAAAAGAAACAATCGTAAATGAAACTTGTAAGGAGAAAGATAAGTTATTAACCATTTTTTACTTCATTTGTGGACCTGCACTTCATAAAGGGAAAAAGAGTTTGTTTTAGTGTTATAGAACGCACATTAGAAAATGATAGTGGTCCTAACAGGGCCATGCCTTACTTATCTTCATCCTTGTAGGATGTAGCATAGAATAACAAGCTTAATAATGGCTTGCTGTCCAGCCAGATTGAATTAATAAGGATTAAGTATGATGCTGAAACTGGTTTTTGGTTGGCTTTCCCTTGAGCATTTTCTCTGCTCTCTCTTTCATGTCCTTAGCTGCCTCCTTCTTTCAAACATTATTATTGGTGCTTTACTTATAATCCTGACACCTTGACACAAATGACAATCTTGATAGATGTGATTTTTTATACCTTTATTTTATTTTTTTTATATGGTGCTGAGGATGGAACCCAGTGCCTCACACATGTTAGGCAAGCTCGCTACCACTGAGCCACAACCCCAGCCCAACAGATGTGATTTTAAAAATACCAGCTGAATAATATTCTTGCACTTCTGAGATCAGACACTTTATTTGTGAAAAGTTGCTTCTCTGAGTCTCCATGTGTTGTTAACTGTGAGAACAGTTATCTTTTGAACCAGCCCTAAACCCTTTCTCTGACATTGGCTTTGTGAGAGTTACTTGGGGTATTACCACAGCCACCTGCAAGAACTACAAGAAAGCTGGAATGCCAGCCAATTCTGAGAGCCCTACCCATGAGAGGAGTTTGAACAGCAAGTTATAAAGGAAATAGCTTTAAAACACACTTTCTTCATTGGCAATAACATTATTTTTCAGGCTTTACAAACAATGCATATTTACTATAAAAAATCAGACAACACAGAAAAGTATTAAGAAGTGAAAATCATACTGTCTGTCCTTTTTAGTGTATATTCATCTAGACTTTTGCTTTTACACATAATATGTATAACATTTTAAAAGATTATTCTAAAATTATTATTATTATTATTCTAAAAAAAGCAGTGTAATACAGATATCTTTGCATATAATCAGTGTTAATTCTATGTCATGGCTTTCTGTGGCAGAAACAACAGGTTGAGGGAGTATGATGGCCTTGCTTGCAAGTTCTAGGCTGTAGCACTGGGTGGAGTGGGCTTCTGTAGTAGGCCTCCGCACTGTGCCCAGGCCTGGCTACCAAACGATGACAGGCCAGTGCATCTTGGCTTGCAGTGCATCAGGCCCACCAGGCCTACATGGGAGGTTCCACGCAGCTGCGGGACGCATTTGCCGTCTTCTCTCCAACCCACTGGGCTACCATTCTGCTGCTCCACCACTCTGCTGCTGCTTCTCAGCTGGGGCCAATAGGCTGCTGCATGGCTTGGCAGCCAGGGGAGTCATGTCACTTTTATCATCTAACATGCCACGTATTTCATTTGTATTTTTAAAGTTTGTATTGTTAATTTCCATGAGAGCTGAAGTATTTGTCTGATTTATTCATCATATCCACAATACCTGGAACATTGCTTGGCACATATCAGGCACTCCACAAATATTTCTGAATGAGCTAATGTTCTTTTGGCTCCCTTCCATTCTCACACTGTCCCTTTGTGCTCCTATAGCACCACATTTCTTGTGGTTCTTAATGCATTCTGAATTTACTACAGTTTGTATGTTGACTCTCCCCCCATAGGCTATAAATTCCTTGAACCAAAAAAATCTTCATCTCCCTTCTCTCCAAAGGTATCCTGTCTATAGAAGGTGCTCATAAATGAATATGTTATAGCTATTGACATTAGCAACATTCATATATCCATCCTGTTCCTCTTTCTTTTTCTGTCCACAGCAAATCTGTAGACCTTGAGCTTATAGTTACATTTTATGAATGGAGTGGAAGCCTTTCTGACCCTATACCACTCATCTCTTCCCTCCACCCCCTGCAGGCTCACTGATGGTCTACGCACTCTCTCCTGCGACCTCCTTCCCTTGCTCTTAGAGCTCCTCACTAGTTATCTCTTAAGAGTTTCATTCCTTTTCTTTCTTCTACCCTCACATCAGTCCCTTTGATGTCCCACAGATAGTTGTTACTAACAAGGGAGGAAGCAGTGCTAGTCTGTAAATGTTAGTTGCCAGAGAAACAGTAGAACATGTAAGAGCAGCAGGCATCTTGTCTAAGTTAGGATCCCTTCAAACTGAGGTGGCCTTTGTGGAACTAGAAAGATTTAGATGGATTATGGACACCTGGAGGGGTTTGAATAGAAGAAAAGGAAGGGGTTGAGGTAGAAGCAGGCATAGCACCTAGGTCCTCTCCTGGGCCCTTCAGGATTCCCCCAGAGGACCATTTCTAGTCTTCATTCTCCTTCAGTTAACATTATTGTTTTTCATGAACTAGATTGAGTAAGAGGATAAAAATAAAAGTATTAGAAATTATTTTTTAATTGAATTTAAATTGTTTTCTGTTTGATTAAATTAGCAGTATTTTAATAGTGATTTTCCTATCCTTTTACGTTGGCTGCATATATCATTTCAGTTATGTATTAAATGGGTTTATATAGATTAATCTTAAATTATAAGGACTATTCACATTATAGTTTTTATGAGAGAATAAATTTGGGACATGGAAACATTTGGAATAAAATGTAATGGTAGGCTGTTTTCTTATCATTGTTTTAAATTATTTTTCTTGTTATGGCTGTATAGTTTACTTGCCTATAGTGAAATACAGTGTGACTTCTTCCCTTTGATTCCATAGTTACTCTTAAATAACTGATCAGAAAGTTCTTAAGTTTTTAGTCCTGTCATAAACAACTTTACTTCAAATTTCTTATAATAGCACTTAAAATTATTAATAGTTCTTTTCCATCTGCCTTTTAGTTGTATAATAATTAGGTAGAGCCTTTCTTTTATATTGATTTTCTCACATAAAAAGAGCAAATGAATGAATATAAGATTAAAGGTTTATTCTTATAAATCATCATTATTTTGTGGGGGAGCTCAACCTTGCTAAAATAGCAATAAATGAAGATGTTCCTAAGCTCTCTCATTTGTTAGATGGGACCATATAAGATGTGAGCTCCTTAGGAGAAGAGATGCTGCTTATGACTTTGGAAACATACTCAGGAAATGGTGCTGAAGGAATAAAGATTTGTACTGAGACTGTCAGAAGGACCCATCTGAAAATCCTCTGAATGAACACATCCTATTATCTGTCTGGTATGTGCACTCTTGGAGGGCATTTCATTATATTCATGGGGGTAGAAGTGTTTAGAAATAGAAAATTCTCTGCTTTTTAATTGTTTTATCTCCAAGTATTTTAGTATTTCAAATAACTTATGAAAATTCATTCTAAGTCAGATTTCAAAGTATCTTTGCCACCAAAATGTTCATAATTACCCTAGTATTATAGTTTGGCTCTGGACTATCCCCCAAAGGATACTCCACAGTATTGAAAGCTTGGTCTCCAGCTGGTGATGCCACAGGGAGGTGGTGGAAACTTCAGGAGGCTGGGACCTAATTGGAGGAAGTAGATCCTGGAGCATATCTGGAAAGGGAATATCTTGACTATGGCCCTTTTCCCCCTCTGTTTCTTTGCTGCCATGAGGTGAGCAGCTTTCTTCCTCCATGCCCTTCTGCCATGATGTTTCCACTTTACCACAAGCCTAAAAGCAGTGGATCCAGTTGGCTGTGGACTGGAACCTCTGAAATTATGAGCCAAAATAAAAATTTCCTCCTTCAAGTTGTTATTCTCTCGTATTTTGTTACAGTGACAAGAAACTGACTAATACACCCAGAGTTTGGCAAGAGTTTTGTCCTCCTTCCCCCACTACATTTCAGAAAGCCCTTTCTCTTCAGAAATTCTAATAAAAAACTTAATTTCTGGCCAAGATATTTGTCCAGTTACAAAAATTCATTTCTTATAATTTAGCATTTAAGATATGATTAATTTGGAAGTTAATTTGGGTTAGTATGATATCCATAAATTTTTATTTTTTATATAAAATGGATCATTTGATTCATTAAGGATTATTTGTTAGGGATGAATAAAGAAAAACATATACTTTAATTGTTCTACTTTCTAGATTAACTATCAGACATTTACATAGAAGTGCTTAGTTTTTCTTAGAAAGCATTTTGACTTCTTTAGGAATTTTTTGTTTTGTGTTGTTTTAGATGGACATAATACCTTTATTTTATTCTACTTATTTTTATGTGGTGCTGAGGATTAAAACCAATGCTCACACATGCTAGGCCAGTACTCTACTACTGAGTCACAAACCCAGCACCTTCAGGAATGTTTTTAATAAGATTGTTCTTAATAGTCTAAAAACAACCGAAATATAGTTGAATAGTAAAAACAACCCAAATATACATAAACTAATGACTAAATAAATAAAATATGTAAATCCTTATTGTGGAATATTTTTCGACAATAAAAAGAAATGAAGTACTGATACTTGATGTACTGGGAATGAACCTTAAAAATATCATGCCGAATAAAAGAAGCCAAATACAAAAAGGCTATATGTTTATGATCCCGTTGGTATGAATATAGAACAGGACAACCCTACGGAGACAGAAAGTAGATTGTTGTTGCCTAGGGCTGGAGTGGGTGTTTGGGGGCATGGGATATGCTTGCTAATGGATGTGAGGTTTATTTTTAGGGTGATAAAAACATTCTAAAATTGACTTTGGTGATGATTATGGAACTCTGTAAATATACTAAAAGTCATTTAATTGTACACCTTAATAGTTGAATTGTGTGATGTGTGAATTATATACTATATATTATATATATATATATATATATATATATATATATATATATATATATATAAAATATATATATGTGTGAAAAGCTGTTAGTTTTTTAAAAAAAGTGTTAGTATTCACTCACTGGTTTCAGTAATGGAATGGAAGAGATTTTAGAGGTATGTAGCATGTTCAGTGAGAGAGATATAACGTCTAATGAGTAAGTGAATTTATTATCAACTGAGTAAAATTATGAACATCTCTTTAAAACTTTTATTCAGGTGAGAAAATGATAGAGAACAAATTCTCTATCCCATGAATTTAAAAATATCATTCTATTTATATACCAGGGAGCAAATCTCACAGTTTGAATGTACTAAGTATACTGAATGAGTTTTTGAAAAACTCTACTATGTTTCACGAACATATCTAAAATATTTCTGCTATTCAACTTAGAGATGAACTTGCCAACTGGTGTCCAAGTCAACTGTATTACCATAGTTTGCCATAAACCATGAAAGAGCATCCAAGCAATACAAGTTTTGGGAGGATTTGTGGTGTTGGTCACTTAATAATTAATTCTGCTTATATGAAGGAGAAATGAGAAATAAGCATATTTCACAAAATTTCTTCCCTGGAGGTCTCTAGAGAGTACTTGAGCTTCTTTCTTCTTTCTGAGATGCAAAGACCGCTGTTGGCATAAGACAATTGAAAGTGGTGCTCTCCAGATGGAGTGCATTAGCACAGCACCCATCTTCAGGATAGGCAATGCTCATGCTTACATACTTTAAATGGCATTTTTAATTCTATTAATAACTTATGAATATGTTAATGTAAAAAAATCCATACTTTATAGATTCATCTAAAATTGTCTTTGACCATCACTTAATCCTATTTCTTTCCAGAGAGGACACTACTGTTTGGTGGGTGTTGTCCTAGCCCCCGAAGTCTCTTTTTCTAAGTATTTAATAAATACACCTATGTTCTTGTGGAAATATGTAGTTTGGATGTGTGGTTTCTCAAAGAAAATCTTAAATAATAATAGCATACCTTATTTTTCTACAATTTCATTTTTTTCCCTTAAAAATATATCTTGGAGAGCTTTTCATGTCTATTTGTGTAGGGTTCTACACCATTCTTTGTAACTGTTGCAGAGCATTTATTATATGCACATATTGCAAAGTATTTGATGTTTCATAATTGATTTAACTGTTCCCTTCTTGAAGGCCACCTAGTTTTTCTCTTATTATTTGCTATTATGAGCAATTAGGCAGTAGAAACCTAGCACATGATTGCTTGCAGACATGCATGTAGAAAGCTTTGGGATAGAAAAGCAAGGGAAAGAATTGTTGGGTAGAACGTGCGCTTTCATATTGCCAGGCTGTCCCTTTGAAAGTCCCACTGTGTCCTCCTACTAGCAGTTTCGCTGCACATCACCATTACTGGATGTCATCAACTTTTCTGTGGTTAAAAAAATATCTCTTGGGATGGGAGGTGTAGCTCAGTGGCAGACACTTACTTAATGCACATGAGGACCTGGGTTTGATCCTGAGCACCACAGAAACAATTAAAAAAACCAAACAAACCCACAAGTTCTTGTTTGATTTGCATTTGCATTTGCATGAGACTTATGAGGCCGAAGGGATTTTTCATGTTTAACAGCACTGTTACTTCCTCTTCTGCAAGATATCCTTAAATATCCCTTAACTCACTTTTAAATATTGGGTTATCTATTTCTTATTGATTGATGGGCATTCTTTCTATATTTGGAATGTTAATCTTCTGCCTCATATGGGTTGTAGAGGTCTCCTTCCTCAGTGGCTTATCTTTAGCTTTGTTCATGGTGTCTTTTGTCAGGCAGAAGTTTTAAACTTAAGTGTAGTCAAATTTGTCTTTCCTCATGCTCAGCAACTCCACCATCCTTATCTCCACTTTAATTCTCTGCCATTGCTCTCTTGAAAGTCTTGAATTTTCATTTTTTTCTGGGCCACACTAATTATGTAGTCAGTCCTACTTGTGTGTTATTTTAGGTTTAGGTCTTTAATTACTCTGAAATATTTTTTGAGTATATGATTTATATGAAGAAGAGATTTAATTATGTTGTATTTTTATTTTTTTGCAAATGGACAGCCTGTTATTTTGTTGAGTAGATAATCCTCTTCCCGTCCTTTGGGATGCACCTTGATTATAATTTGAATTCCCTTGTATTCAATAGATGGTTCCTCGAGTTTGTGTTCTGTTCTGTCAATCTGGTCATCTAGCCCTGCACGGGTATTATGCTGTCTTAATTAGGGTATCTTCACATTTTTTTTTTTGTAGTTGTTGTGATTTTGTAGGGCAAGACTTTGTTCTATTGGAAACTGCCTGAACTCTCTTATCTTCATTTGCTTTAATTTTTTGTATTAGTTTCTAAGATTCCTTGAAAATTTGCAGACTTGTCAGGGATTACCTTAAATTTATAAATTAACATGGGGAAAAATAGCATCTTTATTATATTGAATCATTCTGTTTAGGAACAAGGCTTGATGTCTTTCAGTAAAGTTTTATGTTTTTTTTTTCCGTAAGAGAATTGCATATCAGGCATTTTAAATTGTTATTTTTTAATTTTTTTTAGTTGTAGGTAAGACACAATACCTTTATTTTATTTATTTATTTTTATGTGGTGCTGAGGATCAAACCCAGTGCCTCACATGTGCTAGGTGAGCTCTATATCGATGAACCACAACTTTATTTCTATTTATTTTTTTCTAGTTGATTATTGCTAATATACATAAGAGCTCATGAACTCTGAGTTTGGTGTTATATTTGATCTTGCTGACATCCTTGTAGATCTAATGGTTTGCCAGTTGTTTCCCTTGGCTCTTCATGTAGGCAGTTTAAAAATCTGTGAAGGTAGTCTTGTATCTTTCGTACTAATGTGTGTATTTTATATTGCTTTTTTCTTGAGATACTACTTTGGCTTATACAAATCTTATTCTTCAATTGAGAAGCTTCTAGTCTTTCATTATTAAATAAAAAGTTTGCCAGTAGTTTCTTCTAGACCCCCTTTTTCCAATTAAGGAAAACTTGTATTTCTAGTTTGTTAAAGAGTTTTGAAATGAATGTGCTTTGCATTTTATCACATCCTTTTCTCTGTGATGGTTAGTTAATACAATGATATAGTTTTTCTCCTTCCATTTTTTCATGTATTAATTGCCCTTATAGAATTTTCTCTCATAAAGTTACCATTACAATTCTGGAATAATTTCTCATTATTCTTGATATATCAATTAGCCAATATTTTATTTAGTCCTTTTGATTCTTTATTCATAGGTATAAATTATCATGGTGTTCTTTTTGTGTTTTGTAATTTTCTGGTTTAAATATCAGGATTATGCTAAACCCTACAATACACAGGATGACTTCTCCTCCACCCCTACATAATGATTCTATATAGAATGTCAGGAATGCTAAGTTTGAGAAGCCCTGTGCTAGACTCATGAAATAAATTGAATGTCATTCTGTTTTTTTTTCTTATGTTTCTGAATTATTCATATTACAGAACTTACCTGTTCTTGGAAAGTTAGGTATAGTTCACCTAAAATGACCTGAGTGTGATGCCTTTTAAAGGAATAGGTATTTGACTACTTTTTTGATATTTTCTAAACTATCTATATCAGTGGCTTTCTTTTCCTTGAGCTAATTTTGGCAGTTGTATATTCCCGGGAAAAATCTCTATTTTGTTTATTATTTCAATCATATTAAAATTATTTTATAGTACTTGAACTTAAAAACTAATTTTATTATCCTTTTGAAATGTATTTTGTCATAGGTATATTGGCTTTATTTGTTTTTGCAAATTACCAGATTTGGGTTTTATAGATCAATTCTACTGTCTTTTCTTTCTTAAATTTTCTGTTCTATTTATTTATTTTTTCCCCTTTTATAGCTTTTGGAATTGAAACTGTCGGACACTTTTCATTTTATCTTTTCAACAGACCTGTAAGCATGTAAATTTTCTTGAGTACTACTTTTCCAGTAGCACGTAAGTTTTAGCATATAGTACAGTTAGTCATTTGTAAGCTGTTGGTGATTTCCACTTTGATTTTTTCCTTTAACCCAAATGATTTTTGTAAGTATTTTCCAAATTTCGGCATGTGTAGAATTCTTTTGGTTGTTCATACCTATCAGAGAATTTGGCCAGTATGTTTTCTGTTTCAGGAATTTCATAGGTACTCCTCAGTAGCCTGGTACAAGACCATCATTTGTGAATATACAAAAAACTAAAGTTTGCTAAATTATTATTCAGATGCTCTCATCTAATGAGACCATGTACATGTCATGTCCTAAGAAAATGAAGAGTTACCTATGCATATATGGGGATGTATGGAATAGATTATAGAAACCTAAGGACTTGGTATTACAAACACATTGTTCATTATTTTAAAGTGAAGAACCTGTTTAACTATTCCTGTTCAAAACTTTGAGGAATTTATTTGACCCAAGGAAATACTCACAAATATAATGGTGCTTTTCTACATTATTTGTAATAATGAAAAGTAAGAAGTAAATCTCATCTAAAAACTGTTAAATAAAAATCATGTTTTTAAAAGAATAATATTTTGAGGAAAACTATTTCCGTTATCTTTATTTGATAGAACAAGATATAAAATTGAATATGGTATATTATATTTGAGAGAAGCAATTAATGTATATTATGTAATGCAGATAATAAAAGTTTAAATTATCTCTTGAGTGATAGTATAAATTATTTTATTGTATTCTTTATATTTGTGTATAAAATTATCTCTAATTTTTTGTATTTGGCTTATATATAAAAAGTATATATATTTGTATATTTTTTTCTAAATTTTTACATTAATGGTTTATTTTACAATAAAATTTATGTCTTTGGAAGCATCTTTTGCCAAATAATTTACTTTGTCATATTTGTAGAGAACTGAAAATCATGTGAGTACTTAACAATTAACATTGGAATATCTAATTATAAAGCCAGAATTGCTTCAAATGATCATAGCGGATTTAATCAGATTAAAATTATATCAAATGGTCAAAAAGAACAAGGACTGATATATTTTTTTGTTAGAGAGTGCAAGAGGGGAAATAGGTATTCCTGTGACTGTCAGCAGTAGTATTGGGCAGTTGACTGAGGGTAGTTTAGCCATACATGTTAAAGTTTTGAGTATATTCTTTGACCTAGAAAGTTCTTTGCTATGCATTGACCCTGTAAAAGTACATAAGGACTTCACTGGGTCTTGTTTATAATAGGGAAAAACTGGAGGAAAAATAATCTTAATATCCATCAGTATTGGAATTGCTTAAATAAACTGCTTTATATCGAAAAAAAAAAAAGCCTTAAAAATAAAGGGGAGTTTTATAAGTAAGAACATTAAAAACTGTTCACGATACATTATTAAGTGAATAAAGAAAGTTGCAAAATACTGTGTATAGTATGATCCTATATTTGTAAAATAATGGGATGCATCTAAACTCATACATTCATAGACGATGCATTGAGAAATATATAAAAGAAATAGTTAACCGCACCTACCTGTGAGCAAAGGGCAAGACATAGGTGACTTCACTTTGTATATTATTGTTATTATTAAAATTTTTATAATAAACATGAATTACTTCAAACACATTTTAATAAAAATAAAATTATAATCATCATTGTAATCGGACACTACTTATGAATTTTCTTTCTGTGTGTGGTAATATTCATAGCTGTGTAATAAGAATGTAAAATAGTTAGGATCATTGCCCTTGAGAAAGTAGTTCTCTAAAATTCTTTTTTAAATAGGTATAAGACATTAATGTTGATGGGCAAGGTGACATATGCCTAAAATCCCAGCAGCTCATCAAAGTGGCATATGCCTAAAATCCCAGCAGCTCAGGAGGCTGAGGCAGGAGAATCGCAAGTTCAAAGCTGGACTCAGCAACTTAGGGAGGCCCTAAGCAACTCAGTGAGAACCTGTTTCTAAATAAAATACAGAAAAGGGCTGGGGATGTGGCTCAGTGGTGATGTGCCCTGGGTTCAATCCCTGGTACCGAAAAAAAAAAAAAAAAAAAAAAAAGACATTAATGTTATTTTGAATGGATGGTAGCATGATAATTAATTTGCCAGAAGTCAAATATTTAGAATTTAGTCATTTCTGACCGGAGTGAATTATTGTTGATTTCACTGAAATTTATTCCAAAAGTGGGATAAAACTTGTCTGAGAAAGAAATTAGATGGGGAAAATTAGTAACTTTAGTGTGAACTTTAAAAAAAAACCCATTTGATTTCCTGTGGAACATAATAAAACTTGTAATGTTTGCACCATTGTATCTTTTATAGTAGATATAGAGATAAGTTCAGAAGCATTTGTAATTTATGATGGGTCATAAGTATCATATGGTGAAAGAGATCCAGGACAAGTATTTAAATTTTGAGTTGATACCTCATTTTTGTGTAATGTGCTATTGAACTTTAAGATATCTGTTCACATATATTAAACTATGATTTTTGCTTAGTGGCATTTACATCTCTGGAGCAGTTCTTTTATCCCGTCTTTAAATACATAGCCATAAATTTTAACTAAAAGCCAGGCTAAGAAAAGGATGAGCAATAAACCATTAATTGTATGTAATTATGAAGCTAGATTTGTTACAGTGTTTGTAGAAATGTCACATCAATTCAGCTTAGGTACTCAGTGTTTTTTTTTTTGTTTCTACATTTTATTTCTGGTATCTGGAAGTGTACTTTGTGTATAGTAAATGTGCAAATAAGACTGTAATAAAGTAAATTAAAAGTGTAAGCAAAACAATTCCATCTGCAGTGTATTTCCTAAAACTTGGTAAATAGGTTAAAGCCACTGTCTTCTTTAGGATCATTGGCTTATAATTGAAATAAGCAATGTTTTGAATGATTAATCTACATTCATGATACAAAGATCAGAAAGAGGAAAAAAATATATAACTACTGATCTGAAACAGAGATGCCAAACTCTTTGATATAAAAAAATAAAATCCGTGTGAACAGCTTCAAGGTTTCTACTTTTCAATCACTTCCCAAGTCAGCCTAAGTGTCTGTGTTACATTGCTCCACACCTCTCAGATCTCAGCTGGTACTTTGTTTTTGGTGTGTATTTGTTTATTGGACTGCTCAGAATGTATGCCTGAGTCAGGGGCAGTGAAACTGCCACATGAGGCTACTGGTTCCCTTTAGCTTTGGCCCTGTGAAGCTCAATTCTGTGATGCTGGACACCTTTCCCATAGCTCACTCCCTGTTTCATTGGGATTAGGTTTCTTTCTACTCTGTCTTCCACTTCCAGAGCTTAGAGTCCTGCTGCATTCAGCCTTATGGACCCCCCGACTGTCTTTGGCTTGGTGTGTATCCCCCAGCTTCCCAACCCTGCCCCAGTGCTAGTCCCTGCTCCTGTGCTTTGTACCATCTTCTTACCCTCCACACCCTTGCTTCCACCTTTCTCTCTCCAGGACCTTTGGTCATTTCCTTCGAATTCAGAATTATTCCCTATTGTAATGTTAAGTGCCTCTTGGCTCTTATTCTCTTTTGCTTCTTTTGTCTACATTTTATTTTTTATTTTTATGTGTTCTTTTTAGTTATACATGACAATAGAGTCTATTTTCACATATTTATACAAACATAGAATATATCTTATTCTGATTAGGATCCCTATTTTATTCTAATTAGGATCCCAGTCTTGTGGAATACATGATGTGGAGATTCACTGTGTTGTATTCATGTATGTACATAGGAATGTTATGTCAGATTCATTTCACTGTCTATCTTATTCCTAACCCTCTCCCTTCCATTCATTCCCCTTTGTCTAATGTATTAACTTGTATTCCCATCTTGCCCCCTGCCCACACTTGTTGTGAGTTAGCATCCATTCATGAGAGAGAACATTTGACCTTTGGTTTTTGGGGATTGGTTTATTTCACTTACATGATAGTCTCCAGTTCCATCCATTTACCAGCAAATGTCTAAAGTCATTCTTCTTTATGGCTAAGTAATATTCCATTGTGAAAATCACATTTTCTTTATCCATTCATCTGTTGAAGGGCACGTAGGTTGGTGCCATAGCTTAGCTGTTGTGAATCATGCTGGTATATATATTGATGTGGTCTTTTCCTTCTTTTTACTGCCGATCATGTTGAACAAGCAGCCAATGCCTGCTGTTTAAACCTTTCAAACCATTTTCCTTTCCACCAATCTACTAAACTAATCCTTTCTTGCTCTGGCCTTTCAGCAGCATTAATATTGCATTAATGTTGCTGACTATGTTATTCATGAAAAATTGTTTTTTCTTCTTGGTTTCTCACACTATCCATCCTAATTCTCTTCCTAACCTCGTAGCCAGTTCTTCCCAGCTTGCTCAGCTGGTTACTTTTCCTTCTGCTGTCTAATTGTAGGCATTCATCGTGGATCTGCCCTTATGCCCATCTTCTTCTTTATTGGCATCTTCTCCTTTGCAGAGCTCCCATAAGCAGCAGATATCACCTTTTCCATCATGGTCCTGTCCCTGCATACTTACCTGACTATCACTACTGTGCCCCACCTAGTTAATGATCATTAATTTTGGGGCATCACAGTTTGAATACTTAGCAAGTTGATAAAAGGGAAATAAAATTTTAGTAGAATTATCTGTATTCAACCACACACCAAAAGTTTCTTCTAATAGCATATGTCAGGGCCAAGCATTCTTGGATTATTAAAAAAAAGAATGTTTTCTAAATGAAATTTATGCTACTAAAATGTACATCCCCTTGTTTCAGTGGAAATGTTAAGCTGTAGATGTTGGAAGGAAGGTTAGCCTGAGGAGTGCAGCAACGTCTACAGCTTAATATTATTTTGTGCCAGAATGTTAATGCTAGGAAGTGTCTTGGAGATAGCCCTTTTCACAACAGACACCAACAGAAAGTTAGGGATGGATCATTTCAACAGCTAGCAAATGTTGAAGCTGGGACTAGAAGCTTGTGTTCTCATATCAAATCCAAAGGCTTTTCTGCTGCATATTTCCCTATACCCCACTCATTTATTCATTCATCACTTACTTAGTAAGCATATTTTTAAGGCTGTGCTAAGCAATGAGATACAAGAAAGAATAAGACATAGTCCCTGGCCTCCAAAGAACTTAGTGTATTGGTGAAGTCAAGTTAATATGAAGTTGAAATAAGTAGGACATGATGTGGAGGAAAGCCTTTTGGTTTTATGTTGTTTTGTTTGAAGATGGAAAGAACTGGAGGGCATTTAATGCTGAAGGGAGCTCTTATAGTAGGGGAGATGATGAAGATTTGGGTGAAGGGTACCTGGCAGAGTGATGTCTCTTTGAATCCTGTTGTGAAGGGAATGGGGTCCAGAATAGGAAGGGGCATTAGCCTTGGATCAGAGAGGAATAGCATTTCCAACCAGAATGCAACTGGGAAAGGAGAACCAAGAGCTGAGGAGGCATTCCCATCTAATGCATTCTGTTTTCTAGGTGAAACAAAAGATAAGGTCATTGGGTGAGGCTGAAGATGGTGGGGTAGGGAAGGAGATGGAGAAGAATAAGAAAGAGTATGCGAAACACCCATTCGGGAATTTGTAGATTCTTGACCTTCTAGGAATGCAGGGAGCAAAGTCATCTATTACCCAAAGAGGGCAAAGGCGGTGACAGGGGACACCTGAGACTGCACCCATGGATATAAACAGGACAGGAGGGATACTATGTGCAGAAGGGGTTTACTCACAGGGGTGAGCCCTGTCACTTTGGAAGTGCTTTGGGATGCTCAGTGTCTTAGCTCCTGCCAGGAGGAATCTGGGTCTGATGAGCAAGGTGAATGGCAGTTAGGAATGCTCCAAGATCCACGCAGGCTATGGGGGAAGCTCAGGAAGCATGGCAGCCAGGGGCAGATGAGGGAAGCACTGCCTATGGGGATAAGTAGACATTCTCCTTTTGTGGCAGTTGAGGTATAGGGAGTAGAGGGCTGGTTGAAGAAATGAAGAGGACAGGATATTAGAGAAGAGGCTATTTTAAAAGAGAATGAGTTTGTAAGGTTATGGTCAGTTGATTTAGTCTTGAAATGGAGTGCTAAGCTAGCGCAGATACACAGTTAAGGTCTCATCAATATGAAGCATCTCTGTCCTTGAGTAATGGCTGACTTTAGCTGCTCCACATGCTCCATGACCCTACTGCTAGGTTCTCTGGATTGTCATTGCAATTAGGAGCCTTATCTAGAATCTTGGTTTTATTCTTTTCCCAAGACCTTTCCATGTTTGATTCTTATGCTATAATAGTTCTTCAGTATAATAACTCAAAGTCAATTGTTTTTAATAACCTAACTATAATTAGTGAAGAGAATTAAAGGATGGGCTATCCTCATTGGTATTTTCATAATCCTTTTCCTGCCCTGTGGCATTGCCTGCTACTGATAGCATCCTATAACTTAATATTGTAAGAATGTGATGCAGTGAAATTTAAGTGTGAAGGGAGCAAAAGCAATTAAAATTGCTTTGAAAAATAAAACTAAGAGCACCTGACATGAAAAAAAATTTCTACAGTCCTTCTAAGCCAAAAAGCTGTAGTGAATAAAGGATTTAGGAAAAATGCCTGAAAGTTTTAAATCTCCTTCTCCTTATTCCTAAAGATAACTGGACATAGTAGTAAGAAGTCAAGAATATGTGTGTATATGTGTGTGTACGCACACCCCCACATATACACACATATAAATATTTGAAGCAGTATGTTTTAAAATTTTAAAAAAACAGGTTATCATAGTCACAAGGATGAAAAAATAGCTTCTCTTAGAAGAAGGTTAAATTGGGTAGGTGTGGCTAAGATATTTTTTCACCCATGAAAGCAGTAAGGAATAGTTTAGAGTGTAATTGATTGTTCTAATGTTTATTGAAAGATTTTGACTATTAGAAATTTTAAATAATATTAATTTGAGGGGTTATATATTTAAGTTTTAATTATTTGGTACTTTTGGAGGTGTATAGTATTAGTGCATGGATAAACCTAAAATATTTTTGTCTTTGCATTAATTACATGAGTTGAACATGGATCTCTCTCTCTTCTCTTTTCTCTCTTTCACACACACACACACACTCACACACTCACACACTCACATAAGGATCTGTTTGAAACAATATATCTTATGAAACTTTGAAAAAAGTAGCAGGCTATCATATTCATGAAGATGTAAAAAATAACTTCTTAAAGCATTTGAGAGAAAATTTTATATAAATTACTAATATTATAATTAATAAGTAGATAATAAAATCAGATAATAGAATTGCATTTCCTGGGCCTTCACCAGCAACCTATACATACTTGAGGTTCTATTACTACTTTTTGTTACAATTATGTTTACTAGATATTTTCCTGCCCTTATGACTGAATCCTTTGAAAGCAGAGAAGAAGCAGTCTTATTTAACTCTTTGTCTCCAGCAGGCACTCATAAAAGTGCTCAAAAGGTTTACACACAGATTATCAAGTGTTCAGATAACCTATGACTTAGTACTTCTGTTATTGTCCCCATTCTACAAGTGAGTTAACTGAGGCTTGAGAAGTTTGAGCAGCCCCTGCCCCTGCATGCTTTTAAATGTCACACTACTCCTGGGTGGCTGGTCAGGAATTTGAATCTAGGTGCCAGACTCAAAAGCCCACTGAGCAGTATTAACTATTGAACAGGGGCAGAAAAGGTATTGCTCATTTTTATTTTTCTGAGATCTAGCACTGTGCTCTACATTGTTATTGATTTTAAGTATTTGAAATAAAGGATGAAAAAGTTATAAAACTCGAGATTACCCAAGTTTAGCCAATGATTTTTAACTACATAAATGTCTAGAAATTTCTATATCCTTTAAGTACTTTAAAATTATGTTTAAGATAGTAAAGTGGAAAAAAATGACTCTTAAATGACTTTTATTTCTAAAAATGCTTAGAAACTCACAGTGTGATCAGAAAGAATCACCAAGAGAGTGAGAGATTTTCAGCTCAGCTGCCACTGCACTGCTTCACTGTTCTATTATGACCTTGGGCACTTAACTTTTCGCTCAGCAATTTTTTTAAATTTAGGGTCTGCCAGATATCCTAGCCTGTGCTAGATATTGGCAAAATGAAAGTGTTATGATCATGTTCTCATAGAGCTTCTAGAGAGACAGTCATTCATTATGTAATGAGAAAAGTAAGTGTAAAACTGCAAAAATGATAAGTGATAGGACAGGTATATGGTGTTGAGAAAACACATAATAGGAGAATTAGACCTTACTAGGATATCCAGACAGGGATAATTAGTCTGGAATCTGAAGACCAAGTAGGAGTTAAACTCACCAAAGTGAGAGGAGGAGGGAAAGGCCTTCCAGGCAAATGGAACCATGTAGACAAAGGCTTGGTAGATGATAGAGCTTGGGGAGTAAGAGATAGAGTGGTGGTGGGGAGAGTTAGGTGTGACATGAGTTGGGACTTGGGAGGTAGAGTCCTGTCCTTGCAGGGCCTTGTGGGCCATCCTAAGGAGTGTTCTATCTGGAAAGGAAAGGGAGAACATGAAAGAGTTGTAAGCAGGCAGACATCAAAATCAGATCACATGACTGTAGTGGCAAAAAGATTAGAGGACCTGGCTGGGTGACTTGGCAGGCTAGGAGGCTATTGGAGGAGCTCAGGGATATGGATGTGGATGGGTTTGAGTGAGCTTTAGGAAGCAACATCAGAAGAAGAGAAGAAGGGTGGGTAACTCAAAAATGGTTCTGGGCTACTGGTAAATGGATCTCACTAATATAAAGCAACACTTTCACTGGCCAGCTATCCATTTTGCTGCCTCCTGAAGTAGTGGTGTCTTTGAGATCACCAAGAAGAAATGTCAAGGAGGCACCTGGATGCACATGTATAGATGCACATGTACTTGTCATGTGCTCTGGAGAGCTCTGAACTGATGTCTCCCAGAGGAACATGATCCTTTCTGCCTGAGTCCCCATAGTACTTAGTACCTCTTTCTGCCATTTCTATTTTGGATCTTGGTTGTCTTTTCTGTGCTGTATATCATTTGCTAAGTGAAGTCTAAGCCTGAAGTTTTTGCTCAGTAGCACTAAGATTTAATACCTTTGGAAATGCAGTTATGTCTCACTTTGAATAATAGATGCTTATTGAATAGTCTTGAAAATTGCCCTCATGAGACTCTTAAGTGTATAAGGAGGGAAAGGGCTTAAGTCAATAGCTTAGGCACTTGGAATTTCTCCAAAGGCTCCTGCATCCATCTGGGTCCACTTCTGCTGCTATCCCTTTTCCCCAATCATAGGTTTTTAATGTGAGGTGACCCACTAAAGTAGAGCAAAGGGTACTTGCTCCACATCTGACTTGTATAGTCAGAGCAGTGAGGCATAGAGAATTCTACCCTGGGCTCCAAGACTGAAAGGTCTCAAATAATAAAATGTGTTTTTCCCTCAAGCCTCAGATTTCACTGAGGCAGAGGTAGATGATAGGCCTTCCATAAACAGGCTGGAATTATGTTCCCATTCACTTACTGATGGCATAATTCAGTGAAGCCCAGAATCAGTCAGGTTTCAGGCCATTGGCTCTTTTAGGTTGTGAATTCAGCAACTTTGCAAGCTCTAGTATGGAATACAACAGCAGTTCATTAAGAGCTTTCATTATAATAGTTTTAGATTCCCATGAAGGACCAGGCTTCTGAATTACAGGGTCCAGATGATATGGTTTTCTTGACTATTCAAACTGGCAGAAGGGTCTGAGAGGCCCATGTAGGGCTTCTAGGCCATGTGAGGCTGCGACACAGGAAGATACTTGAGGTTCTTGCAGGTGGCTGAGGGTGGGGGTGGGGTACTCTCAGCTGAACTCTGGAGAAGTTCAGAATGACTGAATCAGGAAAAGGAAGCTTCTGGACCAAACTCTACTGACTGTTTGGGGTGAAGAATCACACTGGGTGTTGTGTCCTCTCCTTGGGAGACAGACCTCTTCCAGAGTCCACTTTCTGGCAGGAAAGCTCCTGCCAGTCTCACAGGAGCCCTGGCTTACCTTGGAGCCATCTTATGTGATTGGGATCCTGGGGGTAGACTCTGTGACAGTACCTGACTGTGTGTCCAGACTTGTTTTAGAATAAATTGGTAGAAGAGGAAAGGGAGTGTTGAACCCTAACCATCCAGGTTATTACATATGAGAAGGAAATGGGCAAGGGGACAAGATATATAGTACTCAAGCACCTATTGAGAGAAAGGAGGATGGTTATAAGAGATCACAGTCCAGATCACAATTGTATTATAGTGTGCCAGAGAAACCAAACCAAGGGGGTATGCATGTGTAAACAGAGAAAGAAGTTTATTTTAATTTTTTTTAGTTGTTGATTTACCTTTATTTCATTTATTTACTTATATGTGGTGCTGAGAATCGAACCGAGTGCCTCACACATGCTAACCAAGTGCTCTACCACTGAGCCACAACCCTAACCCAGAGAGAAATTTTCAATGAATTAGCTCAAGAAGTTGTGAGTGCTAGCATGTCCAAGATACATAGGGCAAGTTGGAAGCAGACTAGAAATTCAGTAAGAGTCAGTGTTTCAGTCTGAAATCCAAAGTCCAGAAACTCAGGCAGATTTTATGTGTTTTTATCTGGAGACAGAATTCCTTCTTCAAGAAATGCAGTCTAGGTTCTCAAGGTCTTCAACTGACTGGATGAAGCCCACGCACATTGTACAGGCTAATCTGCTTTGCTTAAAGTGAATTTATTATAAATATTAATCATACCTAAAAATACCTTCATATCAACTTCTAGATTAGTATTTTACAAACAGCTGTATACCATGATCTAGTCAAATTGACACACAAAATTAACCATCTCAACAATGCCCTTGGAGCTTTGTCATCTGTTAAAGGAAGGAAGATCACAAAGGGAGCTTTTCTTCCTACCCTCTTTGGGGAGCTGGGGAGAGGAGAATATTCTCTTTTTTGTGCAGCCTTCTTACTTCAGTCTTTAGCTATTTCTTGAACTTTGAGTCTGCTACACTAGGGTGGCATTTGGGTGGTTGACTTATGCTAGATTACCCTTTTTTGAAAAGACTGCCATAATTGGTACCAAATAGAGTCCCAGATTCTTGGTCCTTGGTTGGGGCCCATCTATCTAGATGGAAAAACCGTAAGGGTAGATAGAATCCATGTGTGTTCATCTTGGTAGCCCCACAAAGTTGTATATAATGGACATTATTAATTTAAAAAAAAATTAGTCTTTCAAGTTCACACAAGGCCCCATGCTAAGTATTCTAGGTATTGGATAGCCATTGAATATATATTTATTGAGGGAATTAGTTTCACATCCAGATGATTTTTGTAGTTGCTTTTTCCCCTGATTAAAGGTCAATGATTTCATACCATGTCATAGGACATGGTCCTGTAAGCACTTACTCCCTGGATAGCATTCATAGGTCCTGTTATTTGCCTTAGTTTACCTTTCTATGTTAGCTCTTGCTAGGGGAGGGCCCACAGCCTGCACTCAGGCCACACCAAACTCAAACTGGCTGCCCTTCATGGTTGCCCCAGGTGCATTTCCATGCTCAGGATGTTTGTTCCTTTTACCAGAAATGTCCCTTTATGCCAGTTCCCTCCATTTTAACTCATTCAGACTCTCACAGTGCTCCATAAATGTCTCAGGACACACCACTTTGTATTTCTTATAACCTCTATAAGATAATGGAGGGCAGATTGTGTTTCATTACAGATTGTGTCCTTGATTAGTACTTGGCATTTTGCAGGGGTTGATGAATTGCAACTTGTTGATGTCTCCAGTGGTCTCTGTATTACCTTTGATACATTTCTTATTTCATCTAAGCTGCTTGAACAAGGTATCATAAACTGGGTGGCATATAAATAAAATAATTCTATTTCTCATAGTTCTAAAGGCTGGGAAGTCCAAGGTCAAGGCATCTGCAGATTTGGTGTCTGGTGAGGGCTACTTTCTCATTCATAGATGATATGTCCCTTGCTGTATGCTCAAATGGTGGAAGAATCTCCCTCAGCCTCCTTTATAAAGGCACCAGTTACCTCCTAAAGGCCCCTCCTTATACTGTGATCACATTGGGAGTGAGTTTCAATAATTGAATTTGGGGGAGACACATTAAAACAAAGCCAAACATACATTAGGAATGTGTTCAGCTAGTACATTATTATTTTGAGCTGATTATCCAGTTTGGGGACTACATCAAACTCTGCTTTTTGCTTTATATTTAAAATGCAGTTAGAGGATAGGAGAAATGATGACCCTTCTTTTTATTTGTTGATAAAAGAGAAAAAAAAGAATTTTTTTTTTAAAAAAAGGCCTTTAAAGGTTTAAAACAAATGACTACAAGACAGATTAAAAATTATTTGTGATGTCTTTACCTTTGGGAACCATTTTTTTTAGATACTCACAAATTGATTAAAGTGTTTTTTGATCTAGTGGCCCATGATAGCAAATCATTTTTCCTGTTACTCACAGTTCTATGTCAGTGAGTTGCCACTTTGGAACTCCTAGTCCTATCAGAGAAGGAAAGAAGTAGGAAAAATATAATGGAAAGTAGAAAAGGGGATGGTTTGGACCCTGCCTTTTATATTTTATATTTTAATTTTTATGTTTTTGCAATTTATTAATTTTGAGTCTAGACACTCTTTCCCCATTAAAAGGGAAAAGAATGTTCTAACTGGAGAGGTACTGGCTGCCACAATGTTCTTGGGGATGTAATGATGTAAGGACATTCTTACAAGCTCATTAGTTTTCTGGCCATAGAGGCATTGGCATGCTCAGATGCCAGAGGACATTGTGTCAATGCAACAAGCTTGGAATCCTAGCAACAAATTTAAATGATGGAGACTTATTGAAAATGACTCTTTTCACATTAGGAAGTTTTGTTGGCAGTGAGGAAAGCAGATCTTGCCTTTTGCCAAAGCATAGGAAAACTCATATGTAATTTTCTTTAGTCAGCCCTTGTTCTTTTAGAACTTTTGGCTGATGCACAGATACTTGCCATGAAAAATAACTCTAAAGAATGATGAAGTCTTGTTTTGGGAATGTTTACTCATTCACAGCACCAGAGGTTTGTTTTGTTATTGTTGTTGCTTTTTTGACTATGAGATGATAAGCCTCTGGACTACTGTAAGCCCAAATAGGAATCTCTAAATTTGACTGACATTTCAAAATCAACTGATGATATTTCTTATCCACTTTAGGCCACGTTTATTTTCTGATTAAAAGCCTCAACTAAATCTAAGGCGTGAAATCCTCTTTCTTTCAATTTTCAAGGATATGTTTCCCTCTCCCCCCAGGGTATTTTGCATACATGAACTTTTAGATACTCTGTTTTCTTCATTTTCAAGCATCCTCTTTGATGCTGTAACCATAGGCTGCTTCAGATTCTTGGTGAGCAAGTAGAGCACACATTTCTAAAAATATGTTTTCTGGTTAATAGTTTCTAAAAATATGTTTTCTGACAGAAGTGGTGCAGAGGTAATCTGAAGCAGAGAATGCACATTTGAAATCTGGTTTAATACGAACTTTGAAAAGTTGTCAACTCTTGTTACAATTGCCATGATTTGTATTTACTGGAAATGTGTTAATTAAATATTATAATACTGAAATATGTTGATCAATTGCAAAAATTAAGGAAAGACATTTTCCCCAGTTTATTTTATCCATCTTAACTGAAGTGAATTTATATCAATTTGTTTTTAATTCATTTTTAAAATCTCAAATAAGTGTTTGATATTGAGGAATTAGAAAAAGAAAGCCAACGGTAAATTGTGACTTCATTTTCAGTGTCTCAGAGGAATGAGTGAGTTTAATTTTAGTAAGGCTTTAATTGGAGTTAAAAATAGTAATAAAGTTTTCTATGAGTGTGGATATTGGGATCAGTTGTAATTGTTCTATCTTCATTTGTGTGTCTGTGGAAGCATCTTCTGAAAGATTTGTTTTATTTGCAGCATGGTCAATGACTGTTCTAGAAGATTAACTTATTTACTAACTTTCACATCTTTAAGGTTTCTTTTCCTAAGAAAAAAGTTATTGTCATCCTTTTTATTTTACAGTGTTCTTTATAGCAGAACTATGTTTAAAAAAATTTCAGAATTTAGGTTCTGAAAGTCTCTTCAAGGACTTTTGCTTGCTTAATTTTGCTGGGCAGTAAAAGAAATGTAACCCTGTGTATTGCTGTTTGTGGTTTTTCTGTCACAAAATTCAGGGTCTAACTATAGCAGTTTATTAACCTCAGGTGTGTGATGACACCTTGCCCCAAATCTTCTTCTAGAGACTCTGTTTACTTCTTCTTAAAGTATCCTCTTTGATGCTGTAACCATAGGCAACTTGAGATTCTTTGTGAATAGGTAGGACACACATTTCTAAAAATATGTTTTCTGGTGAATAGTTTCATCTTTACGGAAATGGTGCAGAGGAATATCTGAATCTGAGAACGCATATGCTTTATGTCCAAAAACCCAGAGTCATTAGAAAAGTTTACAGCACCTGGGAGGCAGTTCATAAATATCTATCCAGTTGAAGCTAATACACCACATAGCTCTTTCCCCAAACCATAAATTTAAACCCATTCCCCATTGTTTTTTGTTTCATTCGTCCTCCATCCTCTTTTTCATTTTACCACTTTATTTAGACTTTTGCAAATTTTTAGGAACTGTGGTTTATTGTCCTGAGAATTTCAGGAGAGCTTCTAAGCCAGTGGCCACAGGGCTTGCTATTTTTGTCTCCTTTTCTTGCTGTGGGTTGTCTTTGTGTTTGGGTGGAGGGGTGATGTTTATCATCATCAGTGCAGAAACGCATCAAAACCCAGATATGTGGCTCAGAGCCAAGGCAGGAATGTACTCTTCTGGGTAGAAGGTTGTTCAACCATTTTGAACTGAGAGGTAAGCATCATCCTAGAAATAGACCGGGATGGGTTGCCTGGGTCTGCGTGATTTCATTTAGCATTTGGTGTCTAGCCATTGTGCCCTCCCTTTCTCCTGTTCTTAGGAGCCCCTTGGCATAGGGAATGTGACTCTTTCCTTCACAACAGTGAGTGCTCCTGCTCCATTCCAAACGTTCTTCTGTCCTTTACTCAGCTGTTCTACAACTGTATATTTTCTTATTAAAAGAAAAAAAATAGGGGCTAAGATTGTGGCTCAGCGGTAGAGCGCTCACCTAGCATGTGCGAGGTCCTGGGTTCGATCCTCAGCACCACATAAAAATAAAATAAAGATATTGTGTCCAATTACAACTAAAATATTAAAAAAAGAAAAGGAAAAAATAGAAAAGAAATCCATATTCTTAGGGGCTTATAGAAGTGAAATTTCTTCTTTTGTATTTGACTAACAAGTGTATTTTTATGTCTATATAACTTTGTCTTCCTCCATCTATTTCTGTATTATATGTAAATAGTAATTGGTTAATCTACCATAAATGGGCTTTTCCTTTGGATTGTTTTTCCATGTCAATAGTCTATTTTAATCTTAAATTTTTCATATTAAAGACAATATAAAGTATATATTAAAGAACATTTTTTGGAAAAAAAAAAAAAACACTCAGCTGTGTTGTACCTCTCCCACACACTGAGTTCACTACAATATAATACCTTCTAGGTGAACATATATCTAGTGGAGCTGTTGTTAGAGGATAGTTTTTTTAAAATTTTTTTTCAGTGTTTGATTTGCCTTGATTCATTCAGTCTCTAATCCATTGTCCTCTGGATTTATAAAATAACTAAGTCTAAAAGTATATCATTTGTGGTCATGTTCAAAGGAGAGCTAAGTGTTGTGGGGACAAGTAGCCCACATGGAATAAGAGCAGTAGTTCTTTAGAACTGCTTCAACCGTGTGAGGTGGCAAGAATTGTCAACACTAAGTCTTTTACAAACCTAATACTGAGCATTGCAAACCCAGAGGATTTTAATAGGGACACAAAAGGCCCTTTATACTTCATCTGAAAGGTATACTGAAATACTTACAAGATATCACTGGAGCAGATTCTTGTTCCTTAATTAATGTGGAACGTGCCTAAGGCTTTCAGTGCATTTTGCAGTCACATTTTCAAATGTAATGATTTTTTACTTCATTGTGGGTCAGTAGCAAACTACATTTTTCTGTATATTGTGAAGACAGTTAAAATATGAAACCTATTTATTTTCAACCATTTAGGTAGACTGTTCTTTATAGACAGGAAATGGGATCATTCTATTGTTCTGCCAGAAGCCATGTTATGATGTCTTTTGGTTCTTGAATGTGTGGAAGATATTTCTTTTCTAATATACAAAGCTTAAATAATAAGCCCCCACTGACAGATACTGATACTTGTTTTTAGTAAAAATGAGGAATTATATAAACAGAGTTAATTTGTTTTTTTTTTTAATTCTGTTATATTTAAGGAAGAAATAAGGGTCTAATAATTCCAAGAATAAAAATAACTTGCCAGTAGCTATTTTCAAGATTTCATCTTTTCCACTTAGTGATTCTGCGTGGGAGACTTGTAATTGGTTGTAAAATTCTGGAATTTGGGGAAAATAAGATTTTATTAAATAATCAATCATTTCCCTAGTTCCTTGGTTATACGTCTTTTGTCAGCAGGAGTGTTAGCTTTTTTTGTTTCCATGTGAATCTTTCCAGAGTTTACCTCATTTGATTAATCTACTTGGCTTCTGAGTTCCATGAGTTAGAAAATGAGAGTAATGATAATTCATAATCAATGAAGGAAGTCACCAATATAAAATAAAGGTTATTACTTAGGAATCAGACCCATTCCTAAAAATTTCAAAGATAGATTGATTACTTGAAAGAAACTAGGGTTAACTTTTCATGAAGTACAAGTACAAGAAGGTCAACGCCCTGATTTCCGGATGTATGCTTTGCACAGAGAACTTTTCATGTAATTCCTCTTATTACTTCTCTTTATTAGAGGGTGGGGTAATTGCATATTTTAACTTTTTCTAGGCTCGGGATTTTGGGGAGGGTTTCTCTGGACCTTCAGGCTGGGAATGATGGTTCCACTCTTGAGTACCTACAGCTCCCTGAGCATGCTTCTGCCTTTGCTTCTAATCTTGTAAACTTTCTGCCATCTCCACTCCACAGTAAGACTTTTAGTACTTCCATAGTACCTGGCTCCCAGTGTTTGATAACTGTTTATTGATTTGAATAAAACCAACAGCTAAAAACTTAATGCTAAAATAGAAAACAAAGAGCTGGCTGTCTTAGCTGTCTGAAATTAACAGTGTACTTGACTACTGTTAATGATGTTGGGCTACTTATGTCTTTGTCAGTGTGGACAACTTTCTTAGGCTCCTGAGTATACGATTTCTTTGTAGAAGGTAGATCACATCTGCATTTGGAAGTAGATATGGGATTCAGACATGATAATGCCTGTGGTTCACCCAACCCTGGGCCTCGCATGCTCTAGTTGTTTACTATTCTAGTTCCCTCCTAATCCTACAGTTCTTCCTCTAATGTGATCCATAGATGAAAGAACCTCAGGAGTTCTTCATCCCCACTGTTCCCTGTTTTGAGGATGGTAGGTATGTTGTTGTTAAAGCTCTAATGGAGAAAGAACAAGTGATAACCTGATAGTTAACCCCAAAAGTGTCCCTGTCAGAGAAGCTCAGAATGAAGAGTGAGGGTATTTGTGGTCCCTCAGTAACCTTTATTACTGTAACTCCTGAATATTGATAAACCCTACAGGTTTCAGATTTACAGTTAATGTATCTGTTTTAGAAATAGAACAGACATTCAGTATACAGAAAGCTATGTATTTTTAAGAGGAAGGAGACTGACCTTTATGAGTCCTGAGTGACAGATATTTTTTTCCTTTTGTCTTCATTATTTCATTTGACTCTCATAGCAACTGTGTAGAATAAATTATTATATTTGTGTAGTGGATGAGGAAATGGAAGACGGCAGGACAAATCTAGTAGCCGTGGGTCATCTGCTACTTGAGGGCAGAGTTAGAATTTGACTTGGGTCTTTGAAATTGTCATCTTTGTCCTCCCACATTTGTTGAATCATAGACAGGCGGCACTGTGAGCGCTGGAAGGCCCTGCTGAGTTCTGCTTGGTAACCTCAGAGCCCTTCAACGTCTGGCACATAGCAAGCTAGTCAATAAATATTTACCAAGTGAATGAAAATCACAAGTTAAGGTAGAAAACTAATTATTTCAGTAAGTGTCAGGTTGTCAGCATATGAAATTTGTCATCTTTATGACATTGTTGAATTACTGAAAAATGTGACATTTATTAACACAGGCTCTTCTCAAAGTAGCTAGATAGCAGCTTAAAGATCTGTGTTTAGAATTGGACAACATGTGAAAAACTGATACAAAATAAAACTTAAAATATGTCAATAATTTTTTTAAATTACTAGAGAGACAAATGCTGCCTCCAGAGAAAAGTCAAGTGATTCTAAAAGATATTTAGAATAACATTGAAAAAGTAATAAGATAAAATTTGATTTATCTATATTCCCCCAAAGTTTACATGTTCAAAAGACACCATTATGGAGATTTCAAAAAGCACTATTTATCTTCATGTAAAGGGCAGCACAAACAACTTTCTTTTTAATTGAAAATTAAAGTAAATGTAATAATTTAGAAAGTAATGTACTCTGACTGTTCTTGGCTAAGTAAATGAAGCTATTGGTTATATGTTTTGCAAGGATTTTGATGATGAAAATGTAATAGGACTAACTGAACACCGGTATTCTATTAGTAACCCTAGGACCATAGATTTGTCAGGTCTGAGATCTGATAGAAGTTCTACTAGGTTGAAGAAATCAAGTTTTAGTTAAAAGAGGATTTTTCACTAAAGATAAAAAGGCAAAACTACTGCCATGGAGAGTCTCTTCCTCACTAGGTTGTATTTGATTGAACTTCAGTTTCCTCCTCCTCAGTAGACAGGAGCTTCAGCAGGGGAGCCAGACACATTTCAAAGACATGTACCTTTTAAATCCTTTGGTCAAGGTATATTTAGAACTAACAAAACCCAATCCTGTGATGGTGATGGAGAAAGCTTTTTTGTTTTCCCCACAGAGAAAGTTCACTTCCAAGTAAGTGCCTTTAGTGCTCCTTGACTTTTCCTTAGAAGTCCCTTTCACAATTTGTGAAGATAAACCAAGTATTTTGCAATTTTATAGAGCTTTAGTTGAGGGCAGCCATTTTCTTTTCTTGAGGGGAATGGATTGCCTCTTGAGTTTTATGAAGACGCATCCCTGATGAATGGCTATCGTCTGAGTCTTTCAGTGGCCAGCTAACTTGGTTGTCAAGAGGAACTTGACATTTATGATTTCTGTACCCTGGGTTGAAAGAAGCTACTGTAGTTCTATAAACAGTGTAATTTTGTGGCCTTTGGAACTACAAATTATTTTTAAGTGGTTTTCCTGACTGAGCAAGCTGATTTGTATCAACTAGGTAAAAACAAAATATAATTTGCATATATTAAGCCTTTAAAATTTGAAGCAAAATGTGTTTTTAGTAATACTGAGAAAAAAAGACATTCATCATTTTCATAAATTACCTGATTGTAATATTAGTTTTAAATTCTTTTTCAAGTTGTCTGTGGCCTAGCATGCATTATAGCTTCTCACATAATCTCAGAAATATGAGGTAATTTAAATAGTATTTGATGATTTGTTGTGATCATTTATTATAACTGAATTTGGGGCCCTTTTTTTTAAACTTCTCTCTCTTTCTCTTTTGGAGGATGGTTAACTTTGTTCTCTGTATATATAATGTATCTTTGGGGTTGATTTTAGGTGAATGTGAGAATTTTAGCAGTGAAGTCCATTTGTGATTTTTAAGGTGTAAAAGTCACAAAAATGTTATTTCTTTAAAAAATGTGTATTGAACTTGCTTACATTTATGAGCAGTAGCCCGTCTTTCTAGCTTTCATCCATGAGTTTGACGAATATTTGCTGAGTGCCTGCCTTGGGCAAAAAACACCACACTAAAAACATCAGGGGGGAATTTGGAATTAAAATGTGACAAGTTCCTGCCTTTAAGGAGCTTATCATCTAGATACACACTATCTGTTATGTTATCCATTACTCCCCCGTGGTTATTGAGCAATGAAATGTGCTTAGTCCAAATTGAGATATGCTATAAATGTAAATTATACTGTATTTCATACACTATGACGAAAGAAAGCAAAACATCTCAGCTTTTTTATGCTGATTACATGTTGAATTGATAATATTTGGTATATTTTGAGCTAAATAAAATAAATTATTGAAGTTTATTTCACCTTTTCCTTTGTATTTTTTAAAAAATGTGGTTACTGGAAAATTTAAAATTACTTACATGGCGTTATACTTTTATTCACAACTGATCTCCAGGGGTGTCTCTGCTTCCTTTCCCATGCTGGCTCTAAGGGAAAGTATCCATCTGCCCAAGGGTAATTACGTATTTTCTCCACATATATGTGTTTTATTCACAATAAGCAATAGTAGTCAGAATATAGCAGGATATGAAGTCAGAGCATAGGATTTCTTATTAGCCCTTTAATTAACCCATTATTATGTAAATACGTGGCTAGACAAAACAGTTTTTTTCTTTCACACTATGACAAAAAAATAAAAATAAAAATAAAAAACAGTAGAGGTGCTGAAACCATGGTTCCCAGGTGCTCAGACAAGCCAGAAATAACAAGAAAGGAAAGAGGCCAGAGGGAGAGGAGAGCCATCCCTGTGTAAGGATGATTGCTTGAAGTGCACAGAAAGGGGTCAGAGAAGCAGATCTGAGATCGTCACTCTGCGGGGAATGATGTAGACAGAAGAGATGGCTCTGATCAAACCCAGGCAAAACACATTAGAGGAAAGGATGGGAACGATGATGAGGGTAATAACACAGGCCACGTTAATTACACTTGACATTTCTCGAGGGCATCAAGACCTTGAGTAGGCATTTCTACATTATCTTGTTTAATTTCTACAGCGATCCTAGGAAACAGGACTGTGATGGTGGACCATGTTTCTTGGGCTGCTTATTTGTTGCCAGAGCTGAGCCGACAGCCTGGTCTTTTTACCGAGGTGCTCTACAAAGGGCTTCCTGTGTTCACTCGGCATAGCCTCTGCAGTGATGGGCAAATAAGCAAAAGCTTCAGAGACATCCCTGACTTCCCTTTTGTTATAAGAGAACCAAGTGTAAACTCATAGTGAATTCTTTGACAGCTCTGCGTAGTTTTTACCATTTAGATCCATAATATTAGCTTGAGGGTTAATTTCAAGTAAACTACTTTTTCACTGCTCAGTATAATTCTAGTAAATAAGACTGAGGGCTTGTAAATGACTGTTGAGTCAGCCTCTCCAGGTGCTTTCACATTTATTATCTCCTTTGTGTCTAACCAAACCCCATAAAGGAAAGGCAAGTAGTTACTTTCCACATTTTATAAAATTAGTAGCTGAGATTTTGAGAGGTTTATTGACCTTACCAAGACCACACAGCCAGTAAGGGAGGACCTGAAGAAGATTTCAGATCTGGCTGGCATAGAGGACAGGGCCAGGCTGGGGAAGGGGCCAGGCAGAGCCACCTTCAAGACTTGCCTTTGCACTTAGCAGCTACAACTTAGCGCTGATCTCTCAGAGGTCCAACTAGAAAAACGATGCTTAAAACATTTAATTTAATCAAGGGAATTATACAGATGGTAGAAGAACAAAGAGGCCAAAAAGGATTACTAAAGCCACCAGAAGTTGTCAACAGTAGAAAACTATCCCTACCCCAAGGCAGAGAGACAAGGAGCAAATGGTGGTACCAGAGCCCAGAGGCATTGGGAACCTCAGAGGGCCTCTACTGGAGACCCTCTTGCCTCCTCTGCAGAGAGAGGTCAGAGAGAATCACCAGGCGTCGCCATTCCCCATGCCCAGCTCTCAGTCCACTGCCAGACCCTTGTGGGTGTCCCTAAGTGGGCATTCAGTAGACTTGGGATCTGAGAAAGTCCTGTGCAAGGGTTCCCATTCTACTATACAGAGCAGAGAGAGTGTGTATAGGGAGGAACCAATCTGCCTGGAAGACCTATTAAATCTCAGAAATGGGGGCGATAGGTCCTGTTTCCCAGATTTGAGGACTCAGAGAGATAATATTCATAAAGCATGTATATGGAAGTAATTCAACAAAGGTTGGCCCACCTCCCTGTCCTAGGAGACCAACTACAGTTAGGGAGACAGTAGTTTCCATGTGGCTTCAAATGTGTAGGAATGTGACATAGCCTACTTGTCTTTCTGAGTACTGTGAGCAATTAGATTTTCTTGATCATAGATTTTATTTTCTACCCTTCATTCTCTTTGGAATTTTCTTCTTTCTTAATTAATTCATAAAGAAAAATTAATTCATAAAGAAATCCATTACATTTTATAAATCAAGGAACCTTCCAATTTTGTTGGATGGAAGTGGGCTACAAGTGTGAAGATTACCCAGAGAGAGCTGAGATAGGCCTTGCAGAGAGTTGCTTTGCTCACATTCCTAGTCCTAGCTTATTTTTAAAAGCACTTGGTCTCAAATTATAGTCTTATTCAATTAAAAACTGCTCTACAGTAATGCTTTCAAAAACACAACTAAATTACTTTAAAAACAAATTTATAATTGGAATAAAACATGGTTCAGCTAAAACTCCAGCTCTTTCCCGAGGAGAAAATGTGATTTCTGTGTTGCCATTATAATTTCCAATAAACCTGAGTGAATTTTACATCACATTTGGATTGCAAAGAGGAGGGAAGATGCATGAAATTCGATTTAAAAAATAAACTTTTTTGCTAATCTAATTTTTAGATGCATTTTTAAAATGCCATAAGCCACAGACTTAGAAATCTTGCAAAGAATTTCTGGACTTGGAGCATTGTATTTTGAGGTGACCTTGGGATAATTGGAGAGTCCTAGCTTGTCAATAGTGACATAGCAGTAATGACATCATGTATATATATAATACACTTATACGTTGACTTCTAAAGTGAGATCTACAATACATATGCATATGAACAGGGCAGGGTGGTAATGGACATGTTTTGATCCCTAGAAAAACTGATCAGTGACTGTTAAGAAGGTCAGCCACCAGCTTCTTTAGCCTGCATGGCACCTCACTTTTTTGTTTTAGCACCAAGAACTCACACCCAGTCTCCTACAGCCTCCTGTCAACTATGTCCTCTTTGAGAAGGGCTTCCCTCCCACAGCCTGTCTTTCACAGTGCTCACACATGCCTCTGTTATCACATCTAGCAGATCACAAGCCCCATTTTATGTATCTTTTTTCTGTTTCTAGAATATGCAGGCAAAATTTCAGTGAGATATTCAGGAAGACTGTGGGAGAGACATGATCTGAATGGCAGATCTGAATAAGTATGTGAGGAGGCCAGGCCAGTGCCTGCAGGGCTGCGCCTCATGAGAATCATGCAATAGCAAGACTCTATACAACTAAGCAGGTGGTGGTGCTGTGATCCCTGAAAGATCCATGCCACTCAAAAGGGAATTCTAGCCAGCAGCTACTAAGAGCTCCACTCTAGCCAACCAGGTTAGGGGTTTGGTTAAGGGTCCATACCCAGGAAGGGCATAGCAGAGAGAGAATTGTAGCAGCCTCAGGAAGTAAACAAGAAGCAATTGTAAGCATTTGGGTTATTCAGTGGTACACAGAGCTCCTTGTCCACCCAGTTCAAGGCAGTAAGACTAAGCTCTACCTCATGAGTAGGTATAGATAGGAATGTGGTTTGGGTAGGATGAGCTTCCAGATTGGACAAGGTGAGGCCTTCAAGTTGGAATTGTCTTCGGATTGGAAGACTAGACCTGCCTGCCTGCATCCCCTATACATAAATTTCCTGACACTTTGTAAAAACTTACGTTACTAATAAGGTCACTTTCAAGTAGGGTGACCATACATTTTGGTTTTCCCAGGACAGTCCCTGTTGTTATGACATATTTATTAATACCTACTTTCACTCTCATAAGCAGCCACTTAAGACGTCATTCTACCTTGAAGAATATAATCTGTCTGATGCAGAATTCTGGTATCCTTGTGTTTTTCCTTCTGTCAGAGTTTTCTATTGGGTGCGACTTCATTCCCAGTATCCTGTCTCTTAAGAAGCTTGGGCTTTAGCAAGTCAGCGTGGAGGAGTTGCATAATGGACTGAAAGGTCAACTTCAAAACTCAGGAGTCAAAGCCCAATTTAGAACTGGTAGTTGGTAAGGGCAGCCTGATTCTTAGAATAAGCATGGAATCCACTTATTAAGGGGTTTTGGTGATTAGTTTGCAAGTATACTCAGAATTAGTCCTTTTTTGGAAAAAAAAAATCTTCTGGGCAGCTTAAATGAAATAAAATACAGTATAATTAAGTGTGGCATTTAATCTTACATTATAATACCTTTATACAAAACCTAAGCATACCTTATAAATGCCTATATTTCATTTCCTTTCCCAAGCTTCCTGAAGCATATTAAAACAAAGCCCTTGGGCTGGGGATGTGGCTCAAGCGGTAGCGCGCTCACCTGGCATGCGTGCAGCCCAGGTTCGATCCTCAGCACCACATACAAACAAAGATGTTGTGTCTGCCAAAAACTAATAAATAAATAAATAAATAAATAAATAAATAAATAAATAAATATTAAAATTCTCTTAAAAAAAACACAACAAAGCCCTTTTACTTCCACCTTTTAAAACTGAAGTTAGCAGTATGTACTTTGTAGGATTATCTTAAGTTTCTTGGTTTTATAGTCAGTACAAAATAGTGTAGAGACCCTGTTAAAAGTGTGTTCTTTTATATTATTTAAAGCATGATCCATGTTCAGGAAGTTGCATTTAGAATGAATTTTGTACTTGCTGCAGCTGCATGGCATTATTTCTGCATTTGTGACAAGTAGTTTTCTCTCAAAAGTTGGGACTTATAGCCAGGAAGGCTAGAAACTGTGATACAAGATTCAATGAAGAAGTTGAATTGCTTTAGTCACTGGCAGCATATGCCATTGAAAATTCATTAATGATGAGATTTTGCTGGTTTTTAAAACTGCTTTTCATTTTAGTTTGATGAGCTAATTAATTTGGAAGAGACTTGTGGTTTTAAAAAGGTATATGATGATTCAGAAAAATGGCAGAAGTGGACCTTTTACAATCCAAATTGGCATTGCTCTATTTTGCAAATGCTCTAGTTTAATCGCTGGAGTCTCCTGGATTCCTGCCATGTGGTCATTGACATTTTTATTGATCTCTTAACCCAAGTATGGCTTTTAATTTTTTACAAAATGGGGCTTACCGTGGGCATGACATAAAGTAGGCACATATTGATGGTTTAAGCCAAATAGATGCAAAGATGGTGAAGGCATGTCTGTGCCACTTCAGCAGAGGAATTGTGTTAGGAAATATTTTATTTGCACATAACACTTCTAAGTAGAAGAGCAGTGGGTTTGGAATTTACTATGATTTTTAAATATTTCAATAGTTAAAAAATAGAATTGCAACAATACATTTAGAGATAATTTTAACTATGTAAAAACTTGATTTTTGTTTTCTTTGAGTAATAGTAAAAATTGGATCCAGGGGTGCTTTACCACTGAGCAACACCCGCAGTGCTTTTTATTTTTTAATTTGGGGCAGGATCTTATTAAGTTGCTTAGAGCCTTGCTAAGTTGCTAAGGCTGGCCTGGACTTATGATCTTCCTGCCTCAGCCTTCTGAGTCACTGGGATTATAGGAATGTGCCATCATGCCTGACTACAAAAACTATTTTTAAAGTTTACAGACATCTCTGGTGTTTTAAATGGTGATTCTTCTAGTGATAGTCTTTGCGTTCATGCAGTCCTTCTGGAGGGCAGACAAACTGTGTAACACTTGAACAGCATATAGCCTTTAGCTCAATTTTATTAAACTGTTAAGGTAGAAACAAAATAAATACCTACACAAATGAGCTGAAGATTTTTGAAGTTGTGAAAGGAATGAGGCTTTTTCCAGTTGTTGACCTTTTAAAACAGGTGGTAAGTTGTATTTGCCCACATAGGAAAAATGCACATGATTATCAGTTTCATACACGTTTGTATTTGTTCTGTCTGCCGATAGGAACATGTGCTCCCAGGCTGCAGAGGCCTCTCTGTGAGAGGTGCTTTCTCTCCCACAGAGGCTGGGTAGCCTCGCTCTATGGTATTACCCAGGACTCACATCCAGACTCTTCTTGCTTGCTTCCCTTCATCCTACCCCCAGACTCCATGAGCTTCTTCAGACATTGCAGCCTCTTTCCTATCTCATATCTCTTTATTTGCAATTCCCCAGAGAGTCAGTCAGAATTGACTTCCTCTTCCTTTCCATTTTCCATCAGGGTTCAACTCAAGAGTCTTTTCCCAAGGACTTCGCTCCTTCAGAGAGCAACATTCCCTCTCTCCTGTACTGTTAATTTTCCTTTTTTTTTTTTTTATGAGGTAAGTCCCTTCAGCATAGAAATCTGCTCCATTATCACCAACCTAAACAAAGGTAGGCTCCTTCTAACTACCAGTTCATTTCCCAAGTTCTTCTTTCACAGAATGATCTATATCTACTGTCTCCATACCTTTATCCCTTTCTCTCTCCAGCACCCTCCTAAGGCCTTCTCACCTGTCACCCCAAAACTGCTTTTGCCCAGAACCACCAAAGAACCCTGTGCTGCCAAATTTCAAACATACCTCGCCAACTTAATGTAAAAGAAAGCATGAAAGAAGGATAAAGGATCAAAAAGGCATGAGACATATACAAAAGAAAAAGTAAAATAACAGATATGAATCCCAACTATATCAATAACAACATTAAAGGTGAATGGGTTAAATAATCCTATCAAGGGCAGAGAAAGACTGGCTTTAAACAAAAAGAGCCAACTATATGCTTTCTACATTTTAAATTCAAAGATGCAAATAATTTAAGTAAATGGATGGAAAAAGATATACCATGCAAACAGCAACCATAAGAATATACTTAAACTGGGTGTTATGGTACATGCCCATACTCCCAGTGACCCAGGAAGCTGAGGCAAGAATATCACAGGTTCAGAGTCAGGGTCAGGGTCAGCCTCAGCAACTTAGCAAGACCCTTAGCAACTTAGCAAGACACTGTCTCAAAAAGAACTGGGGATTGATACCATTGATACTTAATACCACTAAACTATTCACTGAGAAGTGGCTAATATTATAAATTTTATGTTGTCTATGTTTTATGTTATTTAGTTTGCTACAATTAAAATTTTTAAAAGTTGCTATGAGGGGCTGGGGTTGTGGCTCAGTGGCAGAGCACTTGCCTTAGCATGTGTGAGGCGCACTGGGTTTGATCCTCAGCACCACATAAAAGTAAATAAAAAATAAAGGTACATCAACAACTAAAAAATATTTTTTAAAAAGTTGCTATGATTATTCTTCATATAATACATTGGAAATCTAATATTTGAAGTTTTGTATTTTAAGTCACTCTGTTTTTAGTGTTTTAGTTGTGGACTCTGAAAGAGAGGTTGCATTACTAAAATCAGACACTATTTTTTTAAATCTATAAGCATGATCTTGTGCTTTTATGATGTATTGGACAACTCTATGTCTAGTGTGGCATTAGGCTCAGCAAAGGATTTAATAAGCAAATAAATAACTTTTTAAAAGGTGAACTCTGCTTCTTAGTAGTATATGCCCCAGTTGAGAAAGGAAAGTTCACAGATTTCATAAATAGGGTTTGTGTTTAGGGAGAAATGGGAAAGATACAAGCCTCTGAGAAGAGTCTAGAAAGCCAGGCAGGGGACACAGGAATTGCATGAGATGCCACAACAGGTTCTTCACACAGTACTGTAATGACCTCTGGCTTTGGGATTCTGGGAGCCTGGACAGCAGGAGGCAGCATGTGAGCCATGCTACAGAGTGAGGAGAGTTTTGGTGATGGCTATGTGAGTGTCTGGGTTAGTTACTCTGCTTCTCAAACTCATTTATAATGACAGTAGTTGACAGTACCTGATATGGTTGGTGTTGCTGCTCAAGGCACAGGAGATTCAGGTCTTCTGGTGGGCACGTCTGATACCTCATACACCTGACTCAGTGCTTTCCCGACTAGCCCCTCCCTTCTAGTTCAGTTTTCCAACTTCTAAACGTACATGTGTAGCCCAGTTCCCTCATCTCTGGGTTAACAGAGGTCACTATCATACTCATGTCATGGGATTGCTAAGTACATAGCAACTGTAATGAATAAGCTCAAGGTATGTACAGGATGATAACAAATTCCTGGGCCAGAAGATTCAGACAGGATAACCATGGGTGGGAATGGGCCAGCGAAATAAGGAAGCTAGTCAGGGAGACCAAGTGAGTTTGGTTTCAGAGAAATATGGAGAGATCCAATTTATAAACCAAAGCACAGAGGATATGTTATTGAAAAATAAGTTTTGTCAATGATTTCTTTTCATTGTAGCCCTTTGATAGCCAATGAACACTTTGTTCCTAGCTAAAACTAGTTGTTGGAACATTGACCAGTATTGCTGTAGAGCTATAATTATTTGACTTTCTGATAAATGTAATAGAAAAAAATTAATAGTAAAAGTTGAAAAAATATTGGCCTGACTTTGCACTTTCAACTTTATATACTATTTTGCATCCCCAAACTCTCTTGTACAGAGATTTTTTTAAAAAAATTCTTATTGAGAACTTTAATATAAAGATTATATAATCTACCATCTTTAATTTGAAGAAAGAACAAAATTATTAGTGTTTTTTTAAAAAAAAACAAACAAAAAACAAATACACCTCTTCTTAAACAGCCATTTTTTAAGCTAAAGAATTAACTTATTTTTGTCTTTCTAATAATTCCAAGGCAGTCCTTGGCTTTACTGAAATTATGAATTGATTGAAAGGAGTTACTGCTCTGACTACCAACTTGGTGCAGCCAAGGGCTTCTAGTATGTAAGACAAGGTCCATTCTCTTAGAAAGTTCACTTTCTACTTAAGGAGATAAGACTAAACCACATAAAACAATTAGAGAACTGAATAAGACTATCATTAAATGTTTAATTATAGGGTAAGGACTATAACTACTGTATGAGTTTAGAGAAGACCTACATCAAGGGTTGAACTAGTGTGGGCTCATGAATGGATGAGAGATTTAAAGAATATGTTTCGGAGAGCTGAGTTTCCTTTTCATGTTGTTTCTTTTTTTGGTTTTCTGATCTAATTGCTCCCCCCACCACATACACAAATTTCACATGCATATAAACAATTGAATTAAAAAATTTTCTCAGTTAGAAAAATTGAGAATACTACTTCTTCAAATATTTCTTTTGCCCTATAGAAAAAGTAAATTTTTCCTGTAAGATTTAAAAAATAAATTGCTTTCATAATAAATTGCCAGTGTGCGATTTTCCTTAAGAATTTAAATTTTAAAAATATGGAATTATTAAAATTTATGGTTGAAAGAGCTACTATTCTTTATTCACTGGGGTGGATCTGACCCAAGGCAATAGCTGCATCTGCAGATGGATGAATCTCCATGATGCTTTTCTCCTGACTTCTAACTACCCCTGGATTGCTGTATTTTTTGCCTCAAACCTCAAGCAATACCATATTTAGGGATTAAAAAAATGAGGAAAATATACTCTTCTTCCAAAGCTATATTGAAAGCATGAAGAATCAGTACAGTTTAGGGGAGAAAAATAGTGATTAAGAAGTTACTCTTTGAATTGATTAAATGTGGGCCTACACAGTCACTTTATGTGATTCAACTTGGGTACCTTTCAAAATTCAGTACAATTTACTAGAAAGTTATTAACAATTAAAGTTATATAATAGTTCTATAGTGAAGGAAGCCAGCAGGCTCTATAGTGTCTGAATATGAAATTACCATCTACATTTTGGAGAAACACCCATAGTTTTCACATAAAATTGGGCCACTTAAATAACCATTATTATGGATCATAAATTAGAATACATTAGCATCAATATTTTCACTGGAATGTAGTCTAATTTATTGGAGCTCAGTGCTTTCACTGTTAAGTTTTTCATTACTGGATAAAATCAACTGATTTTATTGTAGTTTACATTGGACACAGATGTAGATTGTGGTTTTGTAAATTTACTTTGAATAAATATTTCAGTAGTTGTGAAAATGTTTCAACTAAAGAGTGTTGTCATGAAAGTGGTATTGTTTAATTATAGTCCTCTAACCTCATAATTAAAGACCTCATTGTTTTAAAGGCAAATGTAACTCATCACATCACACAATTTGGAAGCTTTAACCTGACACCAAAAGTTTGATTTTACAGAAATAAGAAATTTATTTTCTTTGTTACTATTTTGAACATCATAGGTTTATCTACACTGCAGTTAGAATTGACATGGAATATGAAGTAAAAGGAATCATCTGAATAAGTCTGATGACAAAGTATTTTGATTGAAATAGTTTGGTTATATTTTAGACAAAAAACATGGGGGTTATGAGGATCTGTGTTTCAAATTCATAGTACATGTGGATACTTATAAGTGATTTTAATTGTAATTTTAATTAAATTGATGGGATTTAAAATTCATACAGGAGTGGATTACCTATTTGTTCCCTAGAGATGTGGAAATTCAGCCTCTTGAAGCTTTATTTTGAGAGGGCATCTGGCTGTCTTTGACAGTTTCCCATTGTATATCTTGGGCATCGCATCCATTTGGTTATGTTCAGAAGCTCTGGAGCTGCATTAAGTAGTGACCTCGTTTAAACACCATTCATTTGGTTTCTTCTGAGATAAATTAACCTTTGACAAATCCTAAATGGTTCGAGTATTGCAGTTACATGTTTATTATGGTATTTGTTTGTTTGTTTGTTTCACAAAGAAATAATGTCAGCCCAAAATGAACTTATTTATTTAACAGGGTCTATATAGGCTATTAAATGCATTAAAGAATTAAGTTGAAAAAATGGACAATAATACATGACTAGATGTATTATTCCATATGAAGATGGAAAGTAAGAAATATCTGTCCAATGGGAATGTTATTTTAAAAACTCGACAACATCAGAGATGATGAATACCAGGCACAAAGTTCTTGTCAATGTGAACTGATTTGATTATTATAACAACTATATAAATTAGGTATTATAAATAACATATGAAGGACAGGTATTATTTTGATGGCTATTTTACATGTGGGGAAACTGAGGCACAGAGGACAGATATACAGTGCTAGCTTATGTTTTGTGGCCCACAGTATTTCTGTGGATAATTCCTAAACTCTAAAGTTTATGAACTATTGAGCTAGTTTGCTCTACTTTGGTATGAACAAAAACATTTCATGGCTATCAGTGTCTGTATTGATTTTTCTGTTTTATTAATAAAATTCTACTTTTATCTGTAAATTATATAGTTTGCTTTCCTTTCCTCTCAGTTTTCATTTCTCTTGGATAGCCTTCACACTTCCATTACAACTCTGTAAAACATCCTTTTCCTTGATGCTAATGTTTAACTCTAATGTGTAGCTCCACCACTGAGCTACAACCCCAGGAAGTGGTAAACTTTCCTTTGTCTTCTAAAGTTTATATTAACAGTTTACAATCCTACATTTTTTGGAGGAAAAGGGATGGGTTGTGCAGATCACTTCAGAATCTGATCCCAATCGTGTGGACCCTCTGAAACCAATCTGTGACCCCTCAGAGACTAATAACTGGGTTAGAAACATCTTTGTCTTTGAAAGTAGAGGGAATTTCAGGGGTTTCAAAGAGAATAGCTTTCCCACAGAGCTATTTATAATATGTAGTACATTTGCAAGTTGCTGGTCAAGTAGACAACCTGTGGTTCAGTATAAATAAGTGAATCACTTGTAGTCCATCTGATTGATAATTCTTATTTGTGTTTATTTTAAAAAATATTTTTAGTTGTAGATGGATACAATACCTTTATTTTTATTAATTTATTTATTTTATGTGGTGCTGAGTATTTAACCCAGTGTCTCATATGTTTGAGGCAAGTAAGTGCTCCACCACTGAGTCACAACCCCAGCCCCTCTTATTTGTGTTTCTATGTATAAAATTTTCTTTTTTCTCTGGCTGCCAGAACGCTTTTCTCCTTTTATTTGATTTTCAGCAGTTTGACTTTATCTAGTTCTGTGCATGTGTGATCCTGCTTGATCTAATTTTGGAAAAATTGAGAATACTACTTCTTCAAATATTTCTTCTGCCTTATTGTTACTCTGCCTTTTCTTACTGGGGCTTCATTTTTGCATATGTTGGTCAAATTCTTGGGTGCTCTGATTGATTGAGAGAGATAAAATTTGTCTCTTTGTGTTTTAATCTGGATAATTTCAGTGACTTATCTTCAAATTCACTGATTCTTTCCTTGGCTATGTTTAGTTTACTTATTAGTACATGAAAGGAATTCATCATCTCTAATGTTGTCAAGTTTTTAAATTAACATTCCCATTGGATCATTTCTTATAATTTTCATGTTTTTTTGTGAAAATACACCATCTGACCATGCATTATTGCCCATTTTTTTTTTCACTTAATCCTTTAACACATTAATTATAGTTTTCAAGTCTTCATCTAATAGTTCCAGCCTCTGAGTAACCTCTGAGTCTGGTTCTATTGATTGCTTTATATCTTGACATTGTTTTTTTTTCTTACTTTGTTGTGTGTTCTATAATTTTTATTGAATGCTACATGACGTTTTATAAAGACTGAGATAAATAAGATTTATTTTCAGAAATGGGCATGTCAGGTCATTAGTGCTGGAGAATTTGAGTCAGGTTAGTAATTGAGCTAGGTTTGGATTTTGAATTGCCACTGTTAGCTTCAGTTGCACCCCTAGCTTCAAATTCCTCTACTGGTGGGCTACTGTCAATCTGTGTTTTGGGTGGGGGCTAGGGTTCTGGAGGGCTTACTCAGTGTTCTTGCTTTACCCTCAGCTTTTAGCTGTGATTGCCTGTGTCAGAGAGGTGTCTGTTTCCATATTCTTACTCTTTCTGTAGTGGTAGACAGCTTGTTCTTCAGTGCTAGGCTTTCAATGAGGTCCTGGGAGTTTTTGGTCTCCTGGACTAGTTTTAATCTTAGGCTGTGCTATACACCTGGGCCTTAGGGTTGGGCCATCTCTGCCTTCCTTCCCTGTTCCATGTAGCAGCACAACTCTGCCTGTACCAATATTGAATTTGAGCAGGAGATAGTTTTTTGCCCCTCCCTGGTCTTATCAGAGCTCTACTTTCCTTGTGCAAACTCCAGAGTCCAAGAAGTTTCTATATCCCTTTGGACAGTGGACCTTTGCCTGGTTCTATAGGCAGATGGATTTTGCTTCCATCCTTTTCCTAGTTGCTCTAGGAGAAAGGACTGATGGCCTTTCCCCAGGGGCTATGTCTTGCGCTTCATGAGAAAAGGGTTGAAGAAATGGGCAACTTTACACTGCACCCCAGGAGTAGCCCTCACCTCCTTCATGCCTATACCCAGGAGAGGGGCTCTCCTCCTGCTCCACCTCCATTCTTTCTCAAGTCTATGTGTGGAGAAGCCTACCAGTGGGAATTGGCCTTGGGAACTCTTTAGAATTTTAATTGTTTTCCTCTAATGGGCAACCAGTTTCTATGTCCTGTTTCTCTTTAAACAGGCATATCATTTTTGGGAATTCACTTCCCTTGGTTGCCTTGTGACCACAGCTCTGACAGAAACAAGAGACGTCATGATATTAGTTTGTCTGGATTTTTCTTATTAGTTTGTAAGTGACATTGTCTTTTGGCTTTCTGTATCGTAAGCCATAACCTGAACTGCACTTACCCTACTTCATGACTTTTACACTTATCTATTTCCAAGCCAAGAGCAGATCTGTAGCTTCATAGACTTCTTGCTAAACCTGGGCATTGGTAAGCTTTTGGAATACAGAAGAGGACATCATAGAGGAGGAGGGCTGGCTGAGGAGAAGCATCCATAGGCCAAGTAGCTTTCTATTACTTGCACAAAGGACCAGAAGTGGCGCTTTACTTTTCCCCATTTAGCACAGTAGGCCAGAAGCTGCATTTGACCTAGCTTTTCTTCAACTTGTTTTATTCTTCTAAGGTTCATCTTATTTTATACAGTGACCTTCAGAGTGACGGTTTTTTTTTTGCTCTAGATACTCCTCTTACCCTCTGCTCATCTTGGAGAGCACATCAAAGTTTTAAAGATGTATGGAAAACCTTTCAGGGTAACCCTGCAAGGTAACCCTGATATGCCCAGCATGACTTATTCTTTCAATTCAGAGTTATTGTTATTGAGATAAAGAAAAGTCAGGCCTTGCTGTGCTTGTTTAATAGACCTAGTTCTTTCTTGGGATTTTTTTTTTTTTAAATGGTTTTGTTTTGTAAAAGTCACAGAAATTTCTTTAATCCAGTGTTTATTAGCTCTTTTAAATTCTAGACCCCCTTGATAAACATACAAACCCTATATCTTAGTGTTTTTATTTTTTATTCAAATGAAACAAACAAACAAAAAAACTCCAAAGGAACCAGAGGACAAAGGGCTGTTTTGTTTTCATCCTACCCCACTTTTGATATCCCCCACTGCATACCTAAATCAGTGTCTAGACTTGGTCACTATTTGGCAAGGGTATTAAATTTAGCTATTGGTACACCATCTTTGCATGTTTATTTAGGAATAATCAAATACAAAAATGGAAACAAACAGTTTTGAAGTATAGAAGACACAAGAGGCAATTACTTCCATCAGAGCATTAACTCTGTACGCCTGTAGACAGGACTCCAATCCTGCATATCAGCCTCTTTCTTCTCCAGAGTGAGCTAGATCAGTTGTATCAGTGGTAAGTACTTTGTTGCCAGTGGAAGAAATGAGGCCCGCTTTTGTTACCTTATTTCAGAATGAAAACTGATGAAATTGCTCATGGCTGTTTTAAGAAATTGCTGCTATTTAAATATCCAGATGAGCTCCTATTTTTAGCAACAAACTTCTGTTCAATAAGTTGGTTAGAAATCTGTATGTTTTTCATTATATATGACTGCTTCCACTTTAGTGCTCAACATAAATTCGGTAAATATTTTTTATTCATCCTGAATTTGCTGTGATACAGAAAAGTTTCCTTGACCTCTTTCTAGCACATCATTTTACCTAAATTCATTCCTGGCACAATATTGTTATATTTTAAATAAGTGTTGCTTAATATGTAAGCAACATTTTAGGCTTCTTTTCAGTTGTAAAATCTATGATTCTTTATCAAGGAATACAAAATTTTAGCGTTTGGTTTTCTTCTAGTCCAGACCTTTTTTGTGTACTTTTTCTTTTGATACCAGTGGGGCAGCAAAGATGCCCTGCGTGGCTGCGTTTCCATTTTGTGGTATTCACCATCCAGAAGCATTAGGTGATGAGTGCAAACTCACCATGTAACAGCCATCTCTGAGAAAGAACTTACTTAAACCTTGAAAAAAGTATTTTGAGACACCTCCATCTCAGCAGAAACCTGTGCTTTTTCCTTTGGTTCTAGGTAATTAGTGCATTCACACACATGTAGTCGTTTGTGAACATTTTAGAATTGAATTTAAACTAACTTGAATTACGATCAGATGCCTGGTCACTGTTGGGCTGAAGAATGAAAGCCAAGTTGAAATGAGTAGAACTGAGATAAAGATTCCAAATGTTAGGCAGTTTGGGACCCATTCTCCTGCCCCTGAACTCTGATTCTGTGTCCCTCTCACACAAGTGCTTCTGTCTTCCCTTCCTTTCTTTTTGCCATGGGGGACCAGATGGCCTACTTCTCTAGTCGTCATATCCACCTGTTACTCCCAGCCAGAGATTCTGGTCTATCCAGTGACCTGAGTGAAGCTCGCACCTGCTATCCTCTGTGTTGGTCTCTAAGCAAGCACACTCTTCTATATGAGTTTTCTAATGGCTTTACTGCTAGTGGGAAGGGAGAAACAGATTGCTTCATGCAAACCTTGGTGTGCTGTGGAGAGGACAGCATTGTTGTAGCCAGCAGCATATGGAGGGGGAGGAGGAGACAGGAGGTATCTGGTAAGGGGTGTCCCTGCTGTCAATATATCAGCAGTGCTTTGGTGGCTGTCAGGTGCTTGTGTCTGCTTTCAGTAACCAGAAGTCCAATCAAAGCCTGGGCTGGTTTGTGAAAAGAAAAGCAATGTTCATAAAGGAACTACCTATTCTTAGCATGCTGCCTGTCCCACAGACATGGGTGTGTTAGTGTGTATGTATGTTGTGTGTATTAGCCAACTTTGCTATTCAACTTTTTTCTCTTAATTAACAAACAGACCTATGAATTTGTAATGAATCAGAAAGTGGTAGTAGAATATTAATCAGTGTGTATGATGGCGGAATAAAGGATTACAGTGCTGAAAAAATACTAGATGTTTTAATGGATCAGTGATAAACACCTCCATTTATCTTTGTGACTTCTTTTTACTGGTGGCACTTTGGAATATAATTTATAAAGATTATGAAATTTCCTTACTAAGTTAGTGTGTTGCCTTTATTAAAGGTAAATGTGTCTTCTTAGACATAAAGACATCCTTCATTCTGAAAAATGGGGAATTTATACATTTTTTGTGCCCTTATGCATGGCTGATTACAAATTTAATTTCATGCCAGCTGACTTGAATAGACAGAATGCAATCTATGCTTTAGGGATTTGGAATAGCTATAATACAATATATCTTATAGATACAATTAGCACAGTTTTTACCACTTTTGCACTTTATTGTTCTGAGGATACAGTTATGAAGAAATACTCTGCCTGGTGGCTTTTATGTTTTATCTTGGCACTCAGATAACAAAAGCCTCTGTGGTTCATTTTGAAACTTTGAGGGAAATGATACCCATATGATTTAAAGTTTTAAGTTTAATTATCTTCTGCAAATTGCTTTTGGAAGTATAGGTAGTCAAAAAGTAAAAGTGGTTTTAAATTTTAAACATAGAAAGTAGCATAATGGTTTTATGAAATATAGAGGATTTTATTCAAAATAGATGCTATCCAGAACAGGAAAATCAGAATTGCCTTTGTAAAATATTTTGCATGCTTTTTTCTTTATTGCCTTGAAAGTTATATAATCCCAACCCCCACCCTTTTTCCCTAATACAAAGGCTTACTGAAAATTTATGATCTCTGTCTCATTACAGATTTCATATACCACCTGAGAGGCAATATTGTGTTTTAAGTTAAAATCACAAAAGATGTTTTGAGGTCATTTGAGCAACTCTTTTTCAAACAAGAAAGGTATACATATGGGAAGGTCTTAAACAACACAGATGTAGATGCCAATCCTTAAGTTGGGAACCTCTTTACTCATGCAGGAGAATTGAGGAGTACATTATTGGTGGTGCAAAGTTGTTTGGAAATAGATGCTACTTGAAGTTTTACACTTGGGTAGTGATAATAACCTATTTATATTGGAAGTACTTAGATGATATTATTCTCAGCATCAGCCTGGTACACACTAGTAAATTTTAATAACCCCAACTTTAGAATTTCAGAAGTACCCCCCAGATATAATAAAGATCTCCCCCTCAGACCTAATACAGTTGCAAGGGTAAAACCATATATCTGAACTATTTAGGAACATGACTATTATAAGACTCCAAAGAGTCTTTTCTGCTGGAATTCCAGTGTATATCCATTGAACACACATTTTAATAGTTGATACTTAGCACTTTCTTGTTATGTGTTATAGAGTCCAGAAATAGCCCAAACATCTCACTGAACCCTAGTGGCCAGGAAATGATTTTCAGACTTAATAGTGTATATCCCCATGATGTGAGGTGCTGCCTAAAATGCCACTTCCTGATACCATCCCTATAGAGCTGACATCCTAGAGTGCTTAGGAATCTACAATTAAATCAGATAACCCAGAGAATTCTAAGGTAGATGATCTGGTGACAAGCTGTTAGGACACACTGATGAAGGAGACATATCCCCTCTCAGGACCTGCTTCATGGAGTTGCTTCAAGACCTGTGCAATTGTACAAGCCCCACGCTCAGAAGGTCCCCATACTTGACTTAATGCTCTTCTGTTATCTTCTAGAAGGTCTTAATAATTTTTGAGTAGGACTCCTACATTTTCATTTCTCTCCAGGCCCTGAAAATTATGTAGCCAGTTCTATATACAGATTTCATTGTATGTTACTGAAATCGTGTTCCTTGGCAAGAATGAATTGAAGGTATTTGATAATGATTTCTTATCTGTTGGTATTGGGCTGTAAACTCCAAGGCTACTTCTGAGCTTTAGAGGTGAATGAGTATCCTTCACCACAGGACCCAGAATAGGAAATCCTTATATTAAATTTTAATTAGTAATCCTGAACACAGACACCCATGTTTATGTTATTCTAATCCACTTTTTTTTTCCCTCCCAGGATGGTACGAAACAGAAAAGGGAGCGGAAGAAGACTGTGTCGTTCAGCAGCATGCCCACTGAGAAGAAGATCAGCAGTGCGAGTGATTGCATCAATTCCATGGTCGAAGGTTCAGAACTCAAAAAGGTCCGCTCCAACTCTAGAATTTACCATAGGTATTTTTTACTAGATGCTGACATGCAGAGCTTGAGGTGGGAGCCATCGAAGAAGGATTCTGAGAAAGCCAAGATTGATATTAAATCCATCAAGGAAGTGAGAACAGGAAAAAATACAGACATATTCCGTAGCAATGGCATTTCTGACCAGATATCTGAAGATTGTGCATTTTCAGTCATATATGGAGAGAATTATGAGTCACTTGATTTGGTTGCCAACTCTGCAGATGTTGCAAACATCTGGGTCACGGGACTGCGGTACCTAATTTCTTATGGCAAACATACCCTCGATATGTTGGAAAGTAGCCAAGACAACATGAGGACTTCTTGGGTTTCACAAATGTTTAGTGAAATTGATGTAGACAACCTTGGACATATAACTCTGTGTAATGCTGTGCAATGTATCAGAAACCTCAATCCTGGTTTAAAAACGAGCAAAATTGAGCTCAAGTTCAAAGAGTTGCACAAATCAAAGGACAAAGGTGGCACAGAAGTCACAAAGGAAGAATTTATTGAGGTTTTTCATGAGCTTTGTACTAGACCTGAAATTTATTTCCTTTTAGTTCAGTTTTCAAGCAATAAAGAATTCCTTGATACCAAGGACCTTATGATGTTTCTTGAAGCAGAACAGGGTGTGGCACATATAAATGAGGAAATAAGCCTTGAAATTATTCACAAATATGAGCCATCCAAAGAGGGCCAGGACAAGGGCTGGCTGTCTATAGACGGGTTCACTAATTACCTTATGTCACCTGACTGTTATATTTTTGATCCAGAACATAAGAAGGTCTGTCAGGATATGAAGCAACCTCTGTCTCATTACTTTATAAACTCATCTCATAATACATATTTAATAGAGGATCAGTTCCGAGGTCCCTCTGACATCACAGGATATATTCGGGCTCTTAAAATGGGTTGCCGGAGTGTCGAATTAGATGTATGGGATGGGCCAGATAATGAACCCGTAATTTACACCGGCCACACTATGACCTCTCAGATAGTCTTCCGCAGTGTCATTGATATTATTAACAAGTATGCATTCTTTGCTTCAGAGTATCCTCTTATCTTGTGTTTAGAAAATCACTGTTCTATTAAACAACAGAAAGTAATGGTTCAACACATGAAGAAAATTTTGGGAGACAAGCTCTATACCACTTCACCCAATGTCGAGGAATCTTACCTACCATCCCCAGATGTTCTGAAAGGGAAGATACTAATCAAAGCCAAGAAGCTGTCCTCAAATTGCTCTGGAGTAGAAGGAGACGTTACTGATGAAGATGAAGGAGCAGAAATGTCTCAGAGGATAGGGAAGGAGAACGTGGAGCAACCCAGCAATGTGCCTGTGAAGCGATTTCAGCTTTGCAAAGAGCTGTCTGAACTGGTCAGCATCTGTAAGTCAGTTCAGTTCAAGGAATTTCAGGTGTCATTTCAGGTTCAGAAGTACTGGGAAGTCTGTTCCTTTAATGAAGTGCTTGCCAGCAAATATGCCAATGAAAATCCAGGGGACTTCGTAAATTATAACAAGCGTTTTCTTGCTAGGGTCTTTCCTAGTCCGATGAGAATCGACTCCAGTAACATGAACCCTCAAGATTTTTGGAAATGTGGTTGTCAAATCGTAGCCATGAACTTTCAGACTCCAGGGCTGATGATGGACTTGAATATTGGCTGGTTCAGGCAGAATGGAAACTGTGGCTATGTCCTTCGGCCGGCCATCATGCGGGAGGAGGTTTCCTTCTTCAGTGCCAACACGAAAGACTCTGTCCCGGGAGTCTCCCCTCAACTTCTTCACATTAAAATCATCAGTGGGCAGAACTTTCCAAAGCCCAAAGGATCAGGTGCCAAAGGTGATGTGGTGGACCCTTATGTCTATGTGGAAATCCATGGGATCCCTGCCGACTGTGCAGAACAAAGGACAAAAACAGTGCACCAGAATGGAGATGCACCCATTTTTGATGAGAGCTTTGAATTTCAAATCAACCTGCCTGAGCTGGCCATGGTGCGCTTCGTAGTGCTAGACGATGACTACATTGGGGATGAATTTATTGGTCAGTACACAATTCCCTTTGAATGTTTACAGACGGGCTACCGCCATGTCCCCCTGCAGTCCTTGACTGGAGAGGTTCTTGCTCATGCTTCTTTGTTTGTGCACGTGGCCATCACTAACCGAAGAGGAGGAGGGAAGCCTCATAAAAGGGGCCTTTCCGTGAGAAAAGGGAAGAAATCCAGGGAATATGCATCTCTGAGAACGTTGTGGATTAAAACTGTGGATGAGGTGTTCAAGAATGCCCAGCCCCCCATTCGGGATGCCACAGATCTGAGAGAGAACATGCAGGTACGTGCTCATGGTCAAGTGTTCACTCAATGGTTGTTCTGCTGAGTGCATGTCCACAGCTTAGGAACGAATTGGTCTTTTTTTTAATGAGTATATTTAATTTCAAATAATATGTAAATTTCAATTATTATTAGAAGGTTTGCCTCTAGTCTCATTTCTTATCATTTAAATTTCCAGAACTACAATTGTTCAAAATATAATGGTTAGAATAATCTAGTTTTGTTGCTTCGTTGCTCATCCCAGTTCCTGTTAAGGACTAATTCACAGTTCCTATTTTTTTCTAATAGTATGCATTGGAATCTGATATTTCTTGGTTGTAACACAAGCATATGACCCCTCAAAACAAAAAGGGATATGGGTTACAGTAAAAGAGCGCCGTGCTCCTGGCCTTTCTCGTGGTGCTGCAGTGCTGGGAAGATAGTAGGCCCTTAAATGAGTCAGTGTGTTTGCATATTGACCCGTCTCTTGATTTTAGAGGCTTGCTAATTGTTTAAGTAAAAAACATGTGGTGTCTCTATTTATTGAAGTCGAAGGTACAAATGACTTCTGAAATATATAATAGCTGAAAGCAATCAGTTAGGAACTGTGTATTTAATTAAGCATGTCTACAAGCCTAACCATGTGGTTGAGCCTCTGTGTGAGTGATGCAGAAGTGGACAGCAAAGACCCGCCACACAGAGGTATCGACACTAGCCAGTCACAGTATGTTTGGTACCATGCGTGATAGGTGCTCTGTTTGGTCTGTTTATTTTTAAATGATTGTTATAAAAATGACATCAGCAGTAAACTCTGGTTCAGAAAATGTACTGTCTAAATGCTTTTCCCATCTACCAATTCTGCAGATTCTTCATGAAGAATAAGCCCTTCCTGTAATAGGGACATATATTTTCTTTCTCTCAAGGTAAAAGCATAACTGAGATGTGGAGGGCTTTCCCACTACTGAGGGTACAAGTGTTGGGTAAACCCTCAGCTCCAAGCAGGACACACTGTCCCTTGCCTGGTGGCTGCTGGAGTGTATGTGCCACAGAATTCCCCTGGGGACCTGCCAAAGCCAGAGCATCATCTTTTCCAGAGCCTGCATCTGCTCTGAATCCGACAGCCCAGTGGGTGGTGATATTTGATGGTTGCCTGCTGTCACGGGCAGTCTGGCCGCAAGCATGTAGCAGTGAACCAGAAGCCAGACCACCTGCCCTCAAGGGACTTGTCCTGTAGCTGGGGGTGGGTGTTGGAAGGGGAAACAAACAGTAAGTACATGAATATACAAATAGGACAACTGCAGATGCTGTGAGTGCTATGAAGAAAATAAAACAGAGAGGTATGCTGGAATGATCAGACTCTACTTTATATATCACAATAATGATTTATTTTTATTCAGTCATATCAAAGTGATTTTGAGTGAAATTACTTATAGTTTAAAACATGAGTCTGTTTCCTCCTCCATAACATGGCTTGTTGAGAGGATTAAATGAGGTAATGTGTAATACATATGCCCAGTATAGCCTAGACTTTGGAAATGCTCAAAGAATGCCAGCTCCTGACATTTTACAGTGTTGAGGGTTTTCTTTAATGGATATTTTAATGAGATGCCTCTGGTGATTAGAACACAAGAGAGTCGCTGTTGTGATGGTCTACGCCTGTAGTCCCAGCCATTTGGGAAGCTAAGGCAGGAGGATTGCAAATTTGAGGCCAGCCGGGGCAATTTAGTGAGACCCTGTTTAAAAATAAAGGGGGGAAAAAAAAAAACAGGACTGGGAATGTAGCTCAGAGGTAGACTGCTCCTAGGTTCAATCCCCAGTACCGCCATGTGGGGGAGTGGTTTGTGGGGTGGGGTGAGGGTTACAGTGGAGAAGGGCAGGGGAGTTGCCGTGGAGATGCTAAAAAGGGAAAGGCAAGGGGAACCAGGACCCCTGCTGGGCAGACCCTGCAGTGAAGAGCAGCTTCTTCAAAGGTCCTGTAAATTTGGAAACTTGGTATAAACAGGTGATATTTCTTTCCTTTCCTTTTTGGGTGGCTGGTGTATTTGATACTTGTTTCAAACCGGATTTGATTTTTTTTTCTTAATCTTTACCTTTTCCATATGCAGAGGCCATTCTTTTTATTTGCTCATACTTGCATATAAATATTGCACTACTGTGAACTTTGATCTGAAAAAAGGCTTTGACCTTTGGAAGAATTCAACTTATTTACATTTTCAATACTTTTGATAAATTAGTATTACAATTGTCTGTAACCGTATTTACTTAGGAAAATAGTTATTTTTTCCAAGCATAAATAATTATTAGCCAATTCTGTCATAACATTGCCAATAACTTTTATACTAGGTTCCAATATAACCAGTTATATCAAGTATAATATCCAGGAGAAATTAATTAATTACCAAGTGCCTCCTTTTTTGCCCTTTGACAGAATGCAGTGGTGTCCTTCAAGGAGCTGTGTGGCCTGTCCTCAGTGGCCAATCTCATGCAGTGCATGCTGGCGGTGTCTCCCCGCTTTCTGGGGCCTGATAACAACCCCCTGGTGGTCCTGAATCTCAGCGAGCCATATCCCACGATGGAGTTACAGGGCATCGTGCCAGAAGTTCTGAAGAAGATTGTAACGACTTATGACATGGTGAGTGGTGTTTGTCCCATCGTGTAGGCTGGTGCCAGAGATGTCTTTAGACAACATGCCATATGTCCTGAGGAGCTCTTGCTGAAGTGTGCGTTTTTATTTCATGCTTCGTTTGTCTGTGTCGGAGAAGTAACTCCCCTAGCCTTTCTGTAATGGAAAGAGTTTAATGTTTTGTTATTGTTTTAGAAAGCAGGATTCATTCAGAGAATTACTTGCTCACTTGCTTCAGTTGGATTAAACATGAGTTAGCTTCTCAAGAACTATGTCTGAATTGATTTCTAAAGGATGCCTTATTTTCTACATATATGTCATAAAGAATTTTATCTCCTCTTGTAACCATCTATTGATTTCTTTTGTTTTCATATCTCAACCTAGTGAAGATGAGAAATTCAATTTAAAAAATAAACTTGGAATACCAGAAGGGGCAGGTGCTGCATCTCATTATTCTACTGCATGATGGTTTCCTTCTTGCAGCAGCTGCTCTGAGACACCTGTGTTTGTCATCAGCTTAATGTTAATGAGGTATCCTCAGGACACCTAGAATATTACATTTTTGCACTTAAGGTCTGTCTTATATTTTCTTTTTTTTTTTTTAGTTGTTGATAGATCTTTATTTTTATTTATTTATATGTGGTGCTGAGAATCGAACCCAGTGCCTCACACATGCCAGGCAAATGCATTACCGCTGAGCCCCAGCCCCAGCCCTAGTTCTGTCTTGTATTTTCTTAATTGCATTTCACTGTTTTTGTCCTTTATGATTTATCATAACTCTATGAGAGAATTTAATGGGCGAATAGCACCTATTTCAGGCTCACGATGTAGTTAAAGTGATCAGAACTCACTGTGTATACTGGTAGTGTCTTGTCAGCATGTCAGGGTTAAGCATAGGACACTCCCCTTCCAGATAGGCCAGTTTGACATCCTTTACCATTCAGGGTAGTTGGGGGTAAAATTCTCATCCACCACCTCCTCCACTCTAGAAGCCCAAGCTAAGGCCACAGAGCACTAGGCTTTCTCTGATGTAGCTTACAGTGCTCAAGGACCAAACAAGATTGGCATCATATATCTACACTGAAACGTTTTTTGAAAACATTTTTGACTGTTTTCATAAATTGGTCTGAAAGTGGTAGATTAGAGAGATTTATGAAATTAAAGGGAAAATTAAAAACACTTCAGGTCAGCATTTTCCATACTATTCTGAGGAACCTTGGTTCTTTAGGATGTTAGTAAATACCACATGGGGAGATGGTTCCATGATGAAGTACTTCAGGGAAATACTAGTCTGAACAAAACTGATCAGATACCATTCTTATAGGATTTCTCGGAGCCTTATCTTTCCTGGCACACTGTGCTCCAAGAGGGCAGTGGACATGGATAGTTATCTTTCCTGGCACACTGTGCTCCAAGAGGGCAGTGGACATGGATAGAGCACGCCCTATTTCACATGTTGGCTTGACCAATAGACTCCTGTTTCCAAAAACAAAAGTTCTGAAGAACACATTTTGGGAAATGCTTCTTTAATCTTTGAGTAAGTCGGGAAGTACAAGCCAGAAGAATGTAATTGTTTTAAGCAATTTATTAGTTTATTACCTCCTAAAAAGGTGATTTCAAAGCTATTTCCCCATGTTCCTGTGAAGCAGGCACACATTGTAGTGGCTGCTCATATCCTCTCCTATTTCTAGCTCAGACTTCGTGGAAACACAAGAGATGTGAGGGACTGAACACTGGACACCGTGGCAAACTACAGGGAGAGTCACCCACCCTGCAGAAAGTAGGAAGACTAGGGTTAGGTATGTCTGATAACCCTTGAGTGATGCTGGGTGCCAGAGGGCTACAAAGATGAGCATGAATGGCCTCTGTCTGGGAGCCAGCCAGTCCACTAGAAAATGATGGAGGAAGGACAGAATTGCCATAATAGGCTCATGCTGGGATTTCTTGGGAATAGGGAAAATGGAAAGATAGGAAAAAGAGATAAAAATGGAGAAATTTGAAGTAATTTGCCACGCTGTGAGCTAGACTATGCAGTTAGTTGCTGATTCCAGGTTTTATGGGAAGATGTCAGAGAGAAGTAGCTGATGTTTATAAGTGAATGCCTTTATTTATTTATTTATTTATTTATTTTAATTGGTGCTGGAGATCAAACCGAGGGCTTTGCATATGTTCAACAAATACTGTAGCACTGAGCTACACCACAACTCTGTAAATGCTTTTCTAGCTTGAGCCACAAATAAAAATCATAAACCTACTTCATTGATCATTTCAGTGACAGTCATATAGTAACGTTTCTTCACTTTAAGGTTTTTGACAGGGACTTCCTGACAGCGGAGTGGGGGTCACCATGTAGATGATGACATGGTTGACTGGCGCTGAGTGTAGATCAGAGTAGAGTTGAAAGCCTGGCTGAACTCTTAGGGTCTCCTTAAAGCTCTTTAAGGACACAGAGACTGCCACAGCACCCACAACTATATTTGGCACAGGAATTGCTCAATGTCTCCTGCCCCTTCCTCTTCCTGGACTAGTAGATGACAACACTTATTGCATAACTCTTGTTTGCATCTAACTATATTTGTGTTATTCTAGAAGGAATAAGCTTGTTTAAAAGTTTTAAATTGTGAGACTATTCTTTTCTCATGTTTAATTGAAATAGCTGTGCTGCTTGATACTCCATGGTTTATAGATTTGTTTTGTTTTTAATTCCTTCTGGTAAATTTATGTTATAAAATATTTAAAATTAAGTTCAAATTATTGCTGCAGCAATATTATAACTCTTAGAATATTTTATGGACTTTTTTAGTGACTTAATAGTTTCTCACCTTATGACAATTAATTAAAGCTAACTAGAATAGGGAAAACGTTGATGGGAAATGTATTATGGTCGTGGACAGTCTGTAACTTTAAATATAGCTCTTTATTTTTTATAGTGTTATATTGAGCTTGGCCCAAAATTAACCTTAGGAGAAAGATCTTATTTCTTTGTTGACTTCCCATTTATAATTTGAAGACTTCAAATGAGAAGTAAGAGTGGGTTGAGAAATCCCTGTCCAGAGCGCCTGTGTTGTTGTGTGACTGTGCTGCTGACGCTGGTCCTGCTGAGGACAGTACTGTGCTGGCTCCCATGGATGAGCAGGTGTGTATTGCTGCCATCCAGACTGAGATTGCTTCTCATTTTATACACTCTGGATAATGAAATGGAGTGTCATAAATGTGCCAGTTTCTTTTTGAAAAGGGGGAATGCAGATCATGAACAGAGAGCAGTGTGGAAGCCAGCAATGAGGCCAGAAAGGCAGACCCATGCACACAGTGTGGCTGCACATCCCAGTTTTCCTAGGATGGGTCTTGTTCATATATACCTGTTGTTCTAGAATAATTGTTAATCATTCTCTTGTTGTCTCTTGAAAATATTCCTATTCAGAAGAAAAGGAAAGAAAATTAATCTTTAAAACTTTTAACTATCCCTATTCAGATGGTCAGTTGTGTTGTCACCTACCCATTGACCCTAGATTGTTCTTATGTCTCCTGTGATTACCACCAATAGGCAGACTTTCAAAAGTCCTGATTGTGGTTTTACCCTATTTGTGATGTCCCCCATGATGTTGCCATGGAGTGGAAAAGAGCTTCATGTTAGTGGAGGTTTACTGGGTAGACTGGGCCTTTAAATGGCACTTCCTTGTCTCCATGGTCCTGGTGTCCGTAAGTACCTCATCCCATTTCTTAGGGACTAAACCTATGAGGATTCAGCTTATTCCTCTAGGTCATCTGGACTCCTCCAGTCTACCCTCCCTGATTCTTAATGGAAAAGATCCTTGAGTCCCTTTATTCAAACCTAATATTTTCAACAGATGGGGAATGACTTCCAGTTATTGATCAGTATTGCAATATACCATATACATTATTATGTCATACATCATGACCAGATCAGAGAGTTGTGCTTTTTTACTTAAATAATTGATTTGGTTTAGTTAAGATATCATATTGGTTTCTTCTGAAGTGGAATATAGTAAAAAAATTGAATTTGTTTATTTTAACAAAGCATATAAAATAAGTAATACTTGCATTTTCCTTTTTAAATATATATATATATTTTAGTTGTAGATGGACACAGTTCCTATATTTATTTTTATATGGTGCAGAGGATCAAACCCAGTACCTCACATGTAGGCAAGTACTCTACTACTGAGCTACAACCCTGGCCCAAACATTTGCATTTTCATTGGTGAAATCTACGCTTATTTACAAACTCTTATTACATGCAAGGTCCTGAGCACTCATCCAACAACACATATTTACTGAGTACCTACTGTGTACCAGGACCTGCATACTCTGTATAATGTACAGTTTTCTTAAGGATGGATCAGTACTGTGTTTCAAATGCACCCCTATCCTCATCAATATAAGAGATCCAGTTCACCATCTTTTGAAACTGAAATTATTTTTACCAACCTTTTCTTGTTGATGACAGTGAGAAGTCAGCGCTCTAGCTATCTTTGTTTATTAGATCCAGATTTACCATCTGCTTTAGACTTGAATTAATAAAATTTTTATGAGGTCCATACTAACACATGGGGACCAAGGAGTCAGCATTCTTGCTCTATAGAGAGAAAACATTGGGAATATAAAGGTTTTGTGAAGTATTATATTTTTTTTAAAGTTTTTGCAACTTTTTTGATTTTGTTAGTTTTTCTATGATATGAAATATGCTTTGATCAATGTAATGAAATTGAAGATGAAGTTGTAGGTAGTGAAAAAGCAAGAAAAAGAAAAAGTAAAGATGATGAAAGCCAGTGCTGTCTTGCAGGCATATGGTGGTTCACACACTGTGGCAGACTCTTGGGCAGCCCCTACCTGTTTGGAGGTTTTACACAAATTCATTCTTATCACCACTGTTCCTTTGTTTCTACTTTCCATTTGCAATTAATTTGTTTTGATCATTTCCTTGCAACTTAACAAAAATCTTGGTTTTAATTACCTTCAGGTTTAATTAAGAGAGCATACTCTGAGGAACCCATTTATCTAGTACAGAACGGTAATTTTTTTTTTTAAGGGAGGAACAAGATGCTTTGTCTAAGAGGATATAATTTGCACTCTGTTTTTGTGTAAGTTGCTGAGTAGTCTCTTCTAACACATAACTTTAAATATTTTTTAACTAAAACAAGGTTCTTTAAATAAAATATGTGAAATGAAGACTGTTTCTTATACAGAAATGTTGGCAATAGGCAAGTGGCATTAGGAACATTCTGTTTTGTGTTGGTGGTATGGTTTCATGTACTTTTTCTAGCCACTGCTTAATGCAGTAAGGAGATAAATCACACTTCATAATTAATGGAGCCTGTTGGTCTGGACCAAGCCAGAGATGATCTGCAATAAGGTTACTATTGATCCCCGTCTCCTTTGTGGCTCCTTTTATCACTCTCCTGACTCAAAACTTGACATTAAAAGCTTCTTTTAATTGGAGGTGTCAACTTTACCAACTTTTATAACTGTGGAAAAAAGGTCAGATAGAATATTATGCTTTGGGATAAGATTGAGCTAAAAAAAAAAGAAGGAAGGTAAGAAATGGAGGGAGGAAGAGAGGGAGCAGTGGTGGAGAGCAAGGGAAGGAGGGATGGAGAGAGGATGAGAGAATGCATCCTGTAGAAGGAAGATCAGAAATCCAAGGGCTATAGATCAATTTGTTAACTAGAGATATTCAGTAAATGTTTGCAAAAGAATTCTCTCTAAAATCATCAAAATAATACAGCTGAGCTACTCCAGAATGGTTTCAGTTGCTAATGGAAAAGAAAGAAACATTAAAAAGGTAGAGTGTGATGATGGCATCATTTTATCATCAGGTCAGATGGAGCAGGCTGCCACAGGGTAACCAGTAGCAGGGAGGTTTGGAAATTTTTTAAAGGTGGTGCTTCTAGGCTGCACAATGGTGATTACAAGATATTATTTCCAATCCAGTTTTTCTATCTTTACATGTCTTCTGGGAAACCATTGAAGAACACATATTTTAAAAGTATTCGTACACATACACACATACATCAGATATGTAAGTAAGGAACAACTGGGGAAGACTAGAATTTGGGGGGCTGGCAGTCCTCTTGAAAAAGAGACTTCATCATGTAGTAGTTTTTGACAGATAAGTTTGATACCTCTCCAAGAGGACAGCAGTGAAAACCTTGATGGAATTCACAGTTTGTCAGATGGTGTCCCTAGAGAAGATATGCTCAGTCGTACTAGTTGAACATCCATAATCCATAGTCCATATCTGCATGCTCTAAAATCCATCCTGTCAGTGCTCAAAAAGTTTCAGATTTGGAGACAGTTCAGATTTTCAGATTAGGGATGTTTCATAGGTGAAATCTATGCAATTTTTTTTTCTTTTTTGGTGGTGGTAGTGATTGAACTTGGGGCCTTGCATGTATGAAGCAAGTATTCCACCGCTGAGCTACACTCACAGCTCCTCTGTTTTAGATCCAAATCTGAAACACTTCTGGTTCCAGGTATTTTGCATAAGGGATAGTCAGCCTGTGTGAAGCAAGCCACTGTATTGTCTGACTCACCCTCAGCCTGATTTGAAATGTCTAAGTAAACTAGGAACCAGTAGTTGGGTGCTGTCCAACCATTATCGTGAATAAGAAATGGGAGCCTGCTGTTGGCACATTTTCTTAGGTAGATTTCATGTGAACCAAGGCTACCTGGAAAACAGCTGCAGGGCACTGTTTTGGGGTCGTGTATTCCGTAAGGTCTCCACTGTTTTATTTCTCTGTAGAGAGCCTTTGTATTGCCTTTTAAGGGGGCATATTTTCCAACATTTTGTTTCCCTGAATCTGATAGAAAACAGCTATGGAATTTATTTGAAACCTAAAACTCAAGAAAAGTCAGAGAATTTCTTCCTAAACTTATGCTTTATGCAAAATAACCCTACTACATTTTTAATAAAACTAAGATTGCTGAAGTACTATAGTCTTTTTTTTAAATGAAAAAGCAGAGAAATTGCTTCCTATCAACTTCCACAGTGAATATTAGATTTTGCTCTTGTATAATTCCTTCAAAATCTATTTTTGATGTTCTTTCTGTCTCTCTTTCTCTTTTTCTGTCTTTCTCTCAATAGTGGGAATTGAACCCGGAGATGGTTTACCACTGAGTTATATCCCTAGACTTTTTTATTTTGGGACAGTTTTGCTAAATTGCTGAGGGTCTTGCCTTGTTGCCCAGGCTGGCCTTGAACTTCAGATCCTCCTGCCTTGGCCTCCTGAATCACTGGAATTATAGGCATGGAATAGCACCACCAACTATGACTTCTCTTCTTTATCAGATGTGTCTTGTGTTTGTTTCTGCAGTGTCTGAAGGCACATCCAGAGTTGTTTGCTAAGTTCTCTTTTTTCTCTCTCCAGGACATTACAGGAAAGGACTTGATATGACTTTGCAATCCTGTACTTTATGGGTAATACATATATTTCTTTTTGGTCAGCCATATGCACTGGCAGTTTTTCAAAGCTGTGAGGAGGCCTTGAGCTTCCTTACCCCAGTTTATTCAGTGATCCCTTGGTCTCTGCTAGATGCTAAGCTGCCGTCTTCCCATCTCTGGGGTCCTTACTCTAGTACCACCCTTCATCACCTTCTGCCTGTGTGATGGTTTGAGTTCAAACTTTACACTCCACCCAGGTGAAAGACAAAACATAGCTATCTTATCTCTCTTAGGAGGTAGGTATTTCTAAATTTCTGTTCTGTTTGGCAAGCTAGATCTGCATTAATTTACATTGCCCCTTTGGACTGCAGGCTCAGCTCCTTAGGTGCAGCAAGCAGTCTCAGTCTTCCTCTTCTTTTTCTGTTGGCTCTACTGTGGCTGTCTGGAGAAGGTGGGGTTGCATGAGTCTTCTTTTTGTGTCCTTGTCAACCTGCCCTGGAAAGCTGGCTGTCTTCCTCTCTTCCCCTCCACCCCCATCTTGGCATGAGACAGGCCTTGTGGTGGAGCTAAGGGCCTCTGCGTCACACACACTGCGAGAGGTGGGCTTCCAGCTTTCTTTCCACTGCGTCTTCCCTCCTCTGCTCTGGAAGTTGTGCACCCCTTGCCTTGCCTTTGTGGGCAGAAGGGAAATCTCCTCACCCTAGGGGCTAAAACTGCATGATCTATGGGCTGTTTCTTCATATGTGAAGATAACTAAGAAAATAGTTTCTTCTTGATATATCCTGGCTTTTAAGGCTATAATTTTGGTAGGAATCTGGGTGAGTAAAAATCAAGTTGAATCTTTAAAACTGAGAAATGTCTTTGTGTTTGTAAGTTACTCATTTGTCACCTAAGCTCCAAGACTCATCCTTTGAATGAGTGGAAAGCTCCCTGGACAACATGCTTTATAAAATATGCCAACCTGTATGAAAATAAATATCCTTTTTACACTATTGCCATTGAACCTCGGTGATTGCTGAAGCACCTGCCTTGCAGCCTTCCCCTTCCTGCAGCTCAGCTTCTGAATTCCCCTAAAGACATTCTCCTTGAAATTTCATATAGAGGAAGGCCTGGGTGTTTCAGGGAGGAGCCAGAAGAAAGAGTGAGAAGTGAAGGTGTCAAGATGTAGGCCAACTAGGATTAGATTATCATCATTGAGAGAAATAGAGCCAATTGCTTTTTAGTACCTGACTGTGGTTGTCAGGTAAGTGACATTTTTCTTAGAGCATCTGGGGAAAGTATCATACCTTTGGTGCATTTGGATTGATGAAGCATTTGTATAAAGCCTAATAATTGCCAAGAAGGGGGAAAAAAGAAGCTGGTGATAACAGGATTAACTGAAAATGTGTGCCTCATGCCTATATTCTTCTAGCAATTGAATCTTTCCAACACAAAAATTTTTTATTTGCCATTAGAAAAAAACATCAAAAACTACAAGTAATATACAACCCTTAAAAAAAAAGAGATTTTTACAGCATCCAGAATCTGTGTGCTATCTCAAAGTTTGTAATTATTCTTGTAGTGTCTGCAAAATGGTATTGTCTCTGCATCCAGATTTGTGAATTGTGATTTTCCTCTTTGTGGAAATTTTTTTCAAACAGAAAAGCAATGATCAAGAAAACAAAGATCCTAATTGCCTTGTAGTGTACAGTAATTTGTGTATCTTTACTTGTGGTGTTTCTGAGTTCCCTATCCTTTCAGAGTGACAAAAATGAAGACTAGCTGGCCTAGAACATGCAATTCAGAGCTCATGAATCATCCAGCCTGTTTCTCCATTGTGTTTGGGGGCTACCTGGCTCCCTGTTACCTTAGACCCAGAGGAGAGCCATGTCCCTTTTTGATACTCCTACCTATGCTGTTGGCACAAAGGTGGTTGTGCCAGTACTTGCTGGCTTCTTTGAAAGAGAAATCGATGTATTCATCTTTATAAGCTTGCAGAGGCCTGTGATAGAAACCTTGGAGCTCCCCAAGTGGGCTCCATTTCAAAACACCAAGCACTGTCTGGTCCACACTAAATGGCAGGACCCATGAAGTGTACCTTCACTGTTTAATTGTCCTAATAGATTGACTTCTAACCAGGCGGGGAGGGGTGAAACCCATGGTACCTACATTTGGCACCAGAGGACCACATAGAATTCAGGATGCTTTATAGCCAGTTAATGGAGATATTTTGCCTGAATGATTATTTTATCAGTGCTGGCTTCAAAGTGTGATCTACAATTAACTAATACGAATTACACGCATTGGTACTCTTTAGAAATACTTGTCTTTTGTCAGATTCACCAAAAGGATGAATCATTGACTATTCCATTGTCTCATCATTGTCCACGTTTAGGTTAGAGTTTAGAAAACAAATAAGTTTTAGTCATAAAAATCATATTATATATTTATTTATTTGTTTATTTATTTAGATTTTCTGTATCATACCCTGACTTCATAAATCTAAGGTCCATTCATTGGGGATTGATGTAATCCATTGCCACCTCTTCTTGTGTAGTTTAGAGCTACATGTGCTTTTTCATTTAGAAGTTCAGCAGTGCTGGAAAGATTGAAGTTACATCAGATACTTCTATAAAAACCATTAGTGGTCGTACATAGATTTATGTACGGGATGATGGACATGTACTTTGTAGACAAGCAGTCACATTTTAGAGGACAGCTCTTTAAGGAATGAAATAATTTGGATGGAGTGTTACCTATAAAAATGAAGTTATTGAAATAACCAGATTATATGGCAAATCATCTATTTCAGAATTGTTTTTGAGCCAATGTAATTGCTGACACCTTCTCAGGCCACTTTCTGGCATCCTTTTTGGGCAAGGGGGCAGAACTAATTTTTGACCACATTTCCTATTTCCCTGGTCATGACTTGAAAAACATTTTTTTTTAATTTAAAAAGGCTGTTTTCCATAGTCTTTTAAGAATTATTATTATTAGAGCTTTATGGTTATACATAGTAGTTGGATTCCTCATTACGAACTCATATAATGGAAATCAATTTTGGTTCATGATCCTCCTTTTCCCTCCCATCCTTCTTCCTCTACTAGCCTTCCTTTCACTTGTATATTAATTTACATTTGATTGTTTTTTATGTAAATCTTATCTTCTGTTCCCCCTTTCCTTTATTTTACTCTAGTTTCTGCAATGAGGAAAACATTTGACCTTTGAGTTTCTGAGTTTGGCTTATTTTACTTAGTGTGATATTCTGTATTTCCATCCATTTACTATCAAGTACCATAACTTCATTCTTTTAAATTGCTGATTGGAATATCATTTATTTACACACACACACATATACATACATACATATACACACACACACATATATACACATACATACATATATATATATATATATATATATACACACACATATATATGTATGTATATACACACACATACATATATATACATATACATACATATATATATATATATATATATATATATATATATATATATATATATATAGTGGTGTATATATATATTTTTCCCTTAATCTATTGACAGGTAATCTGGGTTGATTCCATAGTGTAGCTATTGGGAATTGTGCTGCTGTAAACATTGAAGTGCAACCTTTTGGATAACAAGGGAGTAACTTTTATTCACAGTCAAATGTATTACTATAAAAAACATGTAGTACTTTAATAAAGCTCTGAAGCCCATATTTTGTTGATAGGTTTCATTTGACCTCAAGTTCATAAGAGAAATGAAATAGAGCCTTGCCTGTGGGTTCTTTGTTTCTCAGTTTCACTTGAGTGTGAAGACTCGTCCTCACCCTCACCCTCACCCTCACCCTTACCCTCACCCCAACCAGCCTTCTCAAAGCAGCATCCTGGCTGGTGACTCCCTTCCGCATGCTCACTGGTCTCCAGTGGGGTCTGTGGGAACCACCACTGTACTCTGTTTTGATGGCACCTGTTTCTCACCCTTTTCACTTGTATTCCCCCAGATCACTGAAAAATAACTGCCACTCCCACTGCTGTAGTAGTCACCTTTAATAGCAGAAAGCTGGTTTGACTGCCAGAAGAATTTATCAGGAATAAAAATAGCATTTAATAATGGTTTTAAAGTCTTTTCTAACTTAATTAGGGCATTTTTAAATCCTGACCCATAACAAAATTACCCTCACAGTAAACTCAGTGGGTGGACAATATGATGTATTAAGAGTTCAGTTTAACTTTACAAGCTTAATTACTAATTAGCTTAAAATAGTATCTTAAGAAGTTTAAAACATTAGTATTAGCAAATCTTTAGGGCTAAATGTTTTCTATTTTTTATATGGAGGATTCATGTAGGCAATCCTTCATCTACTGTATAGAAATCCTTAATTCAAGGATTTTCTTTTAAATCAGTATGGATGTTTCTAGTTTTCTTTCTAATTATTACATTTCTATAATGGAAAGAGGTCAAATGAAATTAAAGCATAATTTATGTCATTATATAGCATGAAAATAATTTTAGCTTTTAAATCAGTTACCTGTGCCAAAGCAAAATAAATTCTATCTTTGTGAATGTAAGTGGCTACTTTCCTGTTTAGCTAAATGTGAGTAGAATGGCACTCAGTAATTTTTAGTTGATTCCCTAAAACTAAGCCCTTCTTTGTTGTTGTATATTAGAATTCTCCATAACCAAATTTTTCTTTTGCATACACATAACAAATGTTCATCCTTCAAAGGTACTAACTGAGGCAGGAGGACTGCAAGTTCAAGACCAACCTGGGCAACTTAGCGAGACCCTCAGCAACTTAGCTAGACCCTGTCTCAAAATGAAAAGGTTTGACAGTGTAGGTCAGTAGTACAGCACCAATCTCATGGACCACAAAAATAAATAAACACATGCACATACTCTAACTGCATTTGATTTTTCGCGTTGTTTTCTAAAATGTGCATGTAGCATATCAGACTATATCTTGGGTACTTTTTAGTTGAATATCATCAAATGATGTGTATCATGTGACATTTTAGAGCAGAAGTTGGGGAATTCCTGCTTTTGCATGGTCTGCAAACTAAGAATGATTTGTACGTTTTTAAATGATTGAAAAAAATATTTAAAGACATAAAAATTATGTAAAATTCAAATTTCAGCATCCATAAACAAAACTTTATTGAAGCACAACCACATTTATCAAATATTATTGATGACTGCGTTCTCAGTAGTCTAATTTTCTATGATGGCAGAGTTGAGTAGTTACAACTGAAATGAAATCTATGTCTAAAGCTTACGATATTTCCTATCTGGTGTTTCACAGATAAAGTTTGGCAACCCATCAAAAAAAAAAAGATGGATCTGGAAAAAAATCCTTAGGGTATTTTGATACATTGTTTTCCAAGTTCACCTTTTCCAGATTAAATTATGATTGTAAAGGTTTTTCTTTCTTTTCTTCTTTTTTAATATATTCACTGCATTTTGAATTTTGATCTGGAGAAACGTGATTGTAATTGTTGAGGGAGGAGTGTGTCCTAAAAGCCTAATTATCCTCTCCTGGAAAAAGCAGTAAGCAATAATGTTGTGAGCAGGAACCTGCAAAAACAGGAGGTGGAAACCAGAGGTAAGCCAGTGGAAATTAATGTGTATTCTGTTTTTTTTTTAGTATCCACCAGATAAGCATGATATGTCAGTAGAAAATGGTGACAGTCAAGCCAAGTTTCATGTGATAATCCAATAAAACTTGTAACTAATGTAGCTTCACACATATTTATCGATATGTATAATCATGTGTTGCTGCTTGGCAATAGGCATTAAAAATGAGTTGGTCAAAGAATTGAGTTTAAGTAATGCTTTACGTTTAAGTAGTGAAATATCTCTTGGGGTGGGGTGGTGAAGGGTGGGGTGGAGAAAGGGGAATTGGGTGGGGTTGGTAAACAACTCTGCAGTGCCTTTGAAAACCCCTACTTTGGTTTCACTGCCCTACAGACAGGGAGTAGGGCTTTCTCTCAGATTACTAGATCCAGGCTTTGCTAACCACACTGTGCTGTCTAGTAGAGGAAGGGTTGCTGGAGGAGGCAGAGACCAATCCTGTGAAACCCTCTCCCACAGGGAGGAATGGGAAAGATGCTCTGAAGCCCCCTGGAGATCCCACACCCTGCTCTTGTTTATGCTTTTCTTTCTCTTCCCTCACCCTAATCTGAGCTCCAGAATGGCAGGGCACCTGTGTGTCCTATCCACCCCTGTGTTCTCGGCACCGACAGTAAGCGTGGACATGGCAGACACAAAAAATATTTTTTGATAAATGAATAAAAATGACCTTGATCTCCTGGACACAGATTATCAGGTGTACTTCCTATCCTCTGTCTCTGTCGCATGTGTGCCTCTGTTTTCCCCAAACTCTTAATTTTTATTTGTATGCACACTAAAAAGCTTTTTAGGGGAGGGTCTGGAGGCTGAAGAGGTGGCAGGAGGGGGAGTAGCTACCTTTCAGTCTTAGTATTAGATGGAAGTGCTCACATTGTGCAGCAGTGAGGGGCATCCTCTCTGCTCCAAGAAATGAGGATGACCGAGGTGCTTGGGCAGCTCCAGATGCTCCCCAGGAATGTGAAGCCAAAGGCAGAGGAGGCAGCCCAGGGAACCCGTGAGAGGAAAGCAGGCACAAGTGTCCCCACTCCCACGTCATGTACCCCTTCTTCAGACTCTTGAAGTCATCCTGAGCTTTGCTAGAGGATTCTGAGTCCTGTGTGAATTCTCCCCTTAAAAGCCCTCATATACTTAAAAGGAAGTAGTGAAGGCTAGAGAAGTGCAGGGAGAGGAGGAGGAAAAGGTGAGGACTCCTACTTACCTGGCCAGGGTGGGAGAGCAGCCTGACAAGGAAGCCACTGTGAGGTAGAACCACCCCTCATAATGTATGCTGTATTTTATGGTTTTCCAAGCATATTAATAAATGAATTGTTACATAACTTATAGTCAGAGTCTCTGGTGTGCAATGATTTTAGCCTGGGAACTGGGAGTAGAGGACAGGAGGAAAATCTCAGGTGGGCATGGGCTCCTATTGGGCCACGCAGAGACATCTTTGAAAACCAGGGAGCCCCTTTCCCCCAACGGCAGAACCACCCAAGCCCTAGCACCCTCTGGCTCTGGTGAGTGAGGCATACTACGCTCCTGTGCTTCTGGGGAGGGAAGGAAGCCTTGACCCCTCCCTACCTCAGTATCTGCCAGCTCTGCCCCCACATTATGAAATCCTCATCTTCCCCCTGTCCCACCTGCCACTGTGAGCTGGCCCCAAGGACAACAGAAGATCTACCCTGACACATTTTGCAAAGGACACGTCTTAATAAGTACAATAATGAATCCATAGACCACCTAGGTAGGTGTACAATAGGTGTGAACAGCATGTTGCACAGATTGTTTTTACACAAGGACATAGTATTACTAGAAATTAGAAGGTGAAAGAGGACCTTCCATGCACCTTAGGAAGAAGACAAGTAGTTTTGTTTTGTTTTATAGGGCAGTGGGTCCTGGGGAGTAGCAGAGAATATGAGCCCTGATAATGAGACAGACCCTTCTCTAGAGAGGCCATGGGCAAGTCCATTTCTTTATCTATAAAATGGGCATAGGGCCACCCCCTCAAAGGTTTGTGAGACGATATGTAAGTAACATACATAATAAAAAAAAATGCTCAGTAAATGGCAGTCATTATCCGTTTTCAAAAGCTAGAAGCATGCAGCCCTTGAAGCTTTAAGCCCTGTACATATATGCTTATGTTAGCATCACTCCAAACTCCAGAGCAACAGTCAATAATCAGCATGTGTTTTGCTTTGTGGAGAACATGGTGACTCCATCTCATAAAATTAGGTTTAAGGTCCAAAGTAAAAAGCAGAAGGGAGGTCTTCCCTTCCATCTTGCTGGGTCAGTCATCTTCTATTCAGAGGGGAGGATCCTGGGCCAAGTGTGTGTGTGGTCAACACTAGGAAGCATGCCTGAGATGGTGCAGGAAGTACTCCATCAGCTGCCCAGTCTTCCTTCTTCTCCAGCAATACTGTGGACATTCTGCTGTGCCAGAAGATATTGCTTTTCCTTATGGAGAAGTCTCCAATTGCTTTTCTGTCTTAACTAACATCTATATTTGGTTATCACAGACCTGAGAGAAACTAATGATACTTTACAATAAGACTATGATTGAATTACCTTCTGTTAATTAGGAATTTCTAAATCACCTTTATCCCCTTGGAGAAAAGACTTGATATAAATAGGCAGTAATAACAGTAGTGCTATGTTTAATTCAAATTGTATCTTTTGAAATTTAATTAATTTAGTAATAACAGTTTTAAACGAGCATGTCAGAACTCTAAATGGTCCTTAGTGACTTGAAAGAGTTAATATAGCATCCAGAAGTTCCTAAACACTCTCCGGAAGTAGCTTGCTCTCTGAATAATTGGGTTTAATCAGCTCAAGTTCCCCTTTTTCTCCTGCAGGAGTAGTTCAGGCCAGGATGTGAACCATTCTGACTAGTTCTTTTTTTAAAATTTTTTTTTAAGTTGGTGATGGACCTTTATTTTATTTATTTGTATATGGTGCTGAGAATCGAACCCAGTGCCTCATGCATGCTAGGCAAGCGCTCTACCACTGAGCCACAACTCCAGCCTCCTGACTAGTTCTTTAGAGACACCTCTCTCCATGTAAGATGTAACCTCTCAACTATCTTAAAACCTTCCAAGACTGGGGAAGACATATTGGACCTGGCCTGCCTTTGCCTCTTCTGAGGCAGGTACTAGAGGCAGAAGCCAGTGGACCTAGCATCCACACAGGTCTATGTCTGGCTATCCACAAGCCCTGTGGGAAGTCCCTTCCAAATTGCTAAGGCCCTTCACTTAACCCTCATCCCTTCCTCCTCTTGTGACCATAGAGGATATTTGAGCACAATGTGCACTTAAATTTCCTGCCACCTTAGACCGTATGAGAACTTCATGTAAGCACAGTTAAGGGAAATAAGAGGCGTTGTCTAGTGTGACATGCCTGTGGGCCTGGTAGATGATGTTTGTGCATGTACATCCTTGAGTTAACCCTGGTGCAAAACAATTCTGCATGTGCTAACAACTATTTACCATGTGCTGTAAAGTATTTACTTTGTGCAAATATTGGGACAAGGCTTTCCACAGTAATTACATAAAAAATGATATGTTGCACTCCAAGTTCTTCCCAGAAAAGATATCTGGTCATATAAGACTGATCATAAAATAGAGGAATAGAGGATCATTATAATTTAAGGACACAAAGATTTACTGTACAAATGCTCTCCATATAGAAAAGCATAGCATGATGAACTACTACATGAACTGGTAGAAATTATATAGCTTTTCTAGGTGGTTTTATAATTGCAATGGAGTTCCCTTTTATAGTAGCTTAGGTTCTGTTTTTGTTGCTGAAATCTCAACATTTTTTGTTTTCCTTCTATAAATATCTTACTATATAGGTCCAAAAACAGTACAAGATCAAATCCAAAATTCTTTCCATTTTTTGAAATTGTTTATTTCCTGAAATAAGATGAAATAACATTTCTAACTTAAGTTTTTGATTAAAACAAAACTAAAATTCGAAATCCAGAAATTATAAAAATTTGCAAACAACTTATAGTAGAGTAAACATCTGAAGTCTATAAATGGACTTCATAACTTAATCTTTTGGTGCAGTTGGAGCTGCTGGTTTTCCAGAGCCCTTTTCAATTTTCCTCGAGCTATTTTGTACAATGGAGCTTTGCCAGCCCCTGGTCTATTTAAATATGTCTGGGACCACATGGAGACTTCCATTAATGCCAATTCTCAATTAGGCTAGAAATAGGAGTGAATTCCTTTTAAATCAAAGTTGGGTTTTGTTGTTACAGTTTATTCAGTTGCTTGCATAAAATAAAAATTTCTCATCTAATCTAAAATATAGTTGTTGAGATAACTCACCCTGGTCTAGTCACTGATTAACCCCTATACTCTGTCTCTGTGATTCTCTTTTCTTTTTTTCTCCATTTATTCCTCTAGAAGTGCAACCCCCCACCTCTTGCCCAATTCCCTCTGTGTTGTGTTTCCTTATCTTTGCCCCTTTCTCCGCTTCTCCCTGCCTAGCAAATGTGTATTACTAAGGACTTCTAGTGGCTGCATCTGGAAGTGCCTTACAGAAATACCCACAAGCAAAAGCAATCATCTATCCAGTGTACCCTGAATGCCAAAGCAACTGATAGAGAGTAGGAACTTAGGGAATATGTTGGTTGTTTTGACTACAAGGTACTATTTGTGTTCGTGAATTTTATGCTTAATCCAAATGACGGTTTAGGTGAGATGAACGGCAGTTCAGTTCAGAGACTGCACTTGAAGTTTTATCTGTAGAATACAGCCCCTTCTCAGTGTTTTAATATAGTTGTATATTAATTTAGAATGGGAAGTGATAGAGACACTGATTGTGATATAGCAGGTGTTTTATAATGTGAAAATCTCCTTAATACCATGTGACTTGTTATTTTATAGGAGTTTATCTGAAATTTAGTGCATATTAGGAGAGCCACATTGACCCCTGGGGACCACCTAGCTTTGAAATGAGCTTTATGAAATGTTAAGAACATATTGAAGAGGTAAGGAATTCTTGGCTTTCCAAATGGAGACCCTGGGTCACTCATAACTCCTAATTCACAGATTTCTGTAGCACTTGGCATCTATTCTCTGGCAAAGAATGATTGTTAAAATAGTTGAGTACAGTGTTGAGGCAGGCTTATGCAAAGTTAAAACCATGCTTTGGTTGAATATGATAGAAACTGAGAATTCACTTTATAATAAAATTGCATAGGAGAATTTTGTTTAAAAATATCCAGAAAGATTTTTAAAATGCTGTTTCCTTTACAATCAGTGCTGGGATAAACACATGTTTTGAAAATGTGAAATTTGTTAGAATGCAATTGATACATCAGGGCATAGTTGGAACATAACTCAAATTTCTTATTTGCTTGTGCACACTTTTGTCCATAAGAACACTAGGTAACCAGAAAATGGTCTGGGGTGAACTGAGTGTACATACACTGCACCCCTCAGAAGTCTACTAGCATCTTTGATTCACTGAGTGTATGAGCTATATCCATCTCTATCTTGTATAATAACTTTCCATTAGATTTCAGAGAACACCCCTTCTGCCACTTCACAGTAACTCATAAGCGACAGCCCTGTCAATGCCCACTTCTAAAAGCGACCTGCAGATATTTTTCAAGGTAAAGTGCCACATTTATTGTAGTATGTTTCATTCTTTAGCCATTCAACATGCGGAACTGTAATGTTGCTTTTGATTCCTGTCTTTTTTTAAGTGTTACTTCAAAACTTTTACTATTGTGTCCTTGACCTTTTCCCCTAAGAAGCCCTATTTTTTAATTAAATATTTGCTTTTTAGTTATAGTTGTCAATACCTTTATTTTATTTATTTATATGTGGTGCTGAGGATCGAACCCAGGGCCTCGCACATACTAGGCAAGTGCTCTACCACTGAGCCAGAGTCCCATCTCCAGCCCTATGTTTTTTATTGCATAGTTTTGTATATTGCCATGAATTTTAGGAATGCATGAGTAGCACTATTGCAGAACTATCAGTACTGCAATTATATTCTCCATAAATACCCAAGATCACCAAACGATCAAATCCAGAGCTCTTGATATTGTGGATTCCCTCTCCTTCTAGAAACTCTCTCCTCACACATCTGTTGATGTTTAATATCCTTCCTCTTTCTTCCCTCTGATGATTCCCATACCTCTCTTTTTGTTCCTCTGTCTACTTGTTAATTTGAGTGATTCTGGAGCATCACCATGATGCTCATTTGTCGTTAAAATTCTTCCCTCAGTAATGTACATATTCTTTCAACTCAGCTGCCAGCACTGTGCAGAAAATTCTCAATTTTCCAAATGCCAGACCCAGACTATACCCAATTTTTGGTTGAACTGGAGGATCTCACAAGACTTTCTTCAGCTCACCTAAGGTGGAAGTCTACATCCTAATGAGTTGACACATTTAAGGCCCTGGGAAGTGCAGTTTTCCCTCTATACCATCTTCAGCTCTCCTTCCTGTGCCCACAGATCAACTTGAGGTCACTCTCTCCTTTAACAATCTCTTCACTTCTTTTCTTTCCCAGTGTGTCTCTTGTAGAGCAGTGGCCTTGTCTACTCCCTGCCCCCACTTCCATGTTTCCTGCCCCTCATTGCTTCTTTCATACTGATCATTCATGGTTCTAAAATTCTGCTTTGATGACAGCACGCCTCTGCTTTAAACTGTCAGTAGTTTGTGATGAAACTCAAATACCACAGTGTCCAGTCCAGCCCTCTGCTCCTTTTCTGGTCAGATTCCCCTTTTTTCTTCTAATGTGAATTGAAACACCAGAGAGCTGAATGAATTTTGCAGTTTTAAATCTTGCCATGCCTGCAACAGGATCATGTATGTAGTAGCACCCAAATGTCCTTCTTTCTTTTTTTTTAACCTTTATTTTTATTTACTTACTTTTTTAATGTGGTGCTGAGGATCAAACCCAGGGCCTCACATGTGCTAGGCAAGCGCTCTACCACTGAGCCCCAGTCCCCAGTCCCCAGATATCCTCCTTTCAAAGTTTGTTAACAGTTCAGGCAAGTCTTTAGGCTATCTCTGTAATTTTATTTTATATAGGTTTTTTCCTATAGTTTTATATTATTTGAATAGTGAAAACTGGGGAGGTAGAGTTTCTCTAGAAAACCAGGACACCTTGCTCTGGAAGCAATTGGTTATTTAGAAAGTGTTTTCATAGTGAGCCTGCTGGAAGGGATGATAACCACAGTGCTTGGTGACATGGCAAACCTCAACCCTTCTGTAGGATCCACACTCTGCTCTGCTCTCCCCTGTACAGCTGGATATGACCACAATCCTCCACCAGTGTGGGTAGAAAGGGGAGCTGGGTTCATTTGCAAAGAGGCTCCCAGGAATAAGCCTTTTGTACCCCAACTCTTTAATATTATGTTCAAATATTAAGTTATGTTATATTTTCTCACAATAACTTTATAAATGGTGCTGCTCCCATTAGTTCAAATGTAATATTTTGCTGTACTTTGAGCTGCACTAAAAGAAAGTTTTACCTCTGAATTTTAGTTTAGAAGTCCCAGATCCCAATGTTCCTCCATTTGATTCTAAAATTCTTCACCCACGCAGGGATAAATTATTATACAGTGTTAAAAAGAAAAATTATTATTAACACAGAGATGTTTCTTTCAAGAACACAGAACAAAAACACCAAAGCTTACAAATTCCCGAGGGAACTCTTCTCTTACTTCCTCATTCACTGCATTAGTGAACTGATTCACTTCCCAGGGTTGCACAGCGTGAGCTAAACAATACCTGCGACATCCAACTTTAAAACCTGTCTTAGTCCATTTGTGCTGATGTAACAGAACACTCCAGACAGAGTTATTTATAAAAACTGAAAATTATTTTCTCACAGTTCTGGAGGCTGGGAAGCCCAAGATCGAATGCCAGCATCTGGTGAGGCCCTTCTTGCTGTATCCAGACATACAAGGTGGAAGGGCAAGCTTCCTGAATACTGTGTGAACCCCTTTTATAAAGGGCTGTCTCCCATCCACAGGGCAGGAGACCTCATGGCCAAATCACCTCTTCAAGGCCCCACCTTTAAATATTGTCATATTGGCAACACCTAAATTTTCAGAGGGGACATGTTCGAACTACAGCAGAGGCTGCCATTCAGATAATTCTGATTAATTACTGTCTTCTGAAGAGCTCATCCTTAACTCATGCTATTTTTTTTATTCATCCCTGGAGACCTGAGGCAAGTTCTGCTCTGGTCCTGCTCAGGTCTTTCTTGAGCTTGGCAGTACCCAAAGCCACACCTGCCACATGTCCTAATATGGATCTCCAAGATGGCTTTGGCAGTCGAGGGGCATTCAGTGGTGAGAGCCAGGTACACTCCATCATTGGCATGTTTGAAAACGATGATATTTACTTGAGTTGGGGAAGATACTTACCTGTTATATGTCAGGTAATCATGGAATCCATGGCAGAGAATGAACCTATTCTGCTGTCTAGTTGATCTAGGACCTCTTCAACTTTGCAACTTCATTAGAAATAGCTACAACAGAAGCAGCTGCACATCTGTGTGTTAAGTACAGGGGCAGGCAGAGGAAGGAGTTAGAAGGTGGGGATTTTCTATCTGAAACTGAGGTCGGCACAAGATAAAGGAAAAAAAAATATCTAGAGCTCATAAAAATGTTGCCACTAAAACTTCTTTCAACAATAACTGAAAATTACTTGCAAACTACTTTTATAATTATTAACAGAATCTGTGTTCCTGAGATGAAAAGAATTGTCTAAAATCAGATATAAGATCCTTTTGTAAAACCACAGAATTGCTTATTCTGAAAGCAAAATTTTCCTGGCTGATAAAGCAAGTTTCAAAACAGAAAATATGGGAGGCAGAGGCAGGAGAATTGCAAATTAAGAAGCAAACCTCAGCAACTTAGTGAGGCTGTAAGCAACCTAGTAAGAACCGGTCTCAAAAAAAGGAGTGAAAGGGAGTGGCTCAGTGGTTAAGCACCCTTCAATTTAATCCCTGGTACCAAAACAAACAAAACCCCAGAAAATAAAGAAGCTGTGTATAGAAACCTAGTAACATATTAGTAAAGTTTTTCTCAGAGCCCTGTCTATGACAGAGAAGTTTACCTTATGCTAACATGGGGAGATACTTTCGAAATGCAGCATTCTTATGAAAAGCCTTTGGTTTTCTTCCAGCTTAATAAAATATAAATTTTAATTTTAATTTTGCTTTTAGTTGAAACTTCCTTTTTATCTGCTTGAGTCCTGTATGAAAACCTTGTATTAGAGTTGATCAAATTTATGAAATGGGTTTCTAGGCTATGTTAAAACCAGAGATTTTTCCTAACACATTAGTTCCAGAAATTTAGGAGGTACTGCTAACAGGTCACTAATGTAAAATCCATTAGCAACAACTGTATAAATGCATCTTGCACTGAATAAACAATTGTGCCCTTGTGGTGAGTTCTTCTGGTTGGCACAAGGGTGTCTGATTGCTGTGCCAAGACTTGTACCTATGTGCTTAAAGGGGATTGATAAAAATAATTCACTTGAATTAATGCAAATAATGCTTTAATAGTGCTTGAGTTTGGGGAAGATACTTACCTAGATAATCTGACATAGCCACTCTGCTTGGCCTTGCATGCTGTTGACACACTAATGTAGCATACACAGAGATAACAAAATGAAGCCATTTATTAACTCATGTTTGTTGTTTTGTTATTCCTTTGGCTCATCTCCTGATATTATTCCCTACACATTTGCTTTCATCTAATCTGAGGTGCTTATTCTAGTAGTTTCACATTAAAAGCAATGATTTTTCTTTTTTATAAAAATGAATTGCTAAGAGGGGCCAAGTAATTTATTTATTGCTGAATTTTTCTTAAAAAATTTGTTCTCTCAAAGTGGCATATAGAAATATTACTTGAAAAAACTGGGATTGGGGAGGGTAGCTTAGTGGTAGAACACTTGCCTAGTATGTACAAGGAAGGCTATGGGTTCAGTCCCCAATGCTGCTTAACTAATTATTTTAAGAAAAAAGGAAAAAACGACTGAGAGCCAATGACGGTAGTTAAGATGATACCGCCATCTGCATTACAAAATTACCCTCTGCCTTTTGTGTCCTTCTGGTTGAAATGCTCTTTCCTCCTTACTATGCGGTTGCTACTCATGTGTCAAGAACTATTATGGTATTGTGTAGAAAGCAAAGCTTTGAAGTCAAATGGAATACCAGTTTCATCAATGATTAATTCCAGTCCCTTTGCCTATAATTACAGAGACCTGAGGAAAGTGACTTACTTTCAGTGTTCACATCTGTAAAACTAACATCTTATATGCCCACTTCACGTGGATAATGCTTGTTATAAAGTAGCAGACTCAGACAGAAAGTGCTCCCTACTAGATCAACTGGCCCCATGCTGCCCCTGCTGTGCCCTCAGTGCCATGTTCTCTTCCTTTAGTGGTAATTGTCAGCTGAATAAAAGGAAGACATCAGCCAACTCTCAGGAAGGAAGGCACATTGCTTCACCCTTCCCTTCCTGCACTCTAAACTTGGTGCCCTTGCAGGAGCTCACAGCCCAGAGTGCTTCCTCAATAAGAGGGTCTCTTACACCCTAGGGGAATTTACTAATACTGCAGGGTTGAAAATTAGTAGTTGGGCATACTTGCACAGCTGAATTCCCAGGAACTTGGAAGATTAAGGCAGGGGAATCTCAAGTTTCAATAATCTCAAATCTCAACAATTTAGTGAGACTGTCTCAAAATAAAAAAAAAAATAAAAAGGGCTGAGGATGTAGTTTGGTGGTAAAGCAAACCCCTGGGTTCAAATCTCAGTACTGAAAAAAGTTATTGAGGATTAATGAGCTCATACTATGAACAAGAACTCTAAACTGTCTACCAAACATTAATTTAATTACAAATAGGTACCCGATTTATAAATCTGTACCCCAAAACTATAAAAAGATATAAATTGTCTGTTACTCCTTTCTAAGGAAATTGTGCAAATATTTAATAACAAGTATGACAAAGTGAATCATCTCTGCTAAGGACTGGAAGTGTTTTCTTCCTGTCTTGTCTAAGTTAAGTTTTGCTGATTGTTTACCATATACCTCCCTCTCCTATCTGGTTCCCTCAGGAATTCCTAATATTGTCTGTTAATGTCTGTTCCTATTTACTTCCAAACCTGAAAATGTCTTCTTACTTTGTGTGTTCTACACCCTGGTGTATTAGCCATCCACATATTTTATATCTTGCTCTTAAGAAGGGAGTGGGTAGCATAGTCATCCCCATTGTTAGGAGAGGAGAACACATCCTTTGGTGGGCATCAACATGGATGCCATTACACCACAAGTACCCCACCAAAGGGCTGTGGCTGAAGAATATTCAACTTTACACCCTCAAGAGCTTACTGGCTATAGTAGCAATGCTGCATTATGCTGTAGTTAATTTGGGTTCGTCTGGGTTCATCTGTCTTCTTTCTCTACCATACTCCCAGAATCAGCAACCGTTCTTTATTCAGCCTCAGCACTTAGCTCAGAGTCCCACACTTAAGGGGCCTCAGTAAATGATCCTCCATGTATTGCAAGGTGCAGGAGGCAGACAAACTTCCCTGTCCACACCCTCGATGTGTCTCTCTTAAGCCTTGCATATATTTTACAGCTGAGAGGTGCATAATTATTTAGCCTTTGGTGATACTTTTCTCCGGAAGATGCTTCTGAGAATAATAATGTGATTTGTTGTTTCTCTGAGCTTCATCACAGCAGGCTTTCCAAGTAAAACTAAAATTAGTAATGAGTGTTGGAAACATTGCCAGTGAACATATGAAAGGAAGTCATGCTCATTCATCTAATTTTGGGCTACCAGAACATGCTCTGCCAGGCCTCCTGGGTAAATGGGGAGTCAACCGTGACATCTACCATGTGCAAGTGTCTTCCTGGAGCCAGTCATTCCACGCACATCCTTTCATTTAATTCTCACATTATGAGGTGTAATGTCTTTAATAAGCGCATTTTACAAATAGGAAATTATGGTTCTGTAAGATTAAATGTTCTCCTGGATGATAAAACTAATGAATAGCAGAATCATAACTGAAACTCATATAAGCCCTTTCTGTTGCTGTTACCCACCCCTCCATGATTTGCTTTGCCCACTCTTCCCTGGCAGATGATCTACGTGTGTGAGAGCTGGATGCTGCCTTTTTCTTCTCCATTGCTTTTCTATTGCTCCTGTCCTACTCTTTTTGCTTCATGACTCAATTCATTTTTTTTGCTTTAATTTGTTTTTCTTTTTACTGTATTGAATGATGGAGGCATGACTGGCCAATTCATTGATACTGAGCTATGACAACTACCATCCTTGCTTGAAGAAGTCCTTGCCTCTTTGTAATTCCCATCTGGCTTGACATCAAAGCTGAAAAAGGTTACTGATGACGGTATGAACCTTTTCAGTATGCAAATTTGTAATGGCACAAATGACTTTATATCAGCATGATAGAGTTTTTAACTATTCATTTTTATCACTGCCTATTCAATATGTCAAGCTGTAAAGTAGAATATTTTAATTTACAGTAATGACTCAGATCTTGAAGAATGAATGTGAAAATACTGAGTTCCAAGGTGCAAGCCTTACCTCTAGGCTATGGACTCTGTGTGTGTGTGTGTGTGTGTTTTTTTACTGGGGATTGAACCCAGGGGTACTCTACCACTGAGATACAACCCCAACCTTTTTATTTTTTATTTGAGGCAGGGTCTCACTAAGTTGCCCAGACTGACTTCCTCCTGCCTTGGACTCCCCAGTCTCTGGGATTACAGGTGTGCACCATCACAGCCAGCTTAGGCTATGGAATTCTTGAAAGGGACTATATCCCAGTTTATACCTGGGGGCTGCCGTTAGTAGGCGCTTCCTGAATAATGAAGACATATTAAATTTTGATGTTCACTATGGTTTTTTTTTAGAATAGAGGAAGCTTTTGATAAATGCTGTTTGACTAGCTTAAAGAATCTTTTGCACTACTAAGAGGCATGTTGGATTATACTTCAGTTTAAATAAGGATAACTAATAAGAATGGTGTTCTTTAAATTATACAAATAAATCTACATATATTGAGTTACTATAAAATAATTACTCTGGTAGTTAGTGATAAAAGCTATAAATAAAAACAAGACAGAAAGTAAAAGAATGGGTAAGTGTTATTTAAAATAGGATGGTCATGTAAAATAGGTGAGTAATATTATAAAGAAAAATATTTGTAATTAAAATTAGCAGAAAATTAGAATCTATACTAATCAAGTGTCATAATTGCACCCATTTGAGCTCAGAGAGTTGAATCTGGCCATCTTTGTTTTTATATTGTGATTTTAGAACCAATAAGATTACTTCATACAAGTCTTTTTCCTAGCTTTTTGTTGAGTAAAATCATTAGTCAGATGTGCCCTGATGCTTTCTTTTCTTCAAGGTTTGGCTCTTAAAACAAGCACATATAATTTGGAACAAGACATCAAAACTATTATTTTTTTTAAAAAAAGAATGTTAAGAGGAACATTTAAAAATGCCAGGGATTTTTAGTTATCATTTGTGATGAATGGCATCACATAAATGCTGTTTTGTAAATTCTTATTTTATGTTTTAATCTAATTTTCAGATGAAGATGATTTGACTAAATGGGTGAAATGTGTAGGTGTTAGAACTTTCTATAAAATTAAATTGAATATTTTGTTGAAATGATGACCAAAAATATGATTTGAAATTCAGATTGGATGAGCACACATTTTTATTTACAGGATTTCACAATGAAACTGGTTTAATTACACGTAGCACATAAACCTATCCACAGCCTTGTATAAGTTGTTATGTAGGGAGCACGATTTTATCACTTTTCACCCACAGTTTGAACTTGAGTCATGAGAGGTCAGGCCTGGTTGCCATCCTCAGGTGTGATCTCATGTCTGGATGTTTCCTTTACAGATGATTCAGTCCCTCAAGGCATTGATTGAAAACGCGGACTCTGTGTATGAAAAGATCGTGCATTGTCAGAAGGCAGGTAAGTGAAAGTTTCTTCTCTTTAAAATAAAATTAATAGCACCATGTTCTTCCCCCAGAACTATGTTATCTTTTTTGATACTTTATCAAGAAAATCAGATAAGAACATCATTTTTCCATGGTTAAAGAAAATACTAATTCACTGGTTCTCAACCGTGGATAACAAAACTAACCTGGGGGGAGCTCAGAATACATCAACATTGGTTCTGGAGTGTGAGCTGGCATTAGATAGCTGTTAAAAATGCCCAGGCATTTCTAATGTGCACCCAAGATTGAGAACCCTGCACTAATCTTGTCTTCAGAGTTACCTGGGCTGCACAGTTACCTAGCTCCTGCCAGTCATCCGTGACTCTCTAATACATAGCAGGATAGTGAGGCTTGAACAGAGAAACGATGCTTCTTAGGAAGTAGAATGGGTGCCAATTAACAACTTTTTAATGCACTGACATTTTTAAGTACTGATAAATTATTAGTTTAATACCCAAATATTAGTCCATGTTATAAAATTCTGCTTATATAGACACCCATCTACAGATGCCTCTTGGCTTAAAAGGGATAACATCCCAATAAACTTATCACAAGTAGAAAATGTACCTGACATCATAGCTTACCAATACAGTGCATTAGAGAGCATTGGTTCTTGACTCTCAGGATTGAGTGGCTGACAGGGAGCTGGGATTGGCTGCAGCTTCCCAGATTAATAAGAAAGTACAGTGCCATGAGTCCAAGAAAATATTCAAATTCAAATTTTGAACTATGGATCCTACTGAATGCATATCACTTTTGCATCCTTGTAAAATTGGAAAATAACCAACTGAACTGTCACAAATTAGTTAGTTTTAGCTGTAGTAAAAAAAAAAATCAAGTACCCTAGATTGCAATAGTAACACATAAAATAGGGTGCTTTGAGTTCTTCACTTTTGAGTGAATGCCAGTTTGGAAGATTCTAATATGTGGAATATTTGTGAGTCTATTAAATAAGGAGATCTGTCCTTGCTTTCCAGGGTTTTTTGGTTGCTATCTTTAAAATCAAGAGACTATACATTTGCGTGGCTGAAAAAAATAGTTATCTCTTATTTCAGAAATGAACAAGTTTAAAATAAATTGAAGAAAAAGATATATGCTAACGATTTTCTCTTTTGGTGTTTATTGAAGGAATATTCATGTTAGTGGCCAGTCAACAAACTACAAACTCCTCATCTTGTTTTTCTTATCTTGTGAGCAGAATATTGTTAGCAAAATGATCTTTCTACTTTTAGTTCTTCCCAAGATGATTTTCCCTACAATCTGCAACTAAAACATTTGCTGTAGACACCATTCTTATCATATCACTACCATGGTCTCTGGCATCACACCTGAGCTCCTAATTTTACATGTAAGGTCATTGACCAACTGGTCTATCATTTTGCCAGTAGTATATAAAATTTATTAATTATGACATCTGTTCATTCATTGAATAAATGTATGAGCTTCTATATGCATAAGGTACTTCATAGCTCCTGCATATAAAAATATGAAAAAGGTCTTTGTATTTTTTATTGCCTTCTAGAACCTTCAAATCAAACAGGAGATATAAAAGTAAATAGTCTATATATTATTAACTGTGTATAACTCAGGAGTCTCAGCCAGGTTTGTGAGGCATGGGGGAGCCATTGATTTTTGAGCAGAACAAGGAGGGACACTGAGCTGTAAGGTAGTGGATGTAATAGCTGTGTACAGAGAAATTTAAAAGACAGAGCCTGATTGGAAGGCTTTTGGCAATAGTTGAGGAAGAGGCCTGTGAGCACAGTAAGGAAGGAAAGGAGGCAATGGTGGGCCGTGCCCGGCTCCCCTTTAGGCTGCCCTGCTGCCTTCCCATTCCATGTGTGCTCCTATTTCATTGCGTTTCCACAAGCCACCCCTCTGGTAAGAGTTCTGTCTCTATCCTCTCTGCCACTCTCTAGTACTTTCCTTCTTTAATTTGCTTCATTCTTCCAGGAGACCTTCATGATTCTTGGATTTATGTTACTAAGTCATTCTGTACAATCCTTCAAATAATGTGTTTGCTTCAGTTGAGAGAACTTTGTCAGTTATTGTGTATTTTATTAATGTGTTCCATCTTCTAAATAGGATAATAACTTCCTGTGGCACCAAGATTGTATATTGAGTTACTCCCTGTATTTTATCCGTGACATCTGTTCCAACATTCTGTGCAGAGTAGTGGCTCGAATATTAACTAACTAAATGTGATTTGACTTGTATTAAGTGCTTAATTCTGTTGAGCACATGTGTGAGAAGTGTGAACTTTGTGGAGTTTTTTTGAAAATAACTTTTTTTCAGAAAAAAAAGAATTGATTTATTAATTCATTGGTCACTGTTAATCCTTTACAACTCCATGGGCTTGTGAAATATGATTATTTCTAGTATAATATGGCTTTAGATTGTTCTTCTGTTTGATTTCAGTAAGGGATATATTTGCTTATTGGAGTCTTGTCTAGTAGGGATTTTTCAGGGTGAGTGGGGCAAAGTAGTGGTTCCAATTGCCCTCAGCTTAAAGATCTTTAGAAACTTGTAAAGATTATCTTTTGGTTTCACAGTTATTCTGTAATGCCTTCACAGTCCTTCTGTTACCTCCAGTACCTATTTTAGAGTCCCCTAGTCTTTGTTTCTTATGTTTGCAGTTATTGTAAGGACTTTAGTCATATTTGTATTGAGCTCAAAAGACATTTGCACAAGATTTTACTTTTGATAAATAATTGCTATTCTGCCTACAGACTTTTCATTTTGCAAAGGAATATATAGGTCACCAAAGTGCTTGCAAGAAAGGATAATTTTAGAAGTATTCCTAATGTTGAAACACAAATTTATTTGATAAAACTTTATTTAAGGAATTAAATGTAAATAAGGAGTCAGACACCCACCCCAAAATCACATGCTAAAAAGTGCACCAAGTTTGGGCAGGTTCAGACTCCTGGCTATATAATGGAGTTTTTATGTATATGCCAGTGTTAAGAAAAAGAAAAAAACGGGGCAGGAGAGGCACTTAGCAAGGGAAGACCTTCAGACAGGCTATGCTAGGAACCTGCAGGCCCTAAGAGATAGATTACCAGGAGACATCTAGAGAAAACAGTGGGAACAACTTAGTGATGGACAGTTGGGACATTCTTCTCAGAAATGAAGCTGGTGCACAGAGGAGTGGGGGTAGAAGGGAAATATTAATAAGAAACCCATATTCCTAGGAATATGAAGGATTCAGTGACTAAGAAGAATGATAAAAGATAAGACAGATTGAGAATGGAAGAAGTGGGGTGGACAGGAAGGAAGTACAGCCATGGAACCCTTGACCTTAAGAAGGGGAAGGACCCCCCCCCCCTTCTTCTGAGGTAATAATAAAATTGTGACATTTAGAGAAATTCTAAGACAGAGAGGAGCATTTTCCACTGGAAAGGTAGACAAGGAAGTAGTCCCCATAGAATGCCAGCTTTGGGGTAAGGGTACAAAAGAGGGGATTCAGGACAGGGGTAAGAATATGGGAGCATTTTTTAAGAGTCAGAGGTGAGGCCAGGCGTGGTGGCTCATGCCTGTAATCCCAGCAGCTGGGAAGGCTGAGCAGGAGGAGCTCAAGTTCAAAGCCAAGCTTAGCAACTTAACAAGGCCCTAAGCCAGTCGGTGAGATCCTGTCTCTAAATACAATATGAAAAAGGACTAGAGATGCAGCTCAGTGGTAAAGCACTCCTGGGTTCAATCCCTGGTACTCCACTCCCACCAAAAAAAAAGTCAGAGGTGAGCAGTGCCAGACTAGATGCAGCAAACAGAAAGGAAGAAAAGGAGTCGTGTACAAATAGTCAGAAATACAGTATTGATCCAGTACAAGGAGACTAATTAAATATTGCATCCTGTAGGAGTGATGTGGGATGAAGGGTTCTGTGCTTCCTGTGAGAAAGATGAATAAGTAATAAATAACACAACTATTCAAGAATGAGTATGTATAAATTAATAACCCAGATAAATACACACACACACACACACACACACACACACACGTCATTCCCAAGTAGGTAACAGGTAAGGAACACATGAAGAGGAGCCAAACAGGAATCTGCAGAGGATGAGGGATCACAAAAGTTCCTTTTTTAAAGACTTAATAATCAACAATAAGATTTGCCAAATTCTTTCAGGGAAAAATCTTTTCCACTTTCTAATACATATCTTTTTTTCTCTCTTAATGGCCAAAACCATAGCCTCTTTGAATTGTAATTTTTTTTTTCCTCTCATCACTAAATTGATCTGCTTCCTGAAGGATAGGAAGACAACCTGGAAGGAAACCTAAGCCACTTTGCTTCACTGAGCTGGGCATTTTTATCAGGTGATTTTAAATGGAAATAAATTGTTCTCCAGAGGAGAATAGAAAGAAATCAATGACACACTTCCTGCTAAAGAATTAACACATGTTTAATTTCCACTTCCTTCTAAAACCTCATTAAAATGACAAGTTTTTTTTAAAGACACAAATCCATAAGGACAAAAACAATGGCGGCAGCAAAACATATATCCACACATTATTATTACTGTGTGTATATATGTGACTGCATGACCAATGTGATTCTGCAACCTGTACACTCAGAAAAATGAGAAATTATATCCCATCTGATTCAAATGTATGATATATCAAAGTCATTGTACTGTCATGTGTAACTAATTAAAACAAATTTTTAAAAAAGACACAAATCCGTAAGGACAAAAACAATGGCAGCAGCAAAACTCTGAAAGCTGAAGAACAGCTGAGCGAGTGATAATTGACTGAATAAGTGATAATTGACTGAGCTGCTGAGTCAGGAAAGCTGGCAGTGATAGGGAGGTGTTGAGGGGACTAACCATCAACCTGCTTAGAACAGGGTCATGCCAGGTACTTCTGGAATTGAGGGTAAGATAGGAATAATAAGAGAGCAATCTGAAAGTTGGATTAGGAAGCAATTAGATCCATGTGTCCTGATAGCAGTGAAATTTAAAAGAGCAAAACTCTTAGCTTTCATGTGGGGAACTTAATAGGTAATGCTTGGAAAAGACCTACTTTAGCCTAAGCATGTTGCTTACAAATAGAGACATACCCACTGAAGGAGAAAACGAAATCAGTTAAAGGGGTGGAATGTGACTGCTTCTGAGGAGGGGGAATTTGTGACAATTATTTGGCTCTTTAAACGGTGCACATGCGTAATTCTGATCAAAATAGAAACCAAAGTGAAGAAGAAGAAAGGAGAAAGGAAACAAGGGACAGAAGCTGCCACAGGAACCGAGGTTCCTGGAAATGTGGTCCACACCCACAAGCCCTGGAGACTTGTGGTCTGCAGAGGGTTCAGGGGCACAGCCAGACAGCAAGGTGTGTGCTTGTGCTGCAGGTGAGAGCCCGGCCTTCTTCTCACAGGGGAACTGGCTCTGCTGTTTCTGGATGACTATGACCAGGGAGGATCAAGTTCCAAATGAAAGAAAACGCAGCCCCTGGCCTCTGTGAACATGGCTTTTTTTCCTGGAAGCTCTAAGGTATTCTCTCTCTCAGGGCCCTGGTTGCATCATTTCCAAGTGGGACAAAAGATAATTTTCTGGATAATGGAAGTTTTAATTAAAAATACCTTAATTTTTATCAGTTTAATATAAAACTTTTAATGATGGATCCTATCCACCCCTGCTTTCTTAAGTTCAGTTTGCCAAAAATTATTTGAAGTTTTGTGTCATCCTGAGACATACACATCTATGGTGAGGCTGCAGCTTAGTGCAGTGCTTCCCCCGAGAGGCCTTTGAGTTCTGAGACCCGCTTGCTATGCCTGTTCACCTCCAGTCCCTGTGTTAATAGTTTAGTCCCATCTCCTTTTCTTCAACTATTACTTCCTACTGCTAATCAGTACTGTATTTCTGACTATTTGTACATGGTTCCTTTTTTTCCTTTCTATTTGCTGCATCTAGTTAGCTGCTCAGTTGACATCTCCCCCATGACCAGGCTTGATTGATTTGTCTTACCTAAAACAGTACTATGTGGAGAGAGTGAGCAGAATATCAGGCCAGACCTACCTGATGTGCGTTTGGATGCTCAGATCTTTTCAGTTCACTTCTGTTCTGTTCTTTTTCTTCCCTTTCTTTTTTGTTGTTCTCTCTCTCTCTCTCTCTCTCTCTCTCTCTCTCTCTCTCTCTCTCTCTTTATTTTGCAAACTCCTCAGATCTTAGAGTGCTCTTAGGACCTGAGGTTACCAGATAAGTAACCTGTCACTATCATCACTTGGTTCACTGACATCACTATCCAGCACAGCACAGTAAACAAAATCTTCTGTGAGATTCATTCTGAAAGTACTTCACAAGTGTTCTCTTTGAAAAGATTTGCAAAAGAAAACCCAGGAGACTTGTAACTTTTGTTTTAGTTTATGTCAGAGTGTTTCTCCACTGTTATACAGAAGTAAAAGCTTCTTTCTTTCCTGGGAAGCCAGAGACCCAGGTTCTTCTGCCCTCTCTGCCATGTGTTGCTGTGTGACTTTAGGTTGATCACTTGACCCCTCTCTGTCTCATTTTTCTTCTTCTAAGGGGCATGTGATTTTCTGATGATCTATAGGTTCTAAAATACAGAAAACTAAGATCAGTAGCATAAGCAGCAATTTTGTAATGGTTTGATTACAATTACTTTAAAAGATTAGGAAGTGGTGGGGGCTGTAGCTCATCAGTAGAGCACTTTCCCAACAAACTGAGTGAGGCCCTGGGGAGGGGTGAGGGTTGAACAAGTCATCACGTACAGCATCACAAAACACATAACTGCAGCACATCAATGTGAACCTGAGGGGAGAGTTCTTAGCTTAGAAAGTAAAGAGTGAGTCCTCTGAAGGTGAGACCTCAGGAACCCGAATCAGACTCCCCAGCCCCTTAGGGGAACCTAGTAGGTGTCCTCAGATCTAAATAAGGTAAAGGATCTCACAACATCTCTCCTCCTAAAGATTGCATGCTGACCCATCAGCTCCTTTTCTAGGCACTTACTAATTAACTAGTAATTAGTGAAGCTATGGGACGTCAAGAGGTGGCAAGATCATCAGTGGTCTCCCTCTCTCTTCCTTCAAAAGGGAACTTCATTGCTAAAAAGGAAGCACAGAAGAAATTATCTTAGTAAAGGTGACAATTCATCCAGGGCAAAAAAAAATGGTCTTTAGAAACCCCACCTCACCACCCTCTGTCTCCTGTACCCATCCCAGTACTGCTAATGACACACACCTATAATCCCAGCTACCTGGGAGGCTGAGGCAGGAAGATCATAAGTTTGAGGCCAGCCTGGGCAATTTCACAAGATCCTGTCTCAAATTAAGAGCTGGAGGTGTAGCTCAGTGGCAGCACTTGCCTAAGCATATGCAAGGCCTGGAATTCCATCCCTAGTAGCACAAACAAAAAGATACTCCTTCGATTTTCATACTAATAGTATTCTTTCTGAGCGTGATCAGAATGTCCTAGTGATGTTTATTTAAAATGCAGTTTCTTTGCATTATCCCCCCTCCATATTGAATCTTTGGGGATGAATCTCCAGAATTTGGAAATTTGGAAACGTAGAAACTTTTTCCAGGGTAGAGCAGAGCCGTCCCCCTTTCTGATGCATGCTTTGGCCCTGTGTCTCTTTCCTCTGCCCTCAAAGGGACCGAGTTGACTCTCAGACTCAGACAGGTGCTGGCTGCATGATTGGAGTGACAGCCAAGTTATCTTTCTAGAACAGCAAGCTTCTTCTTTGTAACGCAGCTTTGACCAGTGAAATTTCCCCTATGCTACAAATGAATGTGCAGGGAGTTGGGGGAACACTTGACCTTCCTGGGGAACCTTTTCTGTGATCACATCCCAAAGCTGTACTCTCTTGTCACATCTTCTTTCATTCTTCCTTTGTAAACCCACAGTCTCTGAAAGTATTCTTTTCTTTCAAATAGCAACTCTCAGGATTGTTTCACTGCTCTGTTGGGGAGGTTCAGAAGTGACCCTCTCTATGTAGGCTGTTTTAAACTCTAGAACTTGCATTTAAAAAACTGCTTTTTTGGCTACTTTTCTTTCTATTATAATTTTCTATTACAGCTGAAAAGAACCAACAGTTCAAGTAAAGTCCGCAGACAAAATGAATCACCTTTTCCATACAAATACTAGAAAGTTTAGAAGGCTCAAAATATATAAAACCTGATAGATATCCTCAAATATTGAAAATAAATTAGCCTAGATGATCTCAAAGAACTTTTCTGCTTTCAAATGCTATAGTCTGCAAATCCTATAATCTAATATAAATACATAGGGAATTATAAAAGGCAATATATTAGGAATCAGGTAAAAGGGGAAAAAAGCATTCTAAAAATGTTTTAATAGTACTTAGAAATAGATCTTCTTAAAACAAGGAATTTAAAACAGCTTTAACTTCTATTCTTTTGTTATAAGTCATTATACTCATTGCAGGGCATGCTGTGTTGATAACACATTAACATAGTAAAGAAGTAGCACAGTCATGTATTTGTGGACTGTGTTCCATGACAAGGTGTTGTATTAATTACTCATCCAAGATTTTTAATAAGATGAAAGGTCTCTGCTATCAGGGAACATGAAAGGAGTGAGTGGCACAGATAACAGGTGTAAATGAAGCGTGAAGGAAGGAGCTCTCCCTGAGGTTTTGTTGGCAGAGAAGAGGCTTTGAGCTTGGGGCTTGAGGAAATATAGGATTCATATATGTTAAGCAGAAGGACATGGCATTTTAGGTAGGCAAAGCTTAGAATTCTTCATCATGAAGGTGTGCTGTCAGTATGCATGAAATATATTGTCCTGGCTAAAAGGAGATATTTGATCAGGAAATTGTAGAAACTAGGGTTGGAATTCAAGTTGGGCTTAATGATTCAAGCCTCTGATTCAAGGCTAAAGCATTTGGGGTTGATTTTCTAGGCCAACCTTTCCCAAAATCTAATTCAAGGAACATTTGTCATTCTCTTGGGCAAAGGATTTCATCATTAAATATCACAATACAATTTACACCCTTTAGAGAGTCTCAGTGCACACCAGCATGCTAAATGTCCTCCAGTTTAGTTCAGTATGTTCCAAACTTATTTCGTTACAAAGCCCTTCCTTGCTTTGAGTTCTCTCCGTCAATGTCTTGAACACTGAGGAAACTGTTTTAGGCAGCGGGGCCATGAAATCATTCCCCTCGGGGAATCTGATCAACTTTCTTTCTTCCTGTGTGTTTGTGTTCCACTCTGTATTTCCTGAGAGAGATTGTGGAGGCCTGAAATGTTGGCACAGGAAGAGTTGGTGGCGAGGTCTGTTTTAGGTGTGGTATGCAGATCACAGGAGGGTGGTCATGCAGAAATGTCTGGTGAATTGTCAAGAGGACCTAAAGTGAAGCTTGGAATGGAGATATGAGGCCAACAGGTTGAACTGGCTATCATGCAGATGGAAGCACTGCTTGCGGAATGAGTTCTGTCAGGAAGAAAGGACAGGCAGGAGATTCAGAAAGCCCTGGGACACGAATGAGACTGATTCTGAACCAAAGGTCTTCTCCTTCAAAACTTAAAATCATCTCACCATATCTAATCCCTTATCCTGCTCTAATTTGTCTTTTTCTATAACAATCATTATTTTTAAAAATATTTTTTAGTTATACATGGACATAATATCTTTATTTTTGTTTACTTATTGTTATATGTTGCTGAGGATCAAACCCAGTGCCTCACATGTGCGAGGCAAGCGCTCTGCGACTGAACCACGACCCCCCATTATTATTTTTTTTAATATTTATTTTTTTAGTTGTAGTTGGACTCAATACCTTTATCTTATTTATTTATTTACTTTTTATGTGGTGCTGAGGATCAAACCCAGGGACTCACACATGCTAGGTGAGCTCTCTACTGCTGAGCCACAACCCCAGCCCGCAATCATTACTTTTTTTTAACATACATATAATTAACCTATGCTGGTAGATTGATACCTGTCTTCTTCCAGCCAGAACACAAGCCTCAAAGGCAGGAAATCAGTTAATAACATCCAAGCACCAAGAACAGAGGCTGGCACTCAGAAAATGTGTGTTGAGCTGAGCTTAATCCAGGATGCTGCTGTTATCTGTTCATGCATCTAGTCAACAGACATTGGTTAGGTCCTTACTCTCCTCCGATCAGAAGCTGGGGATACCAAAGAAGACACGGGCCCTGCTTTCAGTGGACTGTGGGTGGAGTGTTGAAGAGAGGTGTGTAAGAGCTTCTTGCTGCCACCAGAGTGTGAGTGGAGTAGTGCGTGCCCTTTTCCACAGCCCTAGCCACACTAAGGAGGGTGCTCTGTTTGGGGGTAGATAGTTGAACCAGATTCAAGGCTGGAGTGGAGTTGAGAAGGTGGTTTGTCTAAGAGCCAAGGCAGGTGAGCTCAGGCTCCAGCTGGAGGGAAGATCATGTGCAGGGCAGTAAGGCCCATGCTGGCAGCAGTGTTGGCCACGTGGAGCATCATGTGGCCAATACAGGAGAAGCAAATGAGGCTGGAGAGGCTGGCTAGGGTTTTTAACAGAACATCAGACCAACAAACTGGTGTGTTAGACTGAACATAAAGAATTCTGTATGACCAAATCAACATTCTGATGATCATGCTGACAGGATTTTTTGCTGAATTGGAGTGGAGTGGGAGGAGAGAAAGAGGGGCGTAGTAAGACTGGATTGTTTGTGCTGTCCTGGAGGGATGGAGCTACTGTTCATAGAGATGGGAAAGAGGATGGCACACATTTGAGGGGGAAGAGCAGAGATTTGTTTTTGACAAGTTAGATACCTTGTTGACTTCCAAGTGTAACTTTCTGGGGTGAGGTTGACACTAGAGGTTTAAATTTGGCAGTCCTAGCACAATGGTGCTCTTTCAAGCTGGAAGATTGAGTTATCTCTCAGGTAGAGAATAAGGAGTCCTGGCCCCCTTGTGTTCAGATGCTGGGGAAATGCAGAAGAACTTGCACAAGTGATTGAGGGGCAGTAGACAGAAGGGCAGGATGAGACTTGTATCTTCCGTGGGTGGAGTGAATGAGGTATTGCAAGAAGATGCCACTTTTCTCTGTCAGATCCAAACTGCATGAGAGTCTTCAGCATTCCCATGAGAGACTTCATTGTATCCAACTCATGAAGTCTCAGTGAGAATACAGGGCAAACCGATAACTGTCTCATGAGGATGCATGTAAGTTGGGTCCATGCCTCAGAAAGGCCAAATGACAAGTTATAAGAATTATAAATTATATATACTTCAAGCCAGCAATTCCATTTTTTCAAGAGTTTTTTTTTCTACAGGTATGATTACATACTTTACCATGTACAGTTTTCTTTGTTAATACTGAGAACAACCTAAATGTTCGACAGGGGATTAAATATATTTTATGATATACCCTTATGAGGGAACATTGTGCTACCATGATAAAGAATAAAGAAGTATGTGTGTACATGTGTTCACACACACTGCAGGTATATACATCTATAAGGAATAACTCATATATACACATATCGGTAAAAGTATAAAAACATGAATTTCAAAAGCAAAGCAAAAGAAAACACTGTGTGTTATTTGTAAGTATTTGTTTTAAAAGCTGGGAGGGGAGAATAGCTGTGTGATGTGAGCACATCACTCTCTGGAAGAAAACTTGGGATAACAGTGGGTTCCTGGCAGGAGGAGATCTAGGGGCCTGGGAAATGGGAAAGAAAAGACAATGCCCTGTATACCAGTTTAGACTTTTTAACTTGTTGAACCATATGAGTATATTATCTGTTGAAAATTCAAATAAAAAGAGGTGTAAAAAAGAAAGAGAATCGTGTATGGGGTACAGTGATAAGGGTCTTATGTGTTGTGGTGATTGTGCCAAACTGGGAGAAGGGAAGAATTGATGTATGTGGTGATCCAAGCAAAAATACTCCAGGCATACAAAAAAAAATCTGTTTGTTTGTCTGTTTGCAATGCTAGGAGATCAAACCCAGGGCTTTGTGTGTGCTAGACAAGTACTCTGTTAAAAAAAAAAAAAAAGTACTCTGTGCATTATTGAAGAGGGGTTTTATATTGTATTTCTGGATGAAATTAAATAAGGATCTTGCTAACACAATTCCTCCTGGGATTCTGCCCTCTGGAGTCACATAGCCATGGGTTGAGAATGGCTTGACGGGTCCCACAAAGGACCAAGAGTGATGCAGCTTCAGCTCACCTAGATTTACCCAGATGGAAATGCTGGCAGGGAAAGAAAACCCTCCCTCGGGTAATTCATTCACAAATTGTACTGCTTTAGGCTTGGCATCACACAGATCTTGTCATCCATCTGGGTTTCAGGGCTATATTTAAGAGACCTGGTTTATCTATCCCGTCTTGGGTGGAATGGGATTTAACAGTTCAAAATCCATCTTAAAAATAATGTGGCTTTCCTTAATGCCAAGATTATTTGGCAAGAAGGCCAAGAAAAAGAGACTACCAACTGGAACTGTTTGAAGAGAACTAGGCTGTCCACATCTCCCCAAGAACAAGGGTGAAACACTCCCACGTCAGCAGTGTACCCTCACTCTAGACCCCTGGAGTCTGGGGCAGAGTGTTTACAAAGGCTATTTAAACAGGCACTATGTGGGAATTGGAAAAAAGTGATCCAGATTATCCATTCTTTTGTTCTCTGGATAGTATGCTACCACAATACTTTGTGCAGACCATATTAGATCAGTCCTTTTAATACTGTTGGTGAATTGACCTCTTGAATGAGGTTCCAAATAAACCTGTGTCATGTAGAATTCCATCTTCTAGGAAATATCCCACAACACCAAATTTAGGGAATTTGAAATAAATTAGAATTATAAATATCTAATTATTCTGTCACCATCTAAAAGGTTTACCTTTTGCCTTCAGTTTTTATTTTTCAGCACACACACAGATGTATTTCAACTGGTTATTTATAATAGAAGAGCTTTTTAGGAAAACAAATTTTCAGCTGAAAAACGAATCATTATCTCAATTAAGATTAGTAAGTCTCTCATGAGTGTTTTTCTTAATTACATTTGCTTCTTAAAAAGTTTAGCCATGTGCAACATGATGTATTTTAGATTCATATCATTTAGATTGAGAGAATCCCAACCATAATGTTTGAAAGGTCATCTGCTTTACGTCTGGCAAGGAAGCATGGCATTCATTTCAGTTGGAAGATGAGGCGATGCCATAGTTCTGCCTTGGCCCCACCTCCCATTTAAAGCAAAAACTGCTTCTTCGGATTTTTTTATTATATGTATCATGCTTTTTATTCTTAGGGCTGATTAGATTTCATCTAAGTTCGTTATCTGTGATAGGCAGCAAGAGAACTTAATAGACCTGGAAATTTTTCTTCTGCACATTCGAGGATAGTTACAGGCAGTTGCACTAATGTTCTGAGTTAATTACATCATCTTGAAGACTTTGAACTCATCTATTAATTTTCATAAAACATGATTCTTTTTTGTCATTAAGTTTTAGTCTCCTCCAAACCCTTCCAATATTTAAATTACAAAGTACTTTGAAATAGTAACTAGAAAACTATGTGAAACAAACATCTTCATGTCAAAAATTTGGGCTGTTTAGATTTTAAAGAAATAGCAAAGAAAGAAGTGCTAACTTTCCAAAGATGTTTCTGTACATAAAAATCCAATAATGTACCATCATGTGGCCATACCAGTTCTTAAAATTTAACACTGTAGGTATAAATCAAAAGTTAAATAACTTGTTCCATCCCCACCACAGACCTAGGCCTGACTTTGTTCTTCCTCACATGATCTGTATCTTGCATTCCCTTGAGACTAGAATGGAATTGAACTCTTATAGACATCATCTGACCTTAGGTTTTCCATTGTCCTTCCTCTGCTGTTTGACAATCTACTGTTTAATGCCTTGGTTCTCAAGTTATTTACCACCAAGGAATTTGAGCAAGTTTTCTCCTTGGTTAACATCCCAGAAGAAAAATAGTTCACTGCTTTTCCTTAGGATCAGAAGCTAAGAGTCTTGTAGTCAGAGGAATCTAATTGTAGATTCTTTGGCACAAGACAACCAAGGCTCAAAGGCAACCTTTCTTCAAAATAGCAACATCCCAGGCCCAGCCAGGTCTATGTGTGAGACACAGATCATTTGCTGATTTCTAAGCATTGACTCATATTTCTGTATACTTCATTGGATTTGTGTAATATGTTGACAATCTTCAAATGTTGATACTTTTAAATACAATATGTATTTTGACTGTTAAATAATATATCACATTGTAATTGTGTCATTCTGGCTAGTGGACTAGTTACCTGGTTACTGTTGGTTTTCAGCTGAGGCTTAGTAACATTTAAAGAATTCAATTTCTTTGCCCAAATTAAGTGTTACCTCTTAGTTGAAAAATCATAGAATCTTAGTTCTTTTCCCTTTCTCTTTAACAGGTGCCCCCAGATATTACATTTTACCTTTAAGAAAACTTGGATGAGACCAAGTCTTGTTTGAGAATTGAATTTTATAATGCCATTTAGTTCAAATCAAACTAGTATATGGGACATAGACTAAGAAAAATTATATAATAAAAATGATAATTTTACTAAACAATTAGCTGCAAGATAATGAACAAGTGTACATGACTCTGAAATATACAAATTTATGACAAAAATGTGCTGGCATAGTATTTGGAAGATATTGGAAACAAGCAGGGATATAGATCTTGTTCCTGAGAGAATACCCTACGTCTCATTCCCTCATCATTACTGGCCTGGTTTCTATCTCTGAACCTGAAGATTGCTCTCACAGTGGGAATTCTTATCAGCGTCACTATTCAGCCACGGCAGCATCCACATGATCCAGGCTGCCTGTTATTTTCCCCACGTCTGCCTGGTAGCTTTCCACAAGTCTGTCAGGCAGTGCTTGGGCCATGTAAGCTGAGAGCCACATCCTGTAAGGACATCAGGACTCTTTGGGCTTAAGCTCATATTTTAGAAACTTCTAAATTTTGATTTTGCTGAGGATCATCACAAAAGTAATTTTTCTCAGGATCAATAAAATTCCATTTATTTTCAGAACTGTGTAGGTTTTTCTTAGCTGTGATTCATCCATAAAAATTACTTATGCTTTAGAGCTGGAAAGCTCTCAGTTTCAGCCCCTAATGCTGCAGACGAAGAAACAGAGGCTCCATGGAAAACCTTGGTGTGTGGCAGCAGAACACTATATTTCTCATATTTAAGAAAGTGTTTGAATGGAAATCAGCACAACATATAATCAAGTGACCTGCACATAGTATGTGATCAGTAAATGATAGCCCTCTAACTTGTCTGCTAAGGGAAAGATAGCAGCTCTGTTCTGTCCTTCTGACTTGCAGAGAAGGAGAAGCTGGTTTGGGTAGTGCTGCATCTTCCCATCCTTTTAGATCTGTGGGGCTCCACTTGGCAAGCATCATTAAGAGCCTGCTTGTGAGGGCTGCTGCTGTGCACTGCAACCATCTGAATCAACAGTCCCCTTCCTGAGTGCAGGGACTGTCACTCTAAAATAGATGCAGTATAGACAGGCCTATAAAACATCCACTGATAATGAGCAAACCTGGAACATGCAAAACAGTCAGGTATTTACTTGGTGTAAGTGCAAAGGAGTGATTTCATGCCAGGGTTTTCTAGTGTAGTTAATAAGAAGGAAGGAGGTAGAACTACCTTCTGTAGGCTGACTAGAGGGAGAGCCATCAGAGGGGCCAGGTTTTGTTTCTGAACAGAGTAACACAAGGCTCTGGCATCAGGGACGGAGCACCAGTGGTTGTGATTGAGCTGTGCCAGTTGCTCCAGGGCCTGCATCCTAGGCTCTGGCTGTCAGCTTGTCTGTTGAGGATAGGAGCTAAGCAGAGAGCCCTCCCTAATCACAGCTCAGCATCCTTACTACTCCACTCAGGACACCATGGCTAGCAAAGGCCAGCACAGGGAGTGATAAAGGATTCTGTCTCACTCGTTATGTAACTTTCCAATATAGTCAAATATTTAACAGTTTTGCAGTAGGTATAAAGGGCATTCAGCTCTATCATAGAGGAATTTAATATATTTCTCATTTTCAGTCTAATCACTTAAGTAAAAACATAGGATGTGGGTTTTCAGAAATTTAAACTTGTTTATTACTTTTTGATTCTAATATTAAGTTATTTTAAATGATCCACTATTTGTAATTTATCATGTAGAGTTTTACATTGTACTCTAGAATCTTCCATACATAGCATGTTACCTAGTACAAAAATCCTAATTTGGTATTATACCTAGAGTTTATTTTGGCATTGAATTTTAAAAACCAAGTTATTGTAGTTTCATGTCATCATTTGAATGCTGTAGCCATCTTTACTAATGCCTGTAAACTCAGCCATTATGTTCCAAAACAAAAATTTTAAAGATGTTTTTATGGAAGGGTTATGCTAATAATATATGCACTAGTTTCCATTCCCAGTTTGCTGCCTGTGCTTCTAGAGTCTGTAGCTTTTTATGAAGTGTTTCTCATATTTAAGAAAGTGTTTGAATGGAAATCAGCACAACGTATAATCAAATGACCTGCACATAGTGTGTGATCAGTAAATGCTAGTGGCCTGCCAATTAGTACTATTACTTCAAGAATCAAGAATTGGAGTTTCAAAGCCAGAGGCATTGTGGCCCCCCTTTACCCCTGCCAGGCTCTCTGTGATGATGGTGAGAGTGAAGATGGTTGGGAGTGACCTGATTTATAGCTGGAGCTGAGCACTGCAGGCTCCAGACTCACTGTGGTGAAGTTCACCATAAGAGGGTACCTTAAGATTAACATTTCTGTTGGTGATATACTCTAGAAATGGTCATTGGTGTGGACTATGTTTGAGGATTCCCCCAGCTTTCAGTTCTATGAGTAATAAATATTCACAGGCTGTTTTCTTGGAAGTAGATGTACATCAGTGTCAGGGAACAGCTGCCACCAACAATATATCAAAATAGAAATTGATCAATATCAAGGAGCAGATGCTGTGGGATTAGAGGAAAATATCAAGCAACACGTAGAAAATGACACAGGAAGCAATGAGGACACAGATATTCCAAAAGGCTATATGGATTTAATGCCTTTTATTAACAAGACTGATTGTGGATGTCTCAATGAAAGCAATGAACATGATTTTGACAACTGTTTACAAAAAGACATGACCTTCTTGGAAGTTGACTATGATGAACAGCTACTTATTAGTGTGGCATTCAATCAATCTGTTAAGCTTTATTCTATGAAATTTTAAGGGCCAAATAATAGTCAGGATCCTAAATATGTAACAATTTTATCCACCTACATCAATTTTTATCCTTGAAGAGGAAGAAAGAAGTGAACCAACTCAAGCTCTGGAGCTGACAGAGGATGATATCAAAGAAGATGGCGTTGTTCCACTTCATTCTGTTGTTTTAGAGTTAACAGTGTAACTGTATTTGTTCAGTCTAATCAGGGTAAAGACGAAACAACAAGAAATCCATATTTTACTGTCATTGGTACTCCAGTCCAGGCAACAAATATGAATGACTTCAGATGAGTAGTTGACAAAAAAAAAAAAAAAAAAAAAAAAAAAAAAAAAGGAGAAAGCCACTAAGGTACAAAACGTACTGGAAGACCTATTGCAATCAACTTTGCAGCTCCTGGATAATTGCTTGATTCTCTCCAGAGACTGTCAGTGTTTCGTTCATTGCCATTACCAATAAATCATTGCTTTTGTTCAGACGGTTTCCCTAGTCTTTCTGTTATAATCTTGATACATGTAATTGTAAATAAAAGCCACTGTTTTTGCCAAGCTTAAAAAAAATCAAGAATTGCTCTTATCATCCAAAATGATGAGATCTTTTGTATCAATATTATGGATATTGAACAAGTAATTGCAGAAACAGAGAAGTATTCTGAAAATTCCACATGACAAAGAAATTTCAACTAGTAGTTTAGTTTTACCTCTTGAAGTAAACTTTTTTTCTTAAGTTTCATGTTAGAGTCCTTTTAGATAAAAGTGAAACAAGAAAACAGAACAAAATCTTGTGCAAGATAATTTGAAAACAAATATCTGTATATGTAAACCAGAAAGTCATTAGAAAGAAAAACAGTAGTGTCCTCTCCTCCCTCCTTCCTTCTGGCCTTCTCCTCGCTTGTCTCCCTCCCTTCCTTCTGCAGTGCAGGCTGAGTTGACCAGTTCATAATTCCTACATCTTCAGTCTTGCCTGTCTGATCCTGGTAAGTCACTGGTGTTTCACCCACATGCTGTGGGTTTTAGAATGTTAACAATGTGGCTTCCAGTATCTCAGTCCCCTCTCCTCACTCTTAGTTAGCTTTCCTCAGAGTGGACCCTAGCATTTCTGCTAGGAAACCTCCAGGAGTACTTGTGAAACATGTTCATGCCTGGGCCCTCCGGACACCTCCTGAACCAGAATCCCCAAGAAGTAGAGAACCTGCATTTTCAATGGGCACCTCCAGGGATCCTGCTGTGCGCTGAGGTTTGAGATGCACTCTAGAGTCTCCCTGACTTCCCTGCAGAGCCTGTCCCCATCACCCTCTGGCAGCTCCTCCAACCACATTACCACTCATGCAGCCAGACACTCTGAAAATTCTCTGGATTATTGTAGCAGCTTCCCCTGTGCTTATTTGTCTGCTTTTACAGATTCACACCTGCAACAGGCCCACCCAGGGTTCTGCCCAGCACTGGTTAACCCCCACCCTGGTCCCCATATCTCTTCTCCTTATAATTACAGGAAAATGAATTTTGTAGCAGAACAGTTGGGCTTCTTTGGAGGTGGGTTGTGTGACTTAAGAACTCCTAACCTTTTTGCTTCATCTTGTTTTTGCCAGTTACTTTAAGATTTACTCTACTGTTTAGACAAATAATGTGGATTACCGAAGGAAAAGAAATTCTGCTTTTAAATTTCTTGATAAGATAAGGACCTTGTTTTGTCGGGTTCATTCTTTGCTGTAAATAATTTGAAACACAGGGAGGAGGTTACTGAACTCCAACCCAAACAAGGTCTTTATATTTACTATTGATGTTAAGACCCCAGAAGGCCTCCTGTGACTTATTAGTTTTTGTTTTTTTTTTTTGTAATTTAGTACCAAGATATAATGAATTTTCGTCTTAGATGTATTATTGATTCTTCTTGTTAACATGTATGGACTAATTCAGTTCAAATACAAAAAACTCACTGTATCTCCTGTGTTCTCTAAGAACTGGGCCAGCACTTGTCTAATGGCCCTTGTACCATTCCACCTCATAGCACAATTATTTTATACCATAATCATATCACCAGCTCCTATTAAGAACGGAGATGCTTTTGTTTAGGTTTGGTGGTTGGAAAGCCTGGGGCACTGGGCTCAGACAAACCAAGATTCAAATCCTTCCTCATTTCCTTGGAAAGTTCTGTAGGCTGTCTCCATATTCCTGACAAAGTACATGTAAGTGCCTGGCTGTTGTCCTGTGCTTTTCTTGGTTGTGTGTCCTTGGTCCTTGCACTGGACTTTGCATGTCACTGTTAACAGAGAAAGGTAAGATTCTGCTCTATAGGTCAAGGGGAGAAACCTTTTCTTTGCTTAAAAAATAAAATCAGTATATGCTTCCAATCAGTGGATTAGCTAAATCCAAGCCAGTAGATTTTCAAAGATTGACCTCTAAGATTAAAGATGTGTAAGCCAGAAAAATCAAATAAGGAAATAAGTAACAATGGGACACATAGTCTTAGTTTTTAAAATTCTGGGTTTTATATAACATTTTTCCAGTATTCAATTCATCACTTTTTCATGCTCCTTTTAATTTTGAATTTTGTTTTAAGGGCTGGAAATGAACCCAGGTCCTTGTATATCTGTATCACTCAGTTCTGTATCACTGAGCTACACCCTTGGTCCCCCATTATTAAAGATCTTCTTTAATAATATACTGTACTTCCCTGTGAAAATTTTATTGGACTATAGATATTTTAAGAGGGGTGAAGTAAGGGGGAATTGTTTCATCTCTTTAATAGACATGTAAAATATGAGCTTTTTAGATACTTAGGAACACATGCAGCTATATTCATTTGTGTATATATTTCCACATTTCTTCCTTATCCATATCCTTTTTCAAAAAATCATTTTAATCATGTTTCTTCTTCAAGTCTCCAATCCTTCTCAAGGCAACTTGTCCTTATACTGCCTCTGGCCCTGGTTCTTTCTGTCTTCTGAATTTTCTTAAAGCTGCTTTCTTAAAATCTAGGATGCATGAGTGTCTAAGCTCAGCATTCTCCACTGTTCCATGCTTATATTATCTGTAGGTTCTTATGCGCTAGTTGGAGTTCAGCCCAGTGTAGCAGCTCCTGTCACTGCTCATTACCTTATGGCTAAGGAGGAGTTATATAAGATAAAGCTATCAGCCCCCGGCAGAATGAAGCTTCCAACCACATACCTGGTGGTTGAACAAAACCCTGCTATTGTTCTGTTACACCTGTGTGCCAGTTTTAGAATGTATAACAAGGAAGTATCTGGCCAGGTACTCACAGTCTATGTTCCTATGTTAATGTCATTTACATGTCTCTTCCCAATTTCTTTTCCTCTGTGACATGCTGTCCTCAGAGTTTGCTGCCTTCTTGTGTACAGAGTGCTACTCCCCCGCCGCTTCTCTCCTCCTGTCTTTTCCCTTTCCTGGATTCCAGTCACGGATTTCATCCACCATCTCATGCCTTTGAGACCATGCTGCCTCCTGACTGACAGAAGTATAAACATTATGAATATTAAGGATCATATTTGGAAATCCAGATCTCTTCCAAAACAGTAATAAAATTTAACAGAAGAGGCAGCATATTAGTGCCTTATCTTTAGGGTCCCAACTGATGGGTGAGTCATTGCAGTCCAGTCTAGGGAGCCTCCCACATGTGAAGAGGGGGAGAGGGAGAGAGAGGGAGTGTGTGGTTCAATGCTCCAGCAAAACCCATGAGTTTTAGAAAAGATTGCTGGTCATTGTTTTCATTTTTTCTTTTTGTTTTTCTTCAGTCTGTTAAGCCAAGTATATCCAGTGAAAGGAAGAACTAGACATAGGGGATGCAGCTCGCCATCTGAGCTGGTCACCTGCATTGGGATGCGGGAGGATTAGTTAATCAGGTTGGGGTGTCTTCAGGTACCATCATGAGCAAAAGAGGAGTTGGAGAAAAGGAGAGCTGGTCAGTGTGCTAGTTTCCTAGACAATGGAGTGAACTTTACTCATCACTGTTCTTTCTTGGAACCAGTGAGGTTCTCATGCCTTATTAGCATAACAGGAGGTTGGACCACAGTTCCTATCAGAGAGAGAAGAAAATAGAAAATACAGTTTATTATCTTTATCCTACATGTATTGACCTTTGCTTGATGATTGAAGATTCTAAGGAGTAAAGTTGCTATCAGTCACCATGTAGAGTTGCTTTGAAATGGTGTTGCATAGAAAAGGAATTAGAAATGGGAATGTTTAAGCAAAGAGTAAAGTATCAAAAGAACAGAGAAAATGCCTTGTAATAACTACAACAATTCCACATTATATAACAGCAAAAGATTTGGAACAACTCTACATCCATTGGTAGGGGACTGGCTACCTAATCACCAGCTCATCCACACAGTGGGGTCTCTGGAGCTGTATATAAAGAATGAGCCAGGGCTCTCTATGCTGACACAAGTGATCTCCATTGTTCAATAATGAGACAAGAAAAGCCAAGATCCAGAACAGTATACACAGCGTACTGCTTTGTGTAAGAAAGGGAGGATTCTGAATATGTGTACAAATTTACTTGCACTTGCACAGAGAAACAGTACAAGGGGAAGATAAATTTAAAATATACAAGAAGAGGAGGGATCAAGGTAGAGATCAGGAAGGAAGCAGGACTTATCTGAATACATCTTGATGTGTATGTATGTAGTTCAGCTGTGGAATTATGTCAGGTTTTGACTTAATCCTAAAACAAATTACAACCAAAAAAAAGCTCATGTGTGCACACACACATGAGACTTAATTGAACCTGAGTTACTTTGTTAATGATATAACCCATAGATTAAAGAATTATTCCAGAGGATTAGAAGATGGTGGCGAGGGGAGTGCATTGCCCCCTTGTGCCGCGTCACTGTGTGGGAATGACACGTCAGGGTGGCTAAAGGCTATCTTGTTAGGAATTTCCAGCAATAGTGGGGTGCTCCGGAACCTGGAGGAAGGATTTCCATCGCACGAGGATCGGCTATGGGGACTCAAACGCGAGAGATTTGTCGCATGGAGGGTAACACTGCTTATTCAGCAAATCGCCCCGCGGCTAGAGTCTGCAGCGCGCGCTGGGAAACGAGGAGATAGCGGCGCAGGGATACAGCGCTGCAGTTTCTGCCAGCCGTGCAAGCACGGTACTCAGTGCTGAATTCTGGGTTCGAGACGGGGGAAGGAAGCGGTCCATTTCGGTTCTTCACACCGGTCAGACCACAGAGGAGGCCAGCGGCCACCATCTTGGAGAGCTGACGTCACCATCCCTGTTTTCGACTGACCGCAGCTCATTCAGCCATAGAACAGGTAATTTCAGGCTGCCATTCGCCTGCGGCTTGCAGACAGATTACTCAGGCTCAGTGCCTGAGTGCTTCTTGGAGCCTGCTCTTATCAGAGCATACACCAAGCACGGAGCGGCCGAGTTCCGGCTCCCGGAACTGCCCTGGCCCAGGGCTAAGGAGCCCGCGGAAACTGCTTCTTGGAGCCTGCTCTTATCAGAGCATACACCGAGCACGGAGCGGCCGAGTTCCGGCTCCCGGAACTGCTCTGGCCCAGGGCTAAGGAGCCCGCGGAAACTGCTTCTCAGTCCGGGTCCTGCTGAGGGCCGGTCAGAACTCACCCGTTGCTTTGGTTACTCGGCAAAGGGAACGAAATGCTGCCATTCACATAGGATACCAACATGGCAGAGATCTGATGTCATCAGAAAGCGGCGGAGGAGAGAACTTCATCAATACCAGCGGCGACAGAAACAGTTGGTCTCCTGGTAGGGTGGGTGAGGCACAGACACCCAAGTCTCTCTCGATTTGTCGTCGAGCCAGAGGGGAGGACCCTAATTGGAGAGGGGGTGGAGCGGAGCCGCCACCCGCGCCCACAAGGTGGGCAGACCCGCAACCCAGTGGTACACGGGCGTGGTAGGAGGGGCAGGGCAGAGCCGCCGCCCGCGCCTGCAAGGTAAGCAGACCTGCGACAGACTGGCGGGTCAGGCCCAGCGGCCTGCCAGCGTGGTACACATGTCACCCCAACTGGAGTAGGGGCAGAGCAGAGCCTTCGCCCGCGCTCGGATCAGGCCCCGCCGGTGTGGTGGTCACGTGACCCCAATTGGAGTGGGGGGCGGAGCGAAACCGCCACCCGTGCCCGCAGGGTGAGCAGACCTGCGACCAACCTGCAGATCAGGCCCAGCGGTCCGCAGGCGTGGTAGGAGGGGCAGGGCAGAGCCGCCGCCCACGCCTGCAAGGTAGGCAGACCTGCGACAGACCGGCGGATCAGGCCCAAGAGCCTGCCGGCGTGGTACACACGTCACCCCAATTGGAGTGGGGGCAGAGCAGAGTCGCCGCCCATGCCAGGAACAGGCCCAGCGACCTGCCAGCGTGGTAGTCATGACACCCCAATTGGAGTAGGGGCAGAGCAGAGCCGCCACCCGTGCCCGAAAGGTGGGCAGACCTACGACCGACCAGTGGGACAGGCCCAGTGGCCTGCCGGTGCGACAGACACGTCACCCCATTTGGAGTAGGGGCAGAGCAGAGCCGCCGCCCGTGCCCACAAGGTAGGCATACCTGCGACCGACTGGTGGAACAGGCCCAGCGGCCGGCCGGGGTGGTAGGCACGTCACCCCAATTGGAGTAGGAACAGAACAGAGCCTTCGCCCGCGCCCGGAACACGCCCAGTGGTCCGCGGGTGTGGTAGACAAGTCACACCAATTGGAGGGGGGGCAGAGCAGAGCCGCCGCCCGCGCCTGCAGAGTAGGCAGACCTGCAACCGACCGGCGGATCAGGCCCGGTGGCCTGCGGGCGTGGTACACTCGTCACCCCAATTGGAGTAGGGGCAGAACAGAGCCGCCACCCGCGCCCGGAACAGGCCCAGTGACCTGCCGGCGTGGTAGTCACGACACCCCAATTGGAGTAAGGAGAGAGCAGAGCCGCCGCCCGCGCCTGCAAGGTAGGCAAACCGCCGCCCGACCCTGCAAGGGAGACTTTTCAACTATACAAGAGCAATATAAATATATAGGGGAAAAAAACATTTCAAAAACACAACAGTTTCACCAAGCAGAAAGAAACGCAAGCAGTATGAAAAGACAAGGAAAGAAAGGACCACAAGCAATGCAGGTCAACTCAACTTTAGAAGAGGTAACAGCTGCAGCAGATGGAATGTCAGATAAAGAATTCAGGATATACATGCTTCAGATGATCTGGAGTATCAAGGAAGACATTAGACAGCAAAATCAGACAATGAAAGATCACTTCGACAATGAATTACACAAACAAATCCAGGAAGCAAAGGATCAACTATACAGGGAGATAGAGGTTATAAAATACAAACAAACAGAAATCCTAGAAATGCAGGAAGCAATAAAGCAACTTAAAAACTCAATGGAGAATACTACCAGCAGAGTAGAACACTTAGAAGATAGAACATGAGACAATGAAGACAAAGTATTTCAACTTGAAAAGAACATAGACAGCTCAGCAAGACTGTTAAGAAACCATGAGCAGAACATCCAAGAAATATGGGATAACATTAAGAGACCAATCTTAAGAGTCATTGGGATACAGGAAGGTACAGAACTCCAAACCAAAGAAATGAGCAATCTATTCAATGAAATAATACGAGAAAACTTCCCAGACTTGAAGAATGAGACAGAATCCCAAATCCTAGAAGCCTACAGGATGCTGAATGTGCAAAATAATAAGAGATCCACACCTAGACACATTATAATGAAGATGCCCAACATACAGAATAAGGAGAGAATTTTAAAAGCTACAAGAGAAAGGAAGCAGATTACATTTAGGGGTAAGCCAATCAGGATAACAGCTGATCGTTCAACACAGACTCTGAAAGCTAGAAGATCCTGGAATAACATATTTCAAACACTGAAAGAAAATGGGTTCCAACCAAGAATTGTGTATCCAGCGAAATTAAGCTTCAGGATGGAAGATGAAATTAAAACCTTCCACGATAAACAAAAGTTAAAAGAATTTGCAGCTAGAAAACCATCTCTTCAAAACATCCTCGGAAAACATTACAGGAAGAGGAAATGGAAAATAACAATGAAAACCAACAGTGGGAGGTAGGACAGTAAGGGGGGGGGAATAATCAAAGAGGAAAACAAACCATGTTTAGTAACATAAATAAACAAATATGGCTGGAAGAACAACCCATATCTCAATAATAACCCTAAATGTTAATGGCTTAAACTCACCAATTAAGAGACACAGGCTAGTAGAATGGATCACAAAACAAGACCCAACAATATGCTGCCTACAGGAGACGCATTTGATAGGAAAAGACATACATAGGCTGAAGGTGAAAGGTTGGGAAAAATCATATCACTCATATGGACTTCGAAAACAAGCAGGAGTGTCCATACTCATATCAAATAAAATAGATTTCAAGCCAAAGTTAATCAAAAGGGATAAAGAGGGACACTACATACTGCTTAAGGGAACCATACACCAACAAGACATAACAATCATTAATGTTTATGCCCCAAACAATGGTGCAGCTATGTTCGTCAAACAAACTCTTCTCAAGTTCAAGAGTCTAATAGACCACCATACCATAATCATGGGAGACTTCAACACACCTCTCTCGCCACTGGACAGATCTTCCAAACAAAAGTTGAATAAGGAAACTATAGAACTCAATAACACTATTAATAACCTAGACCTAATTGACATATATAGAGTATACCACCCAACATCAAGCAGTTACACTTTTTTCTCAGCAGCACATGGATCCTTCTCAAAAATAGATCATATATTATGTCACAGGGCAACTCTTAGACAATATAAAGGAGTAGAGATAATACCATGCATCTTATCTGATCATAATGGAATGAAACTGAAAATCAACGATAAAAGAAGGAAGGAAAAAGCATACCTCACTTGGAGAATGAACAATAGGTTACTGAATGATCAATGGGTTATAGAAGACATCAAGGAGGAAATTAAAAAATTCTTAGAGATAAATGAAAACACAGACACAACATATCGGAATCTATGGGACACATTGAAAGCAGTTCTAAGAGGAAAATTCATTGCTTGGAGTTCATTCCTTAAAAAAAGAAAAAACCAACAAATAAATGATCTCATACTTCATCTCAAAATCCTTGAAAAAGAAGAGCAAAACAACAGCAAAAGAAGTAGAAGGCAAGAAATAATGAAAATCAGAGCTGAAATTAATGAAATCGAAACAAAAGAAACAATTGAAAAAATTGACAAAACTAAAAGTTGGTTCTTTGAAAAAATAAACAAAATCGACAGACCCTTAGCCATGCTAGCGAATAGAAGAAGGGAGAGAACTCAAATTACTAGCATACGGGATGAAAAAGGCAATATCACAACAGACACTTCAGAAATACAGAAGATAATCAAAAATTATTTTGAATCCTTATACTCCAATAAATTAGAAGATAGTGAAGGCATCGATAAATTTCTTAAGTCATATGATCTGCCCAGATTGAGTCAGGAGGATATAGACAACCTAAACAGACCAATATCAATTGAGGAAGTAGAAGAAACCATCAAAAGATTACCAACTAAGAAAAGCCCAGGACCGGATGGGTATACAGCAGAGTTTTACAAAACCTTTAAAGAGGAACTAATACCAATACTTTTCAAGCTACTTCAGGAAACAGAAAAAGAGGGAGAACTTCCAAATTCATTCTACGAGGCCAACATCACCCTGATACCTAAACCAGACAAAGACACTTCAAAGAAAGAAAACTACAGACCAATATCTCTAATGAACCTAGATGCAAAAATCCTCAATAAAATTCTGGTGAATCAGATACAAAAACATATCAAAAAAATTGTGCACCGTGATCAAGTAGGATTCATCCCTGGCATGCAAGGCTGGTTCAATATACGGAAATCAATAAATGTTATTCACCACATCAATAGACTTAAAAATAAGAACCATATGATCATCTTGATAGATGCGGAAAAAGCATTCGACAAAGTACAGCATCCCTTTATGTTCAAAACTCTAGAAAAACTAGGGATAACAGGAACATACCTCAATTTTGTAAAAGCAATTTATGCTAAGCCTCAGGCTAGCATCATTCCGAATGGAGAAAAATTGAAGGCATTCCCTCTAAAATCTGGAACAAGACAGGGATGCCCTCTCTCTCCACTTCTGTTCAACATAGTTCTCGAAACACTGGCCAGAGCAATTAGACAGACGAAAGAAATTAAAGGCATAAAAATAGGAAAAGAAGAACTTAAATTATCACTACTTGCAGTTGACATGATTCTATACCTAGCAGACCCAAAAGGGTCTACAAAGAAACTATTAGAGCTAATAAATGAATTCAGCAAAGTGGCAGGATATAAAATAACACGCATAAATCAAAGGCATTCCTGTATATCAGCGACAAATCCTCTGAAATGGAAATGAGGACAACCACTCCATTCACAATATCTTCAAAAAAAATAAAATACTTGGGAATCAACCTAACAAAAGAGGTGAAAGACTTATACACTGAAAACTACAGAACCCTAAAGAGAGAAATAGAAGAAGATCTTAGAAGATGGAAAAATATACCCTGTTCATGGATAGGCAGAACTAACATCATCAAAATGGCGATATTACCAAAAGTTCTCTATAGGTTTAATGCAATGCCAATCAAAATCCCAACAGCATTTCTTGTAGAAATAGAGAAAGCAATCATGAAATTCATATGGAAAAATAAAAGACCCAGAATAGCAAAAACAATGCTAAGCAGGAAGTGTGAATCAGGCGGTATAGCGATACCAGACTTCAAACTATACTACAGAGCAATAGTAACAAAAACAGCATGGTACTGGTACCAAAACAGGCGGGTGGACCAATGGTACAGAATAGAGGACACAGAAACCAATCCACAAATCTACAACTATCTTATATTTGATAAAGGGGCTAAAAGCATGCAATGGAGGAAGGATAGCATCTTCAACAAATGGTGCTGGGAAAACTGGAAATCCATATGCAACAAAATGAAACTGAATCCCTTTCTCTCGCCATGCACAAAAGTTAATTCAAAATGGATCAAGGAGCTTGATATCAAATCAGAAACACTGTGTCTGATAGAAGAAAAAGTTGGCTACGATCTACATACTGTGGGGTCGGGCTCCAAATTCCTCAATAGGACACCCATAGCACAAAAGTTAATAACTAGAATCAACAAATGGGACTTACTCAAACTAAAAAGTTTTTTCTCAGCAAAAGAAACAATAAGAGAGGTAAATAGGGAGCCTACACCCTGGGAACAAATCTTTACTCCTCACACTTCAGATAGAGCCCTAATATCCAGAGTATACAAAGAACTCAAAAAATTAGACAATAAGAAAACAAACAACCCAATCAACAAATGGGCCAAGGACCTGAACAGACACTTCTCAGAGGAGGACATACAATCAATCAACATGTACATGAAAAAATGCTCGCCATCTCTAGCTGTCAGAGAAATGCAAATCAAAACCACCCTAAGATAACATCTCACTCCAGTAAGATTGGCAGCCATTATGAAGTCAAACAACAACAAGTGCTGGCGAGGATGTGGGGAAAAGGGTACACTTGTACATTGCTGGTGGGACTGCAAATTGGTGCAGCCAATTTGGAAAGCAGTATGGAGATTTCTTGGAAAGCTGGGAATGGAGCCACCATTTGACCCAGCTATTCCCCTTCTCGGTCTATTCCCTAAAGACCTAAAAAGAGCATGCTACAGGGACACCGCTACATCGATGTTCATAGCAGCACAATTCACAATAGCAAGACTGTGGAACCAACCTAGATGCCCTTCAATAGACGAATGGATAAAAAAAATGTGGCATTTATACACAATGGAGTATTACTCTGCATTAAAAAATGACAAAATCATAGAATTTGCAGGGAAATGGATGGCATTAGAGCAGTTTATGCTATGTGAAGCTAGCCAATCCCTAAAAAACAAATGCCAAATGTCTTCTTTGATATAAGGAGAGTAACTAAGAACAGAGTAGGGACGAAGAGCAGGAGAAGAAGATTAACATTAAACAAGGATGAGAGGTGGGAGGGAAAGGGAGAGAGAAGGGAAATTGCATGAAAATGGAAGGAGACCCTCAGGGTTATACAAAAGTACATACAAGAGGAAGTGAGGGGAAAGGGAAAAATAATACAAGGGGGAGAAATGAATGACAGTAGAGGGGGTAGAGAGAGAAGAGGGGAGGCGAGGGGTGGGGAGGGGAGGGGGGATAGTAGAGGATAGGAAAGACAGCAGAACACAACAGACACTAGTATGGCAATATGTAAATCAATGGATGTATAACTGATGTAATTCTGCAATCTGTATATGGGGTAAAAATGGGAGTTCATAACCCACTTGAATCAAAGTGTGAAATATGATATATCAAGAAATTTGTAATGTTTTGAACAACCAACAATAAAAAATTAAAAAAAAAGAATTATTCCAACTTCAACACAAAAATTTTACTATGCATTCTCAATAAGATATACTGTAAGGGCACACACAGAAAAATGCTGAGAGTTTTAAGTATGTCTAGCAGTCTTATTATTAGTAGTTGCATTGCTATGGCTAGGAATTAAGATTTTTTTCTACATGAGAGGAAAAAATAAACATAATATTTTAAATGTTATTTTAAAACTCTGAATTAAATTTTTAGTAAGCTCTTTCTGTTAAAAAAAAATATATACGTGTCCTAGATCTGTCTAGTGAAAAGACCTTAGAAAACAATAAAAACTCAGTTAACATTGAACACCCTGATTGTGGAAAGGAAGGTGTCTTTTCTCCCTCTCTTCTCCTTCTCCCTCCTTTCCACCCACTCCCTCCCTCCCTCCCTCATACACATGCATCATGCATACAGTTTCCTTGGGGGAAATAGCTAGCTCCAGGCCTGAGATGGGAAATGTATTTTAGATGGGTGAGTCTGGAATTTCTTGTACCAGAAAGCAAGGAAGGTATCAAAGGCTAATTGGTGATTTCAGTAGGGTGTGGGAACCAGTTTGAAGGGTTTCTATTGGCCAAGGATGGGAGGATTGACTATAAGGGAATATGCAAAAAAAAGTCTGAGTTATAATGACTACAAGTAGAAGGACCATCATACCCTCTCCCCACTGCTCCCCCCTTATCATTGCAGTGAGAAACCTCTTTGATTATTTTAAAGGATGCTGGGGAGTATTCATTTGATCAGGTGAATCCTGGTTAAAGTTTCATAATATAAATTCAAAGTTTAGAGTTCACATCCTTCTCCCCAACCTCTCCCCTTTATGACAGGCTTGGTATCTGAGCTCATATTGACCCTCACTGGGATGGGAAGTTCCTGAGTTTGCATTCTTTGCATCCCCAGTAGCCAGCATTATGTTCTTAGTAGAGTTGAAATCTATCTTCTCAGATTTCAGAGACCTGGGTTCCAGTCCCTGCTTTTCTTCCTTCTCCCTGGGCAACCTTCCTCTCAGAAGCCATGTCTCTCTTCTCTGAATTACAACCCTGTAATAATAATCATGTATCCTTCTGCCCTTCAGAACTGACTCTAAGATGCCTTCCACCTTGTTGGAACCATTTCAGTGTTTCCTCCCTATTACTACATTCTTCCATGGGAACGATTATTAAGTGCTATTAGCAATTGAAATTGTTTTAGCTCTGCCTAGAAAAATGAATATTGCTGGTTCATTACCACAGACTGGATGGCGAAGTAATACGCTTTGTCTTTTTTATTTCTTTCAGCCATGGAATTCCATGAGCACTTACACAGCATAGGCACCAAGGAGGGTCTGAAGGAACGGAAACTACAGAAAGCAGTGGAGAGCTTTACCTGGAATATCACGATCTTAAAGGTATCTACAGAGTTGTATCTGAGGGTAATAGTGCTGTAATTGTTCTCTGCTTGCCTTTCTATCTCAGGATTGTTGTGCATTATCAGCCTTTGAGGCTATACAGCACAGCACAGAAATCACAGTGACAACTCTTCCCCTATAGAGTTCATGGGTACAGTGGCTTGTCACTGGGGCTCAGAAGGAGCACACAGGACTTCTGGTAGACAGACAAAGACTTCATTTTATCCTGGGAGCATTTTAAGGTGCATAAATGCCCATTGGTATATGTGAAGTAGAAAATACTGATTACAGAGGATTGATTGGGAAATTAAAGATTCTAGTCATTCAACTGTCATTTCACACTTTAAAGTGTAATCAGAGCCCTAATGTTAATATGAATCCAGAAAAAACAATAAGAGGATTGGGTAACGTACAATCCAAGGAAATGCATAAAGGAATTGCCATTTGAAAGAAGTTTTCCTTTAAAGGTGAAGTTGCATATGTTTCTCTCAGCATGCTGCTTTTAAAAATTGACTTGGGTTACTTTTATTATAAAAACAATACATTTTTGTTTTAGAAAATGTCAAAGGCAATAAGCAAAGGTGCACATAATCCCACCATCCAGAGACAGTTAGTGTGGGTTTTCTGCCATACATTCTTCCAGTATTTTTTTTCTGTGCTGGATTTAATGTGACATGATTTTTTAAATAACATAGTATATGTACCTTCAAACATTTTTTGAGTTTTTATTCCAGGAGTTCTTACTGTTCTTCTTAGTGCTTGAGGATACGAATAATAACAACACAGGACAGTTATTTCATCCTGGATCTTGGACAAGTAAATGTAAAACTGCTTTCTGCTGTTCACCCTCCAAAACTTTATGCTCATTTGAATTTGAGACTGTAAAGACATTATCATAGCTGCCTCTTTTAGTCTCCTCACTACTCCTCCAGTTTAGAGATCCATTCCTGCCACTTACAACAGTTTTCTGATTTGATTGTGTAAAAGGTCCCCTTCCAAAGCTAGCGAGCTTGCATTTTCTCATGTTAAACCCCTACTCATTTTATAATTAAAATCATTTTCTTGACTTCTTCAAGCACTTCCCTTCCTACACATGTACTTTTTAAATACATATATATCAAGATCTTCTGCTTAGAATTTAACTCCAATGGTTTGCAGTTCTGTAAACAGCAGAAACAAGAATTTACAATGAAAAGGGATTTGGCGTTACAACTTGCTGACTCACCCCCTTTCAGGGGTGGAGAGTATACCACACATTTCCTGCAAACCTCAGGAAAAAATAGCACAGAACTTTAAGCCCTGTGGTAGGAACAAATGCTCATTTTCCTTCTATTTTATATAGGCAAGTAGAGGCCTAGGACCAACTTTCCTTGCTCCTCAGTTTGGTCTGGGAACCAGCAGTGTGAGGTCCCTTGGGAGCTTGCTGCGTAGCAACAAAGGGAAAACTTTCTGTCACCCTCTGAAGGCTGGCTGGAATGAACTAATGGTAGATAGATCCATAGAAGGAAAGGTGTATGCATTCCTTTCCTGTGCCCAGGACAGTCATGGGAGTGTGATTACCCAGTAACCCAGGGACAATTTTGAGGGGTACTAAATGATTTTAGGTGAATGGGAAAGAATTGGAGGAATCTATGTGTCCTTGCTGTATGATGGAAAGGCTTTCCCCTTATCTGTTTCTAAAGTTTAAACTCTGTTTAGAAGAACAAGTGTTCATGGGGTCTGACGTGTGAGTTTGCTCTGAGTTGGGCTGTCAGCATTTCCGTGGCCGGAGGGAATAGAATGCCCTGAGTTTCTTCCTCCATTTATTCTTTGCAGTAAACTTGGAGAGGTAACATCCCTTTGGGGCTACCAAGTGGTGCCTCCTGGTGGTACAGAGGCTAGGCAGGGTTTGAGTTAACTCCAGATATGGAAGAGTAGAACAGGAAGACATGCTGAGGGAGCTCTGGCACAGTGAGGCCAGAGCATGGGCATTATCTGGGGTGCTAAAAAATGTACTCTCCTGAGCCCCACCCCACACCTACTGAACCGAAATATCCAGGAGTGGAACCCAGGAATCTTCTTGCCTCTCTAGTTCCTCAGGGAATTCTTAGGCACACTAAAAAATATTGAGTACCATTGCTATAGAATCTATAGAACTCATTGGAACCACAAAGGAGGAAAAGTGACAGTGTTAGTCAGCTTTTTGTTACTGTGACAAAATACCTGAGAGAAACAGCAGAGGAAAGATTCATTTTGGCTCATGGTTTCAAATGTTTCAGTCCATGCTTAGTTGACTCCTTGCTTTGGACATGAGGCAAGGCAGAATATCATAGTGGAAGGGCGTGGTAGAGGAAAACTGCACACTTCAGCCCTCAGGGCAGCCCTGGAAGCAGAGCTTGCGGGGCTGAGGATAACATATAGTCACCAAGGTCACTCTCCCAAGAACCTCCTCCCTTCAACTAGGTCTTACCTCCTACAGTGTCCAGCACCTTATGGTAGTCCATTCAGCTATGAATCCATCAGTAAATACATGGATGAGTTTAGTGCCTTTGTGATCTAATCATTTCCCAAAGGTCCCACCTCTGAATATTGTTACATTGGGGATCAAGCCCTCAACACATGAACTTTTGGGGAACATTCCGGATCCAACCATCTCAGAATGTAGGGCTTTCAGTCCCAGACATACCAGGGATTCTGCTCACCCTAAGAAGAGGCACACTGTTGGTAAGAAAGTTCATAGGTCTAAGGATATTCATCCTATTGTTTTTTAATCTTGCTTTATTTTATTTTATTTTTTGGAAAATGGTTTAAGATACAGAATTGAACAAAGGAGAAATAAAATCATTCAGGGTCATCACATCCAGAATCATTCACTACTAACAACTTGGCATACATACTTATTTTTTTTTTATTAAATAAAAAGCATTGATTTGTTTTTATAAATGCATATTTATTATAAAGAATTATTTTATTTATTTATTTATATATTTTTTTAAAGAGAGTGTGAGAGACAGACAGAGAGAGAGAGAGAGACAGAGAGAGAGAGAGAGAGAGAGAGAGAGAGAAGGAGTGAGAGAGAATTTTTTGATATTTATTTTTTAATTTTAGGTGGGCACAACGTCTTTGTTTGTATGTGGTGCTGAGGATCGAACCCGGGCCGCATGCATGCCAGGCGAGAGCGCTACCGCTTGAGCCACATCCCCAGCCCCATAAAGAATTATTTTAGTATAGAAAATATAAAAGTATTAAAAGGACTTTAGATCCTCCCTCTAATTAGAACCTTCTTTAAATGTGAGTGACCTTATTCCAGGAAGATTTTCATACGCAGCATATGTGTGCACGGATGGGTGTGTGGATGGAGATGAGTATGACTGAGTTTGAGTCACATCTTTTTTCATGTTGTTGACATTTTTGAAATTGTTATCTATCTCATAGTCCATGACATCTTTGCATTGTGTCACAGTTACAATGGCAGTGATGTTCCTTTTTTGGAGTGTGACCCACCCACACACACTTCCACTTGCTTGTTTGATCCAGCCCTCAACATAAAATCATTATTTTTTACTTCTTTGCAAACCTCATTAAGATATAATTTACATAAAATAAAATTTTCCAGTTGTAAACATATAATTTCATGATGTATAATGTATATATAGTCATGTAGCCTCCACCACAACTATGATAGAGTATTTCTGTCACCTCCGAAGGTTTCTTTGGGCCTCTTTGTAATAAAATCCTTTGTGTTGGTAACCACTGATCTGATTTCTCCATATATATTTTCACCTGTTCCAGAGTGTTATATAAATGGAATTATATAGGATGCAGTTTTTACTACGTGACTTTTTTCATTTAGCATAATGCTTTTTAGATTCATCCACATGTTTCAACAATCCATTCCTTTTTATTGATGAATAATATTCTATTTTTATGGATGCAACACACTTTGTTTATACATGAATCAGTTGATGGACATTTGGGTTGTTTCCAATTTTCAACTATTGTGAATAAAGCTGCAAAGAACATTCACATACAAGTTTTTATATGGACATATGTTCTTATTCTTCTTGGGGAAATATCTATGAGTGGAACGGCTTGATTGTTTGGTAAATGTATGTCAGATTTCATAAGAAACTGCCAAACTACTTTAAAAAAAAAAAGTCATTTCCTATTTGCATTCCCCTCAGCAGTGTTTGGAGAGTTCCGATTGCTTAGATGATCCTTGTCAACACTTGAAATAATTGGTTTAGCCATTCTAGCAAATGTATGAAGGCTGAATATCTGTGTGTATAAAAAAATTATGATGGGTCTTGATGTGGTTTTATTTATGTTTCTTACACTTGAAGTTTGTTTAAATTCTTGGATAGGGTCTGGGGATATGGCTCAAGCGGTAGCCCGCTCGCCTGGCATGCTTGCGGCCCGAGTTCAATCCTCAGCGCCACATACAAACAAAGATGTTGTGTCCGCCGAAAACTAAAAAATTAAAAGATTCTCTCTCTCTCTCTCTCTCTCTTTTAAAAACAATTCTTGGATATGTGGATTTATAACTTTAAATAAATTCGGAAAATTTCAGCCATTATTTCCTCCTTCGATTACTCCAGCTCCACATATATACTGCTTGGCATTGTCCCATGAGACACAGATGCTTATTCATTTGTGTTTAAGGTGTTTTCTGTGTTTAAAAGAAAATGTTGGCGGTTATACTGTCTTCAAGTAATTAATATTGCTGTCTTCTATATTATCTAATATGCCATTAATCCTGTTTTTTATTATTTTTTAATCCTGTTTATTATTATTTTTTTTAGTTGTAAATAGACACACAATATCTTTATTTTTATGTGGTACTGAGGATCGAACCCAGTGCCTCACACATGCAAGTCAAGTGCTTTACCACTGAGCTACAGCTCCAGTCCCAGTATGCTATTGATCTATTTCACGTATTTTATATCAAATTTCATGCATCTCTCCTCTTTAAGCTCATCAAATCCTCTGACTTCTTGAACATGTGTAATAGGCAGCCTAAAGCTACTTCCTCCTCTCCCCTCCTCTGAGCTTCAAACTCCAGCCACCATGGCTTCCTGAATTGCAGGCTCTGTCCTCTGAGCCTGTGGGGCTGCTGGGTTCTGGGCCACACCCTTCTACATTATTACCTGGAAACCACACAAAGTGTGCGACACTCTTTTTCAGGGTTTTTGTTTGTTTGCTTATTTTTTGTTGTTTTTTAGTACTGGGGGTTGAATCCGGGACACTTAACCACTGAGCATATCCCCAGCCCTTTTTACATTTGATTTTGAGATAGGATCTCGCTAAGTTGCTTAGGGCCTTATTGAGTTGCTGAGGCTGGCTTTGAACGTGGAAGCCTCCTGCCTCAGCCTCCTGAGCCACTGGGATCATAGGTGTGTGCCACTATGCCTGTCATTCATGGCACTCTTGGTATCCTTCTCTCGGATGTCACTCTTGTGCTCTCTGAAAGCCATTGTGTTCTGTATTTTGTCCTGTTTTTTAATTGTGTCAGCCCTATTCCTAACTTTTCCAGTGTCACTTTCTTCCCACCATCTGCCCATAATGTCTTCTGCTACTCCAGCAAATAGAAGAAGAAAAGAGAAGGTCACTTACTCTGTTCATATCCCTCTGGTTGGGTTGAGTGTTAGGGAGAATTTTGTAGACTCTAGTGACTTGACAATATAGGTACTGTGAGTTTTAAAAGTTTATTAAATTATGTTATATCCTTTTCTTAGTTTGGTTGCTCCTTGGTAGTTTTTTACCTGAGTTTGTTTTTGGCTAATTTTGCTGTTTGGGCTCCTTTTGTTGGAAATGTGGGATGGGAACTCCAGTGCATCTTCATCCCTCCACCATTATCAGAGCTCCTCTACTTTCATTTTTTCATTTGCTAAAATGCTCGCTATACTGGTGGTGGTGCTCGCCAGGCCCACTGACTGCCATTCCTAAGATGCTAGGATCTCCTAAGAAGAGTGCAATTTTCACAGGCCTGCTCTTCGTTACCAGGAGCAAAAATTCACTTAGACTAACTCACTGAGGAGGGGTGAGAGATTCTGGCTTATACAGCCCAGGAAGGGCAGGAACCTCCAGGAACTCTGAGACCAGAAACTACAGTCCAGCTTCACATAGTTAGGAAGCTGTTGGAACCCCAGTGGCCCCAGAAGAGCTGCGTCTCTGTGGCCAGTGCTCTGCCTGCTTGTCTCTGTGCCTCTGCTCAGTTCTTCTCCCTTCTGCCAGCCCATGCACTGTGCCCATTGGTACTATTTTGGAACTTTTTCTTGCCTTGTTCTGGCCCTGACAGTACCATATAAGCTTTTATTTCAAGTGCTCAAACTATTTGTCTTTCCTAGCTTAGCTCAACCATTTAGCTCCAGACTGAGCAGTCCTAAGGTGTGTAAGTCTTCTCTTGTATCAGGGCTCCTTGGATCGAGCCCTCCCCCTACCTCCATACACTGTGTCCAGGAAGATCTTGTCCTGTAGCACAGAAGCTGGCCACCTTGAGTGGCTATTTCAGTTCCCTACTGCTGTTTAATAACCCACTTCAAAACTAGTGGCGTAAAATGATTTCTACTACTTTTTCCCATTATTCTGTGTGCTCACTCAGCCACATGGTTTTGTGCTTCATGTGGTATTGGCTGGCTCTATCCTGGGGCATAATTCTGCTGGGACCTCAGCTGGGCCTGGAACATCAATTAGGCTTTACCCACATGACTGGCATCTCATCTGGGGTGGCTGGGCTTTCATAGCGTCTGTATCACATCTTAAAGTAAGTTGATTGCAGCCTAAGATGTCTCCAGATGAACTGCTGCCAAGCCAGCTCTCCCCATCCTGTGCCACTCTGCCCTCAGAAACCAGACTGACAAGGAAATCCTGCAAGTAATTAGAGATTTGTTCTCTTCGGAAGCATAAGACTTCTGCCAAAAATGAATCAATAAACCAGATGGCGTTGATCCCAACATTGAGCTTGGTTTTTATTTTTACCTGAGGTGTAGTCTTTACCTTGAAGACTGGCATTTGTTTCCTTTCTGAAAATCACTACTATGGTCTGTGGACTGATTGCATTTTCTTTTTTTTTAGACTTATTGACACTCATGTCTTAGTTATTTTATTTTGCTGGGAGCCATTAGCCAAGTAGGTATGACAATTTCCTTGCCAGCGTACCCCATGTTGCTGACATGTTGCAGCGACATTGAATGTAGGTGACCTTGCTCAAGGACCAAGGCAGATTAGGGTGTTCCCGGTTTTAAGATAATCCTGTTTAGGGCGTTCCCAGTTTAGGTTCCAGGTTTAAGGTTTAAGATTATTCCTGCTGGGAATAGGGCGTATCCTGCTGCCTGAGTTCCCCTTGAGTTCTCATGGGATTCAGACAGTATATTTTGGAGATAGAAGCCCAGTGGAGGTGGATTTGGGCAGAGAACGTGGACTTCCCCAGAACGTGATTGTAGACGGCTGGTGTGAGTTCGGCTACGAGCCACCACACAGCTTGTAGATTCAAACAGCAACTCTTTATTCCCGAACTCACACCAGCCGTCTACAATCACGTTCTGGGGAAGTCCACGTTCTCTGCCCAAATCCACCTCCACTGGGCTTCTATCTCCAAAATATACTGTCTGAATCCCATGAGAACTCAAGGGGAACTCAGGCAGCAGGATACGCCCTATTCCCAGCAGGAATAATCTTAAACCTTAAACCTGGAACCTAAACTGGGAACGCCCTAAACAGGATTATCTTAAAACCGGGAACACCCTAATCTCCTTGGTCCTTGAGCAAGGTCACCTACATTCAATGTCGCTGCAACATGTCAGCAACATGGGGTACGCTGGCAAGGAAATTGTCATACCTACTTGGCTAATGGCTCCCAGCATCTCCCCCCTTCTGATTAATTAAACAACAAGCAATGTGGCTTAAGGACCGTGCCTGGTAGGTTGTCCAATTCAACATATGGTTCTTACCCGTCATCGGAAAACTGACCTTTAGGCGTCAGCCTCCTGTCTTAGGTTGATACCACTGCAATTGAATCATACCCGTCACTGACTACCGGTCCAGCATACAGCCATACTTGTGGATAGGTCTATGCACCAGTGGGGGGGTGAGGTTCTTTGCCTCACCTCTGTTGGCCCCCAAATTTGGCCTTGGTGCCAGTGGGGGAGTGAGGTTAATGTGGCTTATGGACCGTGCCTGGTAGGTTGTCCAATTCAACATATGGTTCTTACCCGTCATCAGAAAACTGACCTTTAGGCGTCAGCCTCCTGTCTTAGGTTGATACCACTGCAATTGGATCATACCCGTCACTGACTACCGGTCCAGCATAAGCCATTGGCCCCCAAATTTTAGACCATCACTAGCAGAAGGGAGGAGGATACAGAAATGCCACGACACCAAGCCAATTGACGGCTCCTTGGGAAAAAATTGCATCACTGGTGACACCATCAGCAAAGATATGTCAGCACTACCACAATTAACATGGGGTGCGCTGGCAAGGAAATAAAAATTGCATCACTAGTGACACCATCAGCAAAGATATGCCAGCATTACCACAATTCGCTGCACCAAACGATAGTTACATAGTCCAGGCAAGTTCTGCAAGCAGTTCAAAGCAGAGGAATCTATCAATATGTCCATTTCCTCCCAAAATCCGTTTCCTCCCAAAGTAAGTTGACTCTTTGATTGAGCATTACTTGTTGAGTTCTTCACCGGCACTGGGATGGAGATAGGAATTCTGGCAATGATGCTAAAGAGACATTATCCTGAAAAGAATTATTAAATATAATGAAAAGGAAAGGTGAAAGTAAACAAACAGATCTGTTAACCTACTTTAAAAACAATCCTTAACAGCCTTTTACCTAATTTAAACTAGTAAACAAACAGATCTGTTAACCACCTTTAAAAACAATCCTTAACAGCTGTTTACCTAATTTAAATTAAACCATTTAAATCATGTGAATAAAAAAAAATAATAATAATAATTCGGATCCATTTTTTCATGAGCGTTCCTCAAATAAGAAATATGGACATACGCACATACAGACATACAACACAAAACACAAGAGTGTACACAAACGTACAACACATAAGAAAATAGTAAAGGCCTTGTAGCTTTACCTAGGTGAAATCTCCATTGCAATGTTTAAAAACTCCACAGTCAAAAAATAAAACTGATCAGAAAAACATTAACCTAGGTTTGTATGAGCTCAAAAAATAAAAATAGAACCTTATGATGTGGAAAAATGCAATAATAAAATAGCTATTGAAAAAAGCATCCTGGTTAATCACTGTCGCAGATGTAAGAATGGCCAAGCTGGAGTTCTGGATATCAGCTGTTATGGATTTGAGTCAAATCATCTTCTTTTCGATCTGTAGAGACTGTTTTAGTTAATCTCTCTGGAATCCAAATGGGCTGCTGTTCTCCCTGTGGAAAAACACAAACAGACCCCCGACTCCAGACAATCACTGGGTCAGGACCTTTCCATTGTCCTGTTAGAATATCTTTCCAAAGTACTTTAGGCTTATGTACATTTTTTGGATACATATGTCTTTCCGCAGCACTAAGTCCTGATGAATCCAAATTTAAAAAGTTTAGAGTAAAAAGCGTTATTTTAAGTTTATCTTTGGGGGATATATACCCCTTTCCAATTCCCTCTTTTTGCTTTAATAAGTATGTTTTAATAGTTTGATGAGCTCTTTCAACTATGCCTTGTCCCTGTGGATTGTATGGGATTCCTGTTATATGAGTAATACCAAATGATGAGCAAAATTGTTTAAAAGAGGTAGAGGTATAGCCAGGACCATTATCGGTTTTTAACTGTTTAGGAACGCCCACAGTGGCAAAATTTTGTAAGCAATGAGCTATAACATCTTTAGTTTTTTCTCCGGCATGAAGGGAGCCCATCAAAAATCCAGAAGAAGTATCGACTGTAACGTGTAAATATTTTAATTTTCCAAATTCTGGCAAGTGTGTGACGTCCATCTGCCAAATATGGTTAGGTATCAGTCCTCTAGGATTGACTCCAAGATTAACTTGTGGTAAAAATGTCACACAATTTTGACATTGTTTTATTATATGTCTGGCTTGTTCCTTAGTTATTTTAAAACGCTTTTGTAAAGTATTAGCATTAACATGAAACCTTTTATGAAAATTTGTAGCTTCTTCAAATGTAGAGAAAATATGTATGTCATGTGTAGTTTTATCTGCTAAATCATTGCCTAAACTAAGGGCTCCAGGCAATCCTGTATGTGCCCTAATATGTCCTATGAAGAATGGATCTTTTCTGTCCCAGATTAGACTTTGTATAGTGGAAAACAAAGAGAAAACAGTAGAAGAAGGGGAAATCCTACCAGCATCTTCAAGAGATACTATAGCATTAACTACATACTGACTATCAGAAAATAAATTAAATACAGAATCTTTAAACATCAAAAAAGCTTGTAAAACTGCATTAAGCTCTACCTTTTGAGCTGATTGTTTGGGTACTAAAAATGTAAAAGTTTGATCTGGGGTAACTACTGCTGATGTACCATTATTAGACCCATCAGTGAATATATTTGGAGCATTCATGATAGGTGTTTTTCTTGTCATTTTAGGAAAAACTACAGGATGCTTAGACCAAAAAGACAACAAAGGATTAGATGGTAAATGATTATCAAATGAAACATTAGATTTACACATGATTATTGCCCAAGTATTTAACTCATTAGCTAACTCATCAATTTGATCCATAGTATATGGAGTAATAATTTTATTGGGAGAAATTCCAAACACTCCCTTTGCTGCTTTTATTCCTTTGAGTATTAATTGTCCTACAGCCTCAGGATACCTAGTAAGAATAGTGTTAGGAGAATAAGATAAATGTATCCACAATAATGGACCTTCTTGCCAAAATACTCCTGTAGGAATATTTTTTGTTGGTAGTACAATAAATAATAAAGGCAAACTTATATCAATTCTATCCAAATGCATATTTTCCATATATGTTTCAATAATTTTTAATGCCTTTCTTGCTTTAGGAGTTAACATGCGGGGTGAATTTGGATCTGATGGACCTTTTAGAATATCAAATAAAGGTCCCAACTCTCCTGTTGGTATACCTAGATAAGGCCTTATCCAATTTATGTCTCCCAATAACTTTTGAAAGTCGTTAAGTGATTTGAGTTGATCTACTCGTATTTGAATTTTTGGTGGACGGACCATGGTTGAGGATAATAGAACTCCTAAATAATTAATTGGAAAATTTAATTGTACTTTATCTATTGCTATCTCTAGATTATAATTTTTTAATAAGTTTGTAAGTGTGGCATAACATTCCAGCAATATGTTTTTATCTTTATGTGCCAATAATACATCATCCATATAGTGAAATATTTGTAGTTCAGGATTTTGATTTCTAAGTGGCTGGATTGCTTTGTTAACATATATTTGGCACATAGTTGGACTGTTAGCCATCCCTTGAGGGAGTACTTTCCATTCATATCTCTGATCAGGACCTTCATGATTTAATGCAGGGATAGTAAATGCAAAACGTGGACTATCCTCGGGATGAATTGGAATTGAAAAAAAACAATCTTTAATATCTATAGCTAAAACATGCCAGGTTTTTGGCAAAGCAGACAATTGAGGAATCCCTGATTGAGCAGGTCCCATAATAACCATCTCATTATTAATGGCTCTTAAATCTTGCAATAATCTCCATTTACCAGATTTCTTTTTGATGACAAAAATGGGAGTATTATGGGGAGATATGGAAGGTTGTATATGTCCTTCTGCTAATTGTTATTTGACCAGATCATGGGCTACTTGTGTCTTTTCTTTAGTCAGGGGCCACTGAGGAACCCACACTGGTCTTTCTGATTTCCAAGTAATTTTGATTGTCTCAGTGGCCCTTTCTGAAAATCCAACCCATGTCTGTCTGTTCCTTGATCTATTTGTACTGGTGCTGCTATACCTTGCCCTTGTTTTCCTAATCTTTTTTCTTTCCTAAAGCCTTGTCTAGCCCTAGTAGTGGGCGAATTAGGATTGATGTTATTTGTTAATGTCAAACCTAATTGATCTAGGACATCTCGTCCCCATAAATTTATAGGAAGATGATCCAATAAATATGGCTGTATAGTTCCTTCACATCCTTCAGGATCCTTCCAATCTAATATCATAGAACTTCTATGGGGATTAGTCGCCACTCCTAGGCCTCGAAGCGTTTGAGTGGCTTGTTGTAATGGCCAATGTTTTGGCCATTCTTGACGAGAGATAATGCTAAGGTCAGCTCCTGTGTCCAGTAGCCCATTAAACTCATGACCTTGAATATTTAGTTTTAGCATTGGGCGAGAATCTAAATTTAAAGACAACATAGCCCAATCTACACCTGTGGAGCCTAATCCCCTGGAACCTCTTTCTACACTATGACTAGGAAATTTATTATGTAGGCTGGGTATTATTAACAACTGTGCTATTCTATCTCCAGGTGAAATTACTGATATACCTCTTGGAGAACTAGCTATAATTTTTATTTCACCTACATAATCGGGATCAATTACCCCAGGACTTATCATAAGTCCTTTTAATGTAGATGAACTACGTCCCAGTAATAAGCCTACTGTTCCTTGGGGAAGAGGTCCTTTTACTCCTGTGGGAATGATTTGAACTCCCATCTCTGGAGTTAATACTGCTCTGGCAGAGGCGCAGATGTCCAACCCTGCGCTCCCTCGGGTTTGTCTGATGAGGGATTTAATGGACAATGTGTCCTGGGCACTACCCTGATGGTGTTGCTGGGATCCTCCACTGCCCCGTATATTTGTGGTTGTGGGCCCCGGAGCATTGGGCCCCCCTGTCCGTTTTTTGGCAATGGAGCCTGATGCCTTTCTCCACGATATCTTGGATAAATACCTGGTCTTTGTCCGTTTTTTGATAAGGGAGTACCTTCTATGGTGGTTTGAGAACGGCATTCATTAGCCCAATGTCTCCCTCTACGGCATCGTGGGCAAATACCCGGTATTCTATTCCTTTGATGCCTACTTTTGTTAAACCCTCCTCCTATGGGGCAATTCCTTTTAAAATGTCCTGTTTGTTCACAATCATAGCATGTTTTTGGCCTGGCATCTAAAGCCTGTTGTACTGCAGCTGCCAAGACTTGCCCTTGTTCATTAATATCTCTACATAATTTAATATATGTGTTTAAATCTTCATGTCTCCATGGTCTAATAACCTCTCTGCAGCAACGATTTGCTTGGTCATAAGCCAGTTGTTTTATTAATGGCATTGCTTGTTCTGTATCCCCAAAAATTTTGGCAGCCGTTTGAATTAGCCTATCTACAAAGTCAGCGTAAGGTTCATTAGCTCTCTGTATTACCTTAGATAGCTGACCTTGTAAATCTCCATGTCCTTGTAAAGTCTTCCATGCCCTAACTGCGTCTGCAGCAATTTGTGCATATATAGCAGGATCATATTCAATTTGTTGCCGTTGACCCTCATAAGGTCCTTTTCCTAACAACATATCTAGATTTCTTTGAGGGTAACCGGCTGCTGCATTTCGCCTAGCTGTCTCCGCGCAAAATTCCTCATTGGCAACCTTCCATAACAAATATTGTCCTCCATTTAGTACAGATTTACACATGCTAGCCCAATCTGCTGGCGTCATGTCCAAGTTAGTAATGGACTCGACCATGCTTACCGTGAAGGGAGCTTGGGGGCCATAGGTTGTTACAGCCTCCTTTAACTGCTTCACTGTTTTAAAATCTAATGCACGGTGAATTCGCTGCCCTCCAGCCTGTTCAAGTACAGGGCATGCTAATCTTTGAGGTCCTGTCTCAGGATCCCATTTATCAACTACGGGGTTTGAGGGCCACTCAGCTGTCTCCATCGGTGGGGCTGTTGGTTGAATTACGCCCTCTTGTGATAAAACGGAGTTAGTAACAGCCTCCTGTTGTGGCCTTTTTCCTAACAACCCCTTTTCCTTTAAATTTTCTTCCTCTGTCTGACTAGCTCGAGAGACCTTCTCTTTTGCTTGATCTAAAATGTCTTTCTCCATGGTCTGAACCTCTAACAATTTACTTAACATCTTTTCGGTTTGTTTTTTACTAATTTCTAATCTACTATAAAGATAACGCAACCCAATAAGATAGCACAAAACAAAGCCGAAACTGAATGAAACAAAAACGGAATAAAAAATCATTGTATCAATTTTCTCTTCCTCAGGGCCGACAAACTTCAAACCTTTAGTCAACCATTTTTTCCAGTTTGCCTGAGAAATTTCTAGGGATAGGCAGCTTGAAACAAAAACAAGATAAATCAAAACAATAACACATTGTTTTTTGAATTGGTCACCCATTCTTTCGCTCTTCCTCAGGGGCGAGCAATTTCACTTACCTCTAAACTTCAGAAGTTCCCCGTACGGGCCACCAAATGCCGCAGTCTGGCTGGGCACACAATCACGAGCCACCACACAGCTTGTAGATTCAAACAGCAACTCTTTATTCCCGAACTCACACCAGCCGTCTACAATCACGTTCTGGGGAAGTCCACGTTCTCTGCCCAAATCCACCTCCACTGGGCTTCTATCTCCAAAATATACTGTCTGAATCCCATGAGAACTCAAGGGGAACTCAGGCAGCAGGATACGCCCTATTCCCAGCAGGAATAATCTTAAACCTTAAACCTGGAACCTAAACTGGGAACGCCCTAAACAGGATTATCTTAAAACCGGGAACACCCTAATCTGCCTTGGTCCTTGAGCAAGGTCACCTACATTCAATGTCGCTGCAACATGTCAGCAACATGGGGTACGCTGGCAAGGAAATTGTCATACCTACTTGGCTAATGGCTCCCAGCATTATTTATTGGTGATGTCATGTGTTGCCAGTTTTCCTGAAAAGCAATAATTGACTGAAAGCCATCTCTCCTTTTAGTGTGTGAAAACTCAGAATGGTTCAGGAAACACACTACAGTAGTGCTCACCATTAGGCAGGCCGCTCTTCCTGATCCATTTAAAACACAGAAAAACCTCAAGCATTTGGATCCCTCTAATGTGGAATTTGTGATTACTCAGCTGATATTTGATTAGGCACAAGGTGTGCTTAAAAGAGTAATAATGTGAAGGAAGTGCTTACATGTGCACTGTTGTTCCTAATGTGTCCAGAGTCTCACAGTCCTGGTCCTGCTCATCCCCCAGCCTCCTATCCCTCTCCACTTCCTCTCCTCTGACCCTGGTCCCTCTCTGACCTCCTTTTTTCTGTGCTTATGTGGTGGCTCACTTCTGCTATCAGGAGACTCCAGTGACTGCTCCTGAAACCCCCATCCCACCTCTGCCACCAGAGCAACCATCTAGCTCTGTGCCAGTCCAGGCCCCCTCCTGCTTCAGAGTGTACCGTAGCTCTCTCCATGAGCAGGTCTGTAGCAGGGAGAGATGCAGAGTCCAAACTTAGAAAGCTTTGTGGTCTAGAGGACATGCTGCTGAATTATGGCTGGGCTGCAGAGCATTGTTTCCTAGAGTCATGGAAAGCAGCAGGATTCTCCACAGCCCCCCACACCTACCCAAATCCTTTCCCGCCCTTCTGTCCAGGCCCAGCTCTCCATCTTGGTTGAAGAAAACAAAACTTATTTCTGAGGAGAATGGCATTCCTTCTAAATTTAAATTAAATTGAATCTTATTTTTGAAAGTTAAAATTTTTGACAGTCATACAATTATTGGCAAATTGGGAGATGACTGTAGGTGTGATGAGAGCCCAGATGTGGGCAAAGTGTATGGGGAGAATCCAAACTTGAGGATACTCCTCAGACAGACCCACCATCCTCCCATGATCCACTGCTGCATTGTACAACTGAAGCATCTCTGGATTAAGGAAAAAAAATCAAGGTCCAAGAGCCACGTTTACAGTGTGTTCTTTCCACTCTCAGCCAGCACCTCATCCTCCCCAGGGGTTCTGAACCCCGTGGGGTGGAGGCAGGGTAGAGGAAGGCACCCCTGCTGTGGTGAGACCAGTTTGCAGCTTGCATTGCAGCCCTACTGAACAGAAGGGGAAGCCACAGGAGAGAAAAAAAATAATGATGCACTCCAGCAGTTCTCACGTCCTGTAGCAAAGCATGGGTCCTGTTGCTGTAGCTTGAGGTGATTCTGATGATGGGGATCTTTTTTCATGTGTAAGGTTTATTAAGACATCAGCAGGAAGTACGCCTGACCAAGCTAGGAGGGCTTCCTTAATCCTGATTAATGTGCTAGGTCTTAGCTGGCCACAAAAGGCCTCTCAGAAGGGGGGCCATCAAAGGATAAGAAGGGGCGATTTGCAATCTGTAGCCAAGACTCCCATGGCCCTCCCTGCTTTTGTTCACGCATTCCTCTTCAACATATCTGACTCAGACATCTGTATTTCTGTTTCTGTATTTAACCACAGGAAGATTGAATTGTCTACACAATATGTTGATATGCTGAGTGCCTTAAAAATACAGTGGAGTTCCTACTTTGCTTGCATGCAACATGTGGGGTTCAACCCACTATGGTTGGAGGTCCCACCATTTAGTTTATCCAAAAGGAAAACAAAAGGTTCTGTGTGTTTCAATATAATTTGCTATTTAGACTCTGCCTCAGGCAAGGTCCCTAATCTCCTTAAACTAAATTTTCTCATTATAAAACAGGGATAGTAGTAGTGTCTTCTCAGAATTAAGAGACTGTCATGAGAGAATCTTCGTAAGTGGCTTATTACAGTGTTTGGCAAAGCAGTCACTCAATAAATAGTAACCAGCACTCCCAGAAGGCTTTGCTGGTGCATGTGCCTTCATATTTTGTTTTTAACATATTTTAGGCTTAGGACCATAATTACTTTTATAGCCCTTCTGAGCCAATCTGAATTGTGGTTGTAAGAAATGTACTAAATCATTTCCACAGCATTCCTTTTTTAAAAGACTTTTATTTTTCTAGAGCAATTTTAGGTTCACCGTAAAATTGACAAAAAGGTTCAGAGACTTCCCATATCCCACCCACACACCTCCCTATTAGCAACCTCCACCATAGTGGTGCATTTGTCACAGTCAGTGAATCTGCATAGACACATCATTGCTCAAAGACTATAGTTTATGTTAGGATTCACTCTTGGTGTTGCACATTGAATGAGACTGAACAAATCTATAATGACATGTATCCACTGTACTTTTTTTAATTAATGTATTTACTTATTCATTCATTCTGTGGTGCAGGGGATTGAATCCAGGCCCTTGCACATGCTAGGCAAGTATTCTACCACATAGCTGCAATCTTAGCCACCGTTTTTTTTAAATTTATTTTTTATTGTATGTATTTAAGGTGTACAACTTGATGTTTTTATTGTGTCCATCATTATAGTATCATGCAAAGTATTATCACTAATCTAAAAATCCTCTGTGCTCTGCCTATTCATCCCTCCCTCTAATCCCTGGTACCCTACTGATGTGTGAACTGCCACCATGGCTTTTACCATAGCACTCTTGAAGGAGGTTTGAGCATTTGGCCTGAGATTTTTAAATGCTTATGAAATACATGGTTGGGGCTGGGGTTGGGGCTCAGTGGTAGAGCACTTGCCTAGCACATGTGAGGCTCTGGGTTCAATCCTCAGCACCACATAAAAATGAAATAAAGATAATGTGTCCACCTACAACTAAAAAATAAAGATTTTTTTTTAAAAAAAGAAATACATGGTTAAAATATATTCCCTTTGTATGTGAGTCTCCCATCACCTGAAAGTGACTAACCACAAAATATTTACTAAAAGGCCATGTTTGTGACTGCTTGCCATTAACTAGACAGATAACCAATGAAGAAATGACAACTTCCTGGCCACCTGGCTTTCATTTCCTGTCATGAAATGTGTGTTTGGGCTCACAGGGTTCTCTGGTTTTAGTTGCAAAAGACACTCTGCTGAGAGACAGGAGAAGAACCCTAGACTTGCCTGCCATCGTCTGAGGGTTCCCACAGCCTCTTGGAGACTTACAAGAAAGATAAAGTAAAATGATTTAGTTGGGAAAATCAGATGCATGCAAATCCAGTTGCCAAGGAAGGACTGAGTCGTGGGTTGGGATGGGCCCACTCAGGAAGGCAGTCTGTTTTCCTGGTAGACCTTAGAGCAGCCCCAGTGTCCGCCAGAGTCAGCCTCAATCTGCTGTGTTTCTTACTGTGTTCCCAGGTAGATAAGAAAGCCAGAAAGGAGACAGCTAGTCCATACTCGCCTAGGTGAAGCTTCTTAGGTTGGAACCTTTGGCAAAGCCCAGGGCAACTCAGAAGTCAGTGTAGACCCCAGATATGGAAAAGTCAGAACTAGACTCTGATGATTTACAGTCCTGTTTGCATCAAAACAAAAAGACCTGAATACTTTTGTGCTTCCTTCAAACTCCCAAATGTACGGTATGAGTGTCCACTTCTTTCTCCTCCCTCTCATTACATGGAATTTGGAAAAAGTGTCTGCTGGCCCCCAGGGAATGGCAGATGGCTGTCTTTGCTCTCTGTAGCTCCACGCCATGCGGTCATTGCCAGGGCCAATTGTAGAGGTCAGGGACAGCTTCGCTGGGTCACTCATCTCCACAGTAAGGCAGTTCTGTTTTCCTCTAATAGATAGTTTGACAAAGGGGCTTTGAAAAAATTAACTGGAGTATCTAATCCCTATTGTTTTATCTCCAGATTTGGATAAAAGCAGTGAATGTAATTATTAATTTTGGTTCCAAAAACTATATAGCACTAACAGATGTACTTTGAAATATTTTTAATATATTAAAAACCGAAGTTAAATGTAGTGACACATGCCTGTAATCCCAGCTACTTGATGCCATCCTGGGCAACTTAGCGAGAACCTATAGCAAAACAAAATTTTTTATAAAGGGCTGAGATGTGTGTAGCCCAGTATGGTAGAGCACTTGTCTAGCATGTGCAAGGCCCTGGGTTCAAAGAACTGAAATAAAGAAACAAAAGCAAACAAAAAAAACTAGGACATCTTTTATAATCACACAGAAAGTTTGGTGACTAGCCAAGTGTTGAGTACAGCTGGGACACCAGCTCTGGGGTTTGGCATCTGCCATTGTATATTTCCTGGCTGCTCCTGGCCTCTGATCCAATCCCAGGTAAGACATAGGCACAGCCAAACTCAGCAAGAGCTGCTGTGGTGTGGCTTCTGCCTTTAGAGATGTATTTTAAAGATACTTTCTAAGGCCAAAAGTGAGAACCTTAAATATTTTGACCTAAGGTTGTTATAACCCTTTCAAGATGAAAACCAAATCAAATAAATTACAAAATTCAAAACAGAATGTGTGAAACTGAATGAGGTTTGGGTTTTTCAACTGAAAACATTGCAAAGCCAGCTTGTAGAAAGATTCTTCTAAACTAGACACCCTATGTCAGTGGGTGGCAGTGTTTTAAATAGCTTGTGCTCTTTTGAAGTCTTTTGAAGCAATGACATGTAAGCATTGCTACCGCAAACACCACCACAACCTTCAGAATTGTCCTTCACTCATGATCGATGTCAGGCAGGTAGTTTTAGACACACGAACAGAATAAAAGTGGTGGGGACCAAGTTTAGCAGCTCCCCAGGTCTGGATGTGTTGCTTGTAGCGTCCTTTGGTGTCACTTGCATAATGGCTGAATGCCTACCTGTTCTGTTGGAAATACCATCACAACTTGTCTGAGTTTGGGAAACATAAAATTCATCCAAAGAGCTCTGTTGTTGTCACATTAATTATCCCACACCATCTGGAGTTTTTGTTTTAAATAACCTATCATGTGGTAGATCTATATATGCTGACATAGTAAGGTTACCAAGACGTGGCTTCTGGTGAGTACAAAGGGAAACCAAAGAACAATGTAGATTACTTGATACCACTTATATAAAAAGTAAAATATCTATTTATAACATATATACAAAGAAGGAACGAGAAAGATAAAACATGGTTGGGGTGGCAGCTATGGGTATTTAAGAGGAGATTTTCACATTTTACTTTAATTACATTCATTCCAGGAAACAAAAATTCCTGCTCTCATGGAGTTCATGTTTAATGAGAGAGACAGACAATGAAGAAAATAACAGAGTATGTCAGATGGTACTATTTGTTGTAAAAAAACAAAGCAGGAAAAGGGTAAGGAGAACCATGGGTACATGGCGGAAGTTCTAATTTTAAATAGAATTGTGTCAAGGTAGATACCACTTTAAGGTGATTTCAAAGTCAAGACATAAAGGAGGTAAGGGAGTGAGCCTTGTACATTTTTAGACAAGAGCCTTCTGATCAGAGGGAGCAGTTTGTGCACAGACCTCGAGGCCTACCTGGAGAAGACCTGCTAAGTTTGAGGTACATTGAAGAGCCAGTATAATGAAGGCTGAGTGAACAAGGCAAAGAGATGCAGGGAATGAGGATGGGCCCTGGGCAAGAACTTTGGCACTCACTCTGAGTTACTTGTTGAGCCACTGAAGAGTTTTAAGAAAAGGGAAAGGTATGTTCTGACTGTGTTTCAATTGGAACTTTCCGCCTGTCATGTCAAGGAAGACCAGTCAGAAGGGTACCATCATAAACCCAAGGAAAGATTATAGTGCCTTTGACTGTGGTGGTGGCAGTGAGGGTGATAAGAAGTGGTGGTAACCTGAATATATATGTTTTGAAGGCTGGGACATATATAGGAACTTCTGATAGGTGGGGTAGAGGATGGAAGAGAAAGAGAGGAGTCAGTGATGACATTTTGATCCGAGTGACTACAAGAATGGAATTCTCTACCATCTCCTCCAGAAGATAAAGGCAGAGTGAATACTTTGTAACTGATTCTACAAGGCCAGCATTACCCTAATACCAAAACCAAAGACAGTATAAGAGAAGAAAGTTGCAGGCCAATATCTCCCAGGAACATCGACACAAAAATCCTCAAAAAATTAGCAATAGTAATTCAACAATGTATAAAAAGAATCATATATCAAAACCAGGTGGGATTTTTCCAAGGTATGCAAGATTGGCTCAACTTTTAAAAATTGATTTGTGTAACCCATCACATCAACAGGCTAAAGAAAAAAAACATGATCATAACTAGACACAGAAAAAGCAAGGGACAAATCTAACATCTGTTCATGTTGAAAACTCTCAGAAAATTAGGAATAGAGGGGAACTTCCTCAACTTGATAAGGATTGTCTACAAAAATGTGAAACTAGCATCATACTTAATGGAAAGAAACTCAAAGATTCCCACTAAGATGAAGAACAAAGCAAGGATGTCTCCTCTCACCATTCACCACTGTTGTGAAGACTTTCATGAGTAAAACTAATGAACTCTGAAAAAAGATAGAAAGGAAATAAATAAATGGGGAAATGTTATAAAAACTCAATACTATCAAGATAGTATTTCTTCCCAACTTGATTTATTCACTGCAATCCAATCAAAATCCCAGTGAATTATTTTATGGATCTGATAAACCAGTTCATATGTAGAGGCCAAAGACCCCAAGTAGCCTATACAATATTGAAGGAAAAGAACAATCTTGTCAACAAATGGTGCTGGAACAATTGGATATCCACACACCAAAGACTGAATCTAGGCACAGATCTTACACCCTTCTCAATAATTAACTCAACAAGATCATAGATCTAAAGGCAAAACAGAAATTATAGAACTAGAAGATAACATAAAGGTATGGCAATTACTTTTTTAGATGCACCACTAAAATAATAATCCAGGAAGGAAAGAATTGGTGAACTTGACTTCATTAAAACTAAAAACTTCTTCTCTGCTAAAGACAGTGTTAAGATAATGGGAAGAGAAGGCACAGATTGGGAGAAGATATTTGTAAGACATATCTGATGAAAGACAGCTTTCCAAAATATACAGTTTCTCAAAACGAATTCTCAGTTTCTTAACAATAAGGAAATAAACAATCATATTTTAAAATGGGCAAAAGCCTGAACAGACCCTTCCCCAAAGAAGATACATTATGAAAGTAAACATGAAAATAATGTTTAACATCATATGTCATTAGAGAATTGCAAATTATGACACAGTGAGTTACCACTACACACCTATTAGAATGGCCAAAATATAAAACACTGACCACAGCAGACATTGGCTAGAATGTGGGGGCACAAGGACTCTCACTCAAAGGCCAGTTGGTGTATAAAATGGTAGACACTTGAGAAGGTAGTTTGGCAATTTCTCAAAAACTTAACATATTCTTACCATATGATGCAACAATTGCACCCCTTGGCATTTACCCAAATAAGTTAAAAAAACTTATGTTCAATTGCAACTTTTTTTTTATAACTACTCAAATTTGGAAGTTACAAAGATGTCTGTCAGTAGGTGAATGGATAAACTGTAGTACATTGGACAAAGGAATATTATTCTGTGCTGAAAATAAATGAGCTATCAAACTATAAAAAAGATATGGTGGAACCTTAAGTCCACCTTGCCAAGTGAAAGAAGCCAATCTGAAAAGACTGAGAACAGTATGATTCCAACTGTGGAAGAGTCTGAAAAAAAAAATTACAGTAGAAAGATTCAGTGGTTGATAAGGGTTTGGGTTGAAGAGGTATGGGAGGGAGCACTCAGCAGAATGTAAAGGATTTTTAGGGCAATAAAACTACTCTGTCTGCTACCATAATAGTGGATACACATCGTAATACATTTGTGCAAATCTATACAGCACCACGTAAGAACCCTAACTTAAACAATAGACTGGCTGACACTGATGCATCATTGTGGGTTCATTGATGAGAACACACACGCCACTGGGGCGTGGGATGTCAGTGCTGCAGGAGGTGCATGTGTTGGGAAAGGGTAGTATGTGAAAACTCTGTGCTTCCTGCTCTGTTTTGCTGTGAACCGGAAGCTGCTCTAAAAATAAAGTTTATTAATTTAAAAAGTAATACTTGGAATTTTTAAAACACAAATGAATTATGTAGTTACAATCTACTAAAACTATGAATGCATGTAGCGATTTTGCTTGTGAAGGCAAATAAGCTCTTTAATAAGAAATTTTATTCCTGATACAATGTGCTGCTGTGTTAAATACAGAGGCCTCATAACCAGTAAATGTTCAACATGTGAGTTCAGTGACAAGGAGGAATGAATAAAAATGAAGCTCCTTCAGTGAGACTAAGCCTTGCAACAGCTATTCATAGTCACTAATTTAAGGTCTGTATAAATCAGGAAAGTCATGAATGATAAGTGGTAAGCAACAAACCACTCTGTGGATTTGGGCCTCGTGGTGGTTTAAAATCACATTGCAATTTGGTGTCACCAGCAACTGAAATTTGATTATAGTCTAGTTGCCTGCCAAGGTAAGGCCTTACCATCACCCTCTGTAAACAGCCCCAAGCTCTGGTTATACAGGGACACTTTAAAGGAGCTGCACTTGGGAGGCAGTTAGTAAGGAAAAAAAAAGGAAGAGAGAAAGAATCATGACAAAGAAAATGTCAAACTATAGAGCAATTATAAAGAAAACAGGAGAATAAATCGAAAACCTAAGAAGGGGAAGAAAAACCATGAACAAGGAGAGTAAGAGAAATGGAAAGGCCATAGTGTGAGTAGAAAGAAGTGTTAATGGAAGGCAGGTCAAATTTGAAAGGAAAATAGAACAAAAAAGCAAAGTAAAAGGAGTGGAATCTGCAACAGGAACACTGTACCACACTGCATCGTCTCTTCCACCCTGCGACCTTAGAGTCATTTGCTGATACCTCAGCTCTGAGGTTTTCAACCAGGGCTGCCCCCAGTGCACCCTCCCACCAGGAGAGAGCTAGCAAAGACTGCAGATGTTTTCAGTTGTCACAGTTGAGGGGGTGCCATGCTACCTAGTGAGTAAAGACCCAGGATGCTGCTAAATATCCTGAGATGCACAGCACAGCTCTCACCCACCCCTGAAGAATCCTGTGGCCTCTAGCTGAAGTGACGAGGCTGACAGATTGCGTTGGTCCATTGTCAGCTCACATTCCAGGCTCCCAACAACTGTGCTTCTCATCTGTCCACCTTTTTCTGACCTGTATACATGTCAGGCTAAATCCATGTCGAGTCAATGGTCAGACCTCATTAGAAACTAAAATGGGGCTAAGGACGTTTATCCAGAATGAGAATCCTTTCTGTGTTCTTCTTTCAGCAGATGCAGCGAGGGCCTGCCTTGGGCTCACCACTGCTAGCACTCTTAGAGGCTACCTAGGCTCAAAGACCAGACTCCACATATTAGTGGCTGTTGGAGTGAGGGGCTGGAGGGGAAAGGGAGGTATGTGACTGTAAAGTCATGGTACAAGGGATATCTTTATGGTGAATTACTCCTGTGTCTCTGTTGCAGTAGTGGTCACATGTGATAGAGCCTCATGGAACTTTGGGCTCATTGCATCAATGTCTGGGTCCTGGTGCTGATATTTTATTATAGTTTATGTGGGGTGTAACCATTTGGGGGAATTTGGGGAAGGAAATGCAAGACCTCTCTCTACTGGCTTTGTATCCTTCTGTGAATTGGTACTTACTTCAGAATAAAGTGTTTCAAAAAACAAGCCTTTTTTAAAAAGGGGCTAGGTGGGGGCATGCCTCTGATCCTAGCTCCTCCAATGATTGAGACAGGAGGATCACAAATTCAAGGCCAACCTGGAAAAACAACCAGCTGGGAATGCACCTCAGTGGCAGAGCACTAGCCTAGCATTTGAGAGGCCCTGGGTTCAATTCCAGTACTGCAAACAAAAACAAGATTGGCCAAACAATGAAAGATATGATTTTAACTGGGATAGGCAGGAATAGCTGTTCAGATTTCCCAGTGGAAAGACCTGGTTTTGTATTAAAAGTGACCTATTTGGATGCAGTGCCAATAGGAAATAAATGTGTCCTCTTGTGGAATCAAAATTCTCCTCTTTCAGCAGAAGATCTATATTGTAAAGTCTAGCAGAAAAGTCGTGTCATATCTAATACTACTCAATTGCATGTTTCATTACAGGGACAAGCAGATCTTTTGAAATATGCAAAGAACGAGACTTTGGAGAACCTGAAACAAATCCATTATGCTGCTGTTTCATGTGGACTGAATAAACCAGGCACTGAGAACACTGAGAAACCACGCCGGAGCCTGGAAGTCATACACGAAAAAGCAAATGATGAAACTGGAGAATGAGGAAGCTGCCTGTCAATCATTATGGAGTTTATAACTCTAGGACCAATCATAGTCAAACGAGACATTGGCTTTGCACTCCCTAACGAGAATAATATTTGGGATTTTAAAGCACAACTGGAATATCTAATTGCAGTCTATTAAAACTGTGAATGTATGTAGCAGTCTTATGTGTGAAGGCAAATAAACTCTTTAACAAGAAATTATATATCCCTGGCCCAAATATGCTATATTTGTATACAAAAACCTCCTAATTCAGTTCCAGTGTGAAGAACAGATTGTTCCCTCTAGTTCTCTTGAGAAAAATTTTCCCAAGTGAAAATAATTTCTTCAAATGATAATGGATTGGATTGTCAAATTAGTATTTATTGGTGAAAAAAAAAATCTAATCTATTGCTTTTTACTTATGTGTGGTTGCCAGAGTTTCTGGGTTATAGATGCTTTGGGTAGCATGCTTGCTGAGCCATAATTACTGAGGAGAATGTAAGTGGGCAGGTCCCCTGAATCCCCAGGAACCCCGGAGAGCCACCGAGGACCTGGAATGTGCAGTTGGACTGAAGCTCCCTGGCTGAGGATATGCTGTGGCAGCACATGATCAACAAATGATGCAAAAGCAACTAATCTGAAAGTGACACATTGTAAATAGTTTCTCCTTGTATGAAGTAGTGTTCACATTAAAGAGATGTTTTATGATATTTCTCCAACAGCAGTACCTGCTTTTAATGAAATTTTAACATTTCTAGTTCAAAATTGTCTATTCTTGAGTGGCTAGTTTATTGTTGAATGGATCATTATGTGCTCAAAATAAGCTACTTATCTGGCTTGACTGTGGTTTTAGTAGGGTTTCAACAGCATGGGGAAGAGGCAGTTGACTGTAAAGTGAACCCAAACCCCCACAGCCGTCCCTGTAGGGCTCCTGGATTAACCCCCTAGTAAAGGACACCTCAAAATCAGGCAAATAGCAAATTGAACACAGCTACAGAGCCTGGAGCTGATAGAGCTTTCCTACAAGTCTGCAGGGGACAAATCCCCGTATTTTTTTGTTTTTCTGAAAAAGTCTTATTTCCCCTTCACCTCTGAAGGGTACTTTTACACCAGCTGAGATTTTAATCCAGGCTTTTATTTCCAAAACCAGTGAGACTTCATGCTACTTTCACAGAAACCTAATTACTGCTTCTCCCAAACCAAAATTGCTTTCAAATCTGGAAGACTAAAAGTTCTCAAAAAATATTCAATGGCCCCTTTTTTCTGTCCAGTGATTCAGATATGTGATCCTGGTACCTGTATCTCTTTCCCAGCTGGGTATCTCAGTATTATGTTTCCTCGTGGTTAAGGAGATACCCAGGCAGGTATAGTTCAGTTACTTTTCCCCAGGCTCCTGAACATCCTCTTAAAAAATAATTCCTTTGCTCAATTCCTGCCATGTACATTCTAATAGAATACTTAAGCTAAGGTACCCATTTCCACTGGCCCTTCTGTAGATGTAATCTTAGTTAGAAAATTAATTCTACCCACTACTTAGAGAATAGTGCAGTTCCCTGCACATACCAGCAAACTGCCAGCCAACAACATAGGCTCTTGGCTTAGAAATGAGCTCAGGGGGAAAATGGAGAGAAAATAAAAAGTAGACTTATAGAATAAGAAATAAAATAACACATAACTGATTTTTTTGAAGCAATCCTTGAACTCAGTTTAAAGAGAAAATCCAGAAATCATAAGAAAATGACTTAAAATATAGTGAAATTGAAAAAAATGACTACATTTATGATGATGGCAGATATTATCTAATACATGGGCTGATTGATAGCAAGGCACATGTAATTTGTTGTGGTTTATACAAGTTGAGAATCAGTACTTTAGAACTAAAGGAGTCGATGAGATCATTCAGTCTTCTCCAGATGCAGAAGTTGTAGATAGAAAAATAAAATGCATTGTCTGATGTCACAGACTCTCTTAGGGGTCCTGGATTTAGTCTGGGGCTTGCTCCACCTTTCCATGCTAAAAAGTTAACCTTGTTTTGATCCGTCTCTTCAGAGGAGTAAGCCCAATGATAAGAAGTAGTCAGTGGCACAGGAGTGGCACCCCAAGCTGCAGTATACCTCCCGTTTGTCTAGATCCTGCCCCAGTGAATGCACTATCTGTCAGTGAAGATGAGGACCCACATCAGCAGAGCAGGAATTCATGGCCAATTGAGCTGTTCTGCTCCTCTTTCCTCTTTCAAATGGAAACAGAAAGCATTGATCAAACTGACAAGGCCACAGTTCTGATTTATGGGCCTTCATAAACAGTTTTCTCTTGCAAAGGACTGACTGGCCCACCCTGGATTGAACCTATGGAGGCTTTATAATAACCCTGCTATCAAGTGAAGGTGAGATCCCAGCTCCTGGGTTTCCTCAGTTGAGAAAAAGGGTAACATGCTAGCTTACTTCCATCATTTACAGTCCTTAAATGGAGAACACTCATATAAGGTACTGGAGATGAAAATGATTCCCTGTGCGTTTGACTAGTGTGTACATTGTTCACACTGTATACATACACATACACAAACACACACACACACACACACACAAACACACACACACACACTGTGCATCACTCCCAATTAGGGGGATGAGTGATTAGAAGTAGCGTGGAAACAACTGGTAAATCTACTGAGGCCACAGGAAAATGAAGAGTTGGACAAAAATGTGCAGAAACTCGCAAACACCTGGTGAGTTTCCTGGGAAATAAAAAGTCCCATTGACAACATATCGAGCCGGTGTCAGGTTTCCAACAGTCATGTTTTTATCATGCCCACAGAGCAAATCTTGAGGCCTCTGTGAGTGCACTAAGTACATTCTGCCTCTTTTGCGCATGCTTATTAAATTTATCCTCTCAGTGATGTAAGCCACAGCAGGTGTTGTCTATTTTTTGCTTTTGGCAGCTGTGGCTTCTGAATTGTGGGAAAGAAGTCTTCTAAACCCAAATGGTTAACCTCCTTCAGGGCAGTGTGATCCGGGGTCAGGGCACAGGGTGGAGTTCCTCAAGGGTTGGGTGTTAGAAATACCCTAGGGAAGCTGCCCTTCTTCACCTGCGTGGAGTTAGGCTGTTGGCCCTGAATGGAAAAAACCATCTAGCATGCGAAGGTTCTATAAGCAGTCTTCCTTATGAGACCTCATTCAGTATATTGAGATAGTAGAATCTTTAATCAAGAGTTGCATTTATTTATTTATTTATTTATGTGTTTGTTTGTTTATTTATTTATTTAAAAGAGAGAGAGAGAGAGAGAGAATTTTTAATATTTATTTTTCAGTTTTCGGTGGACACAACATCTTTATTTTATGTGGTGCTGAGGATCGAACCCAGCGCCCCGCGCATGCCAGGCGAGTGTGTTACCGCTTCAGCCACATCCCCAGCCCTCAAGAGTTGCATTTATAATGCAAAGTTTACTATAGCCACAACATAGCTCTGCTCTACCCATTCAGTGAGTGAGGGTGACAAAGTGGGTAGGTCTATCTACTGCCATGAACAGGAGTTGCTCATGTTTTGATTGATCTTTAATATGAGCAGAGTGAGTTGGGGGTATTTTCTATGGCTTGTTTGACAGTGAGACTCTTTATTGGGGCTGTGTGCCAAGGACTGTGTTCAAAACACTTTGCATATATCATTTTGCTGTGATCTGGATCTGAAATGCCCCCGCAAGGCTTAATCCCAGTTTGACACTTGGAAGGTGGTGGGGCCCAGGGGATGGTCATCAGGTCATTGGGGGGGCGTACGCTTTAAGGAACCTCCTCTTTGCTGCCTGGATGCCATGGGGTGAACAGTTTCTTCTATCATGATGTACTGCCTCCCCATAGGCTGAAACCAACTGTGGACTGAAACCACCTGTGGACTGAAACCTCCAAAACTGTGAGCTAAAACAAACTTTTCTTTCTTTTTTTTAAAGTTGATTACCTCAGGTATTTTGTTACAGTGATGCAAATCTAACTGATGCACATTTCATCCTCAACAACTAGGAAGGTATTTATCTATTATCATAGGTGAAGAAATGAAGACTTTAGAGAGGTCATTTAACTTGACTAAAGTGATATTCAACACAGACTTTGAACCAGATCTGCCTGCTCCGATGCTATATATCCCAAGCACTCTGCTATACTCACTTGAATTACAAATACATATATCACCTCTAAACTACAAGCTGGGTACTGTATTGTAAAGAACAGTTAGGCAGTTGGCATTTTATTCTTTTGTGATGAATGTGAGCTCCTTAGGAGATTTATCCATTCTGATTTTGTGAGCTTGTTTTGAACGCCAGGGATTCACTCAACTAACACCGACATAGTCCCAGCCCCAGTGGAGCTCACAGTATGGATGGGAATAGAGACATTCATCCAAATAATTACAAAGACAAAGGTACAATTAAAAGCCATGGGAGATGCTGTCAAGAGGCTGCTGGAGCACATGCTAGCTGGGCACGGAGGCGAGTGTGCTCAGCCCAGCTTGCTTCTGTAATTGAAGAAGAATTTTTCAAATGCTTTCCCTCGCAGGGTTCTTGTGAGGACAGAATGACGTGGTGGTTGTTCTTCGTTGAAGTGCTTGTAACAGTGCCTCACCTCCTGCTATTCACTGTTACTGAAAAGTGGGACTCTAACAGAGTTTAATGGGGGACCTCGCCTCTCTAGGGAAGGTAGATCATCTACTGCTCTGTAACTCAACCCCCCAAACCTAAAATAGTCACTTATTAATTCCCATGACTCTGTGTGCTGACTAGGATCACCTTGTGGAGTTTTTATTTACTTGGTTGGTTTTTCAGTGCTGGGGATTAGAACCCAGGGCCTCCATATGCTAGGCAAGTGCTCTACCACTGAGCTACCCACTGTCCCAACCCTTCCTCAAAGCTCTTTTTTGGGGGTCTTTCAAAGCTGGGGCTTCAGCTATCTGACTGGGCTAGACATGGCAGATGGCTCACTCACAGGGCTGTGGGCAGGGAGCCTGGCTGGGGCTGTGGACATAGCATTACACATGGTCTCTCCATATGGCTTGGTCTTCTCCCTGGGTTGCAAAAAGGACTGTCTGAAGAGTGAGCATTCCAGAAGACCCACACGGAAGCTTCTAGTCTTCCTGAGGCTCACTGAGGCTCTTCTCAAAAGCCTCAGCATGTTGTCTCTGTCCTGTGCTGTTGGCCTGCCCAGGTTCAAGGGGATGGAGAACTTGACTCCTTCTGTTGACGGAGGCAAGGTCATGTCACAGAAGAGGGCATTGGAGAGCAGAGATTGTTAAGGCCATCTTTGGAAAACACAAGCTGCCACAGAAAGTTCCCTAAGAAGATAGCATCTGAGTGAGATCTGAAAGCAAAAGCACCCTCCCTACCTTCTCCCCAGCCCAAAGGAAAAGGTCAGAAGAGTGTGAGCAAGTCAGACAATTTACAGTGAGAAACCCGCCTCCTGCAAGGCCCTAGGCACAGGCAGGTACAGCATCCTGGGCACCTGCAAGTGGCTCAGTGAAATGGAAGCACAGAGAAGGAAATGGGGAGAGAGGGTGGGAAGCAAGTAGTGTGGAGGGCGTGGTAGGCCTTGTAGGGGAATTTGCTCTTCTTTTCCTAAAAGGGTAGTGCCATTTAATTTGATTATATTTAATCTACCTTTTATTAACTTTAATTACAAAAAATTCAGTCATGTTCATTGTTACCAAAAAATTCAGATTATAGGTAATTTAAGGTAAATTAATTTAAAGATAAATTAAGAAGTGCAGGTGCCCTCACATTGCCCATCTCATGGAGATGCTCAGGTGCTACCAACAAACGCCCACCTCCTTTCTCAGAGAAGTTCTGACCTTCTATACCTACCTGTCAAGGAGAGCTGTGACTCTCCCAGGGCCCGAGCAGTCAAAGCATAGAGTCTTAAGGGGCAGAACACAAAAAGCAATGGCTAGCAATTCAGTTTTACCAACTAGAATAATTTTTTTATTTCATCGAAGCTGCAGGTGTTAGGTAGAAAGTTAGGATTAACAACTTGACAACATTTGACTCTCTATTGGAATGTGTTAAAACAAGTATTTCCTCTTTAGAAATATTTTTTAAAGTCTCACACAAAACCTTAACCCCAAATTGTCAAATTCCTAAGAATAGCCCACCATGGGCACTGAGATGCCCTGGAGGGATGAGCAACAAGACCTGATATAGATAATAAATATTTGAGGCATCAAGGAGGAAACGAGATGAAGAGTCAGACCTCCCCCATCTCCTCAAGATTCAGTGCCAAGAGCTCCCCATGCTCCATCTTCTCTAGTTTTGATTCTTTGGATAATCCTCTCCCACATCCCAGGCCCGTGATGTACTACAGAGCTCTCCACGACAACAAAACATCTGTATCTGCGCTGTCCAGTATGAAGGCTGCTAATCACATGGGGCCATGGATTTAAATTTTATGTTAATAAAAATGTAATGAAATTTAAAAAAAATCATCCAGCCCGTCCCTCAGACTAGCCATGTTTCAGTAAGTGGGTGGCCGCATGTGGCTACCAGAAGTCACAGAAGACAACGGAGAAGGAGCGGAGCTTGTGGGGAAGAGGGCGGAAGAGAGCTAGGCCGCGTGTCCTGGTCACCTCACAGCTCGGGAAGGAGGCAGCAAAGGAAAGCCGAATGGAAAGGTGAGTGATGAAATAAATGTCCTAAGATGCCATATTACATAATCTGAGACCTGGGGACACTGGAAGGTACGTTACCAGAGGAGAAAACCAAACTCAGAGCGCCCTGACCCAACCTGCGGATGGGGGAAGGGGTGGCAGAGAGGGAAAGGCAGGGACAGTGTTGGCCTGTTAATTCACCCTCTTAAAACTGTGGGAAAGACGGACAAAATCTAAAATGCAGAAGGCTCCTGAAAACACCACAAAGAGCTTAAAAACCAAACCAGGAAAAGAAAGCTGGGGTGGGGGCCGGGGGCTCAGGGTAGAGCCCACAGCCAACTGGTCATCCTCTTAAATCCGCCTGGCGTCTTCCCACCCCCGCACAGCTGCAAATGAAACCAGAGAGAAGTCCCCTGCAGTGGGACCTCTTAAGAATCCAGCCAGAAAGAACTTCTAGAAGGACCACTACTAGCTGTTAATCACCGAAACCTTCCCCCACGCTGCACCACGAACAAGGGGAATGAAGAGGCTGGAGGGAACTGATGCCAGGGAACCCAGCAAGCTCCGCTCAGTCTCTGCCACCCAGGCAAGGGCGGGAAGCTCTGCACAGGCTGCCTGCTTGCCCCCTCTACTCAGAGGGCACAGTGGACAGCTTTGGCCTTGAACAAAAGAAAGTGGATTCATCAGGCCCCAACCACTGGTACTGGGGGGAGGTATCATGGGAAGCCTAGGGATAGTCCCCTGGATCACAGCATGATATCAGGGGGACCTGCCTGAATATCTAGTGACACACAGAGGCAGAGGGAAACTGCCAGAGGCTATACACAGGAGAAAGGTGCTAATACCAACCTTAATAGGTGCATAGCCTGAACCTTGAACACAAGTGGCAAGTGAAAGGGCATATTGTTTAGATACTTGTGGAACTTTGCACTACAATTATGGAGCAGAGGAAATCAATGCCCACCATTCACAACCTGGGGCAATAGAAACTAGAATCAAGGTGACTACCAGAGACCCTTCACTATAGTACCTCGGAGAGCAAATGCATCAGGGTGAATATTACTGCATCATACCTGTGGAAAGTACACAACCAGTGTTCCTGCACACACAGATAGCTACCAGATCTTCACTACTGTGAAGAGGATCCAGTAGAGAGGAACAGATAAACCACTAACCCACAGCAAATATGGGCACTTCAGAGCCTGCATCCTGAACTTGTGCAACATTAGAGTCAGCCAACTCACAACACTGTTCCCTCTGAGCTGTCAGCTGCAGGCCCCAGAACTGACAAAATAGAAGCTACTGGTAAGAGGTTTATAGCAACTAGAGACCCACAGCCAAAGATTAATGGATAGCTGCTAAATGTCCAAACCCCAATGAAACCTAAACCAAGATTGAACAAGAATATTTGTCACCTTGACATGGTACACTATACACACCTCTAATGTCAACTTTGATCATATAAGGAACTCCTTAATTTGAATGACAGTTGTTAACCCAGTAGCCAACATTGTACCTCCAACCCATTTGAATGTATTTCATTTAACAGTTTAAAGCATTAATTGGAATCGATCTTCCTATGTTCCTCGCTCTAGTTTATACCTGCTTCTCTTGCCCCCATCCCCAACTCATCCTCTTGCACTATCCACTATCACCTTAAATAAAATCCATCCATCTATTTTTCCTTTTTACCTTGGTGTAAATTACCCTTTTATAGCTCTGTTCTCCCCCCCTTCTTTTTCTTCTCCCATTTTCTAATCTTTCTCCCTCCCTCATTTTTAGCATGCACTTAAGTTTGCTAAATCTAACTTACTTTTTGACCTGTTCCAGAACTTTATTATAGATTTATACTTGAATTTGAGGAAACACAGAGAACAATTGCAACAAGTTTTTGTTCTTAACAAGGTTAAATAGAATGAGGGTTGCCTCAGAAGTGATTATAGTAAATAGGGCTCAGTGGTGTCTCTTTGAGTAGAGCTGATATTGGGATCAGCAGAGGTCACACAATGCTTTAAAGTATCGTAATCTAGATATCCACCCAAACCCAGGGTCTTAAAAGAAAGAAGCTCACAAAGTAGTCCTTCACTTAAAAGAACTCAAAATGATACTGATAAATAGATGGACATATGAACAATATGAAAAAGCAAGGGGAAAAATTATTTCAAACAACCCATAATACTTCAACAACAGACTTCATTGACATCACAGTGGAGGAAAACACATAGTTAAAGTATTCTATGGGCTAAAGACAATATAAGGAGTGAAATCAAAGAAAAAATACTGAAAGTGTAAGATCACTTCAATAAAGAGAGATTCTGAAAATGAATCAAGTGGAAATCCTCAAAATGAAGGAATCTGGGGCTGGGGTTTTAGCTCAGTGGTAGAGTGCTTGTCTCTCACATGTGAGGCACTGGGTTTGATCCTCAGCACCATATAAAAATAAATAAACAAAATAAAGATATTGTGTTCAACTATAACTAAAAACTATTTTTTAAAAAATGAAGGAATCAATAATCAAATTAAAAATTCAGGGCTGGGGTTGTAGTTCAGTGGTAGAGCATTTGCCTTGCATGTGCAAGACACTGGGTTTTATCCTCAGCACTACATAAAAATAATGTGTCTATCTACAACTAAAAAATATATTTTTAAAAATTCAATGGAAAGCATTACCAATAGATTAGACCACTTTAAGGATAGATTTTCAGGCCTTGAAGACAAAGTGTATAGTCTTGAAAATGTAGTTGATCATTGAAAAAAAAATGTTAAGAGACAATGCACAGAATATTCAAGAAATCTGGGATAACATTAAAAGGCCAAATATAAGATTCATTGGAATAGATGAAGGCTCTGAAACAAAGTCTTTTCAATGAAATAATATCATAACATTTTCCAAATAAAGTGTAAATTCAAATATACAAGACCTATAAAATTCCAATATACAAAATCACAACAGATCCACTCCAAGACACATATTATGAAAATGCCTAACACAGAGAATAAGGATAGAATTTTAAAAGTTGCAAAAGAAAAAAATGACTGGTCATGTTTATAGGCAAACCAAACCAAATTTCAACTGATTTCTCAACCCAGACACTAAAAGCAATGAGGGTTTGGAATAATATATACCAAGCTCTGAAAGATAATGAATGCCAACAAAGAATACTATAACCAGAAAAATTTTAAACTTCAAAATTGAAGATGAAATAAAAACCTTCCATGATACAAAAAGTTGAAATAATTCATAACTATAAAGCCTGCACTATAAAACATATTCAACAAAAATTTTCAAGAAGAAGAAATGAAAAATAAAAATGAAAACCAGCATAGAGATGCATTGCACCAGAAGAATAGTCAGTCAAAGAAAAATCAAACCAAATTTAAACACTAGAAATAAATCAAAATTGCAGGAAATAAAGACCATTTCTCAATAATAACATTGAATGTAAATGGTCTAAACTCTTAAATCAAAAGATATAGGTTGGCAGATTGGATTTAAAAACAAGACCCAACAGCTGGGCACAGTGGCACATGCCTGTAATCCCAGCAACTTGGGAGGCTGAGGCAGGAGGATCCCAAGTTCAAAGCCAGCCTCAGCAAAAGTGAGGCACTAAGCAACTCAATGAGACCCTGTCTCTACATAAAATACACATATAGGGCTGGGGATGTTGCTCGGTAGTCGACTGCCCCTCAGTTCAATTCCCAGTACTCCCCCCCAAAAAATAAAACAAAACAAAACAAAAAAACAATGCAGTCTACAAGTGATTCACCTAATGCAAAGATATCTACAGACTGAAGGTAAAAGGATGGAAAAAAACACATCACTCACACGGATATTGTAAACAAGCAGTGGTTACTAGTCTCATATCAGACAAGGTGGACTTCAAGCCAAAATTAATCAAAAGAGACAAGGTCATTTCATACTGTATAAGGGAATTGTGCATCAAGAAGATATAATGATTGTAAATATTTATGCCCCAAACAATGGGCATCTATGTACATAAAAAAAAACCCTTCTCAATATTAAGAATCATGTAGAATAAAATAAAATAAATACTGAGTGACTTTAACATGCCTCTCTCATCACTGGATAGATCATCCTAAACAAAAACTAGTAAAGGTTCTATAGAATAAAAAAAATACAAGTAATAATTTGGACTTAACAGACATCTTTAGAATATTACATCCATCAACAACTGCATTCATTTGCTTCTCATCAGCACAGGATGCCTCTCAACAAATGAATGAATAAAGAAAATGTGGCATATTCTGTGTGCTGATTGTCATGTTCTGATTTGGCTCTGTAAAAAACAAAATGTGGCATTAATAACAATGGATTATTACTCAGCCATGAAGAAGAATGACTTTATAGCATTTGCTGGTAAATGGATGGAACTGGAGAGTATTGTGCTAAGTGAAATAAATCAGACCCAAAAAGTCAAAGGTCAAATGTTTTCTCTGATATGCAGAAGCCAATCCAAAATGGCAGGGGTCGGGGGATAAATAGAAGAAAGATTAGAGGAGGAGAGAAAGGGGAAAGAAAGGAAGGGAGGAGGGACGGGAAAGAGAAAGTCAGTGGAATGTATGTGACCTAACTTTCCTATGTACATATATGAACATACCACAGTGAATCTCACCATCTAGTACATCCCAAAGACACTAATTAAAAAAAAAAAAGTAAAGGGAAGGGAAGGAAATAGAGAATGGGAGGAAGGGAAGGAAAGGGGAGGGAAAATACTGGGACTGAATTAGAACAAATTATAGTCCAGGGTTTTACAAATATGTCATTGTATATTCTGTTGTCAATATAACTAAAAAGAACCAATAAACAATTAATAAAAAAAAGAGGGCTGGGATGTAGCTCAGTGGCAATGCAAAGCCCTGGGTTCAATTCTCAGTTCCCCCATCCCCCAAAAAAAGACAAAAAAAAAAAAGAATGTGCATTTACCTCTGTGTTTTGCTATTTGGGAGGCTGAGACAGGAGGATTGCAAGTACAAGGGCAGCCTGGGCAACATAGTTGTCACTAAAGTTGTAGCTCAATGGTAAAATGTCCCTGTGATCAATCCCCAACATGGTCCCTCCAACAAATAAATAAATAAATACACAGACAAATAAATAAATAATAAAGAATTACCCGGCATCCGGCCATCCAGTAAAGCAGGAAAATAACTTAAATCCAGAAATTAAAACAAACCCAGAACTGACCTTAATACTGGGATTAGTAGATGATGATATTAAGCCACTTATTATACCTATATTTCTTATGTTTAAAAAGTTAGTGATGATATATAAAATGTGTAAATTGAACCTCTACAGATGAAAACTTTAATGTGTGCGATGAAAAAATACCATGGATCAACAAGTGGATTTTGCTAAAGAAAAGAATAATGAACCTGAAAGCATAGCATTAATCGAAACCATCCAAACTAAAACACAGACATCAAAGAGAATGAAAAAAAAATAGTTAATTCACAATAAATAAGTAAATAAATAAATGAGCAGCATCAGTGGCTAGGAGAAACTTCAAGTGGTCTATGATGTGCAGCATTGGGGTATCAGAAGAAGAGGAGACAATGAACCAACAGAAAAGATAATTGGGAGAAAAAGTGAAACTTGTCCCACATCGATGAACACAATAAACTCACAAATCCAGGAAGCTCAACAAACCCTGACCATAAGACACATGAAGAAAACCAGACCACGACACATAATCAAAGTGCCCCAAGCCCACAATCATAAAGGAAAAAAAAAAAACTTAAAGGCAATTGAAGAAAAGAAAGACATTTTATACAGAAGAACAAAAATAAGGATGACTAAAAAGAACAATCTCCCTAGATTACTATACACAACCAAAATATCTTTCAACAAAGCCTAAATAAAAGATATAAAATATGTACAAAAGTTAAAGCAAGTCATTAGCAACAGACCCTCGTGACAGACAGTTTTTTAAAAACTGATGCCAGATAAAATATGGATCTGCGACAAAGAGATGAGGAGTACTGGAAATGACAGCAATATAAATATGTTTTTAATTTTTTCTTATTGATTAAATTTCTTTAAAAGATAATGGGGGCAGGGTGTAATGAGGCATGCCTTTAATCCCAGCAACCAAGGCAGGAATATCACAAGTTCAAGACCAACCCAGCAATTAGGGAGAGGGAGACCCTGTCCCAAAATAGAAAATAAAAATGGCAGGGGATGTGGCTCAGTGGTAGAACATCACTGGGTTGAATCCTGGTTCCTCCCTCCAAAAAAGATGATTGTTTCAAAAATAATAATGCAGTGTGAGGTTTTTAACATGCAGTATGACAATAATAGAAGACGAAAAACTTTATGGAAGAGATCAACCCACTCAGCCTTAGAAGGAAGAAATGGTCTATTATCCTAAGTCTCTTCCTCTGGGCTGTACATGTTGGTATATGTGAAATGATGTTATATAACTTAAAAGCAGGTAGATATAAATTAATATTTACTGTTAGCCTTAGGAAAACACTAAAATAACAAAACAAAGAGTTATAGCTGATAAGCTGACCAGGAGGTGAAATGAATAATAAAAAAAAATACTGAATGGAAGGCAAGAAAAGAGGGAAAGAGAAAAAAGAATAGACAGGACAAATAGAAAGTAACTGGCATGATTAAACACAAAGATTTCATGAGTTTGACTTTAGCATAAACAACATCTACTCTTCAAAAGATCTAAGAAAATGGAAAGTCAAGTCATAGACTGGGAAGACATATTTGTAATACCATATTTGACTTATTTCCAGAATATATAAAATCCCTTACAACTCAATAGTTAGAAAGCAAACCAATATAATAAAAATCATGGACAAGGCCAATTAACAAATAAAACATAATGGTGGCCAAGAAGCACATAGAAAGCTGCTGATCATTACGGAGCATCAAATGCTAACTAAATTCACAACACACGCCACTCCACACCCAAGAAAATGGATAAAATTTTAAGAAATTGACACTGCTTCATGTTGCTGAGAACGTGGAGCAACTCTTAGAATGTAAAAATGTCACCATCAATTTGGAAAACAGTTGGACAATTTTTAACATAGTTAAATTTAACATCTAACCTGTGAGTTAACAATTCTAATCCTAGGCTTTCTGATGAGAAATGAAAATTCCTGTCCAGCATGAGACTTGTGTAAGAACATTCACAGCAGCTCTCTGCATAATGTTCAAAATTTTTTTTAATATTTATTTTTTAGTTGGACACAATATCTTTATTTATTTATTTTTATGTGGTGCTGCGGATCGAACCCAGGGCCTCGCACGTGCTAGGCAAGTGCTCTACGGCTGAGTCACAACCCCAGCCCATAATGTTCAAATTAAAAAAAAAAAAAATCCTTTGAATTATCCAAATGGCCATCAGTAAAACAAAAAACAAACAAACAAAAAAACGGATAAACAAATTGAGTTATATTGATAATATGTTCAACTATAAAAAGAGTAAAGTAACTGCAACAAACGTGGGTAACTAAAAATACACTGTGTGAATAAATCCAGGTGCTGGAGAGTACTTACTGTATGCTTGCTTTTATGAGGAGTTCTAGAACTGGGAAATTAAGACACAGTCACAGAAATGGCATCAGTTGTGGCTGAGCTGGGAGCTGACCCCAAAGGGAACTTTCTGGAATGATGCCAACGTAAGGTAGATGGGTCACGTGCACACCAGCTGTGGTGATAATGTACTAGCTATCTGTGAAAATGCATTGAATAGCACATTTGAAATCTGTACATTTTATCATATGTAAATTACACCTCAATTAAATGTGTTTTACATTTTTAAAGGGAGAATATAACTTAAAAAACTAGGAGAAACTATTGGGAGTGGGAGGAGGGAGAAGGGAAGGTAATATATTATTATCACTCTTATTATATCATGCCATTCCCTGAGGAAGGAAACCTTTCCTATTTCTTAATTATGTAATTTGTTACAGCTTATTTTCTTTTGAAGACTGTTTTTCTTCTGAGCCCTCTGATTTCTTGCTTTAATTTGGACTAATTACTTGCTATGCTTGCTACACAGGTTGTATTCTGGGATTCATTTTATTTCTTACAATGCTTAGATTGACTCTATTTCACTCTTAGTTTCTTCTTCTCCTTCTCCTCCTCCTTCTTTGTAAATTTGTGAATCATTCTTTCAGAGGGTGTTTGTAAGAAAGCAGAGTTTGAACCCTTCCATGCTCAGAACTTTTGGACTTTGTTCTTGGATTTGATTGAAAGTTTGGCTGGGCATCTAATTCTAGGATGAAAATTATTTTCTCTTGGAACTGTGAAGTATCACTACATTTTCTTCTAGTTCCACTATTGTTTGTGAGAAGATGGATAACTTTGATCATATTCCTCTGTAGGTAATCTGCTTTGTTTTCTTGAGAACTTCTTGAATTCATTCTTTGCTTTTGCTGTTCTAAAATATTGCAGTTTATTCATTCAACAAATATTTACCATAGATATTGATTGCCAGGAACCTTAGAGGCTGGAGATAGGTCTGTAAGACCCCTGCTCTTGTGGATATTTGGTACAATAAAATGTAGACAAATGAATAGATGAGATGCCTACGTTGGGAGAGGTCTATGCAACAGGGGAAGAAGATAATGATGATCTCAAGCAGGATGAGGAGACCCTTCAGATGAGGTCGGGGAGGGGGTTCTCCCTGAGGTGACAAATGAGAGATCTGGGGGAAAGCACTAGAAAAAAAGGAAACATGATTCCAAAGAATCAAGGTGGGAGTGGACTCTGAGTGTTTGGAGACAGAAATTTGCTGGGGTAGCTGAAGAGTTAGGGAGCAAAGCCGGAAGGGGCAGGAGCTGAGACCCCAGAGGCAAACAGGAGACAGCATCTGCAGAGCTCACAAGGGGTTCAGATCTTATTCTAAATTAGGGGGTACTAAGATCTGATTTAAATTCAAAGGGCCCTCTGGCTGTGGTGTGTAAAATGGATTCATAAAAAGCAGGAACAGGGAGGCCAGTTAGAGGCCATTGCTCTAACCCTGGCCCACAGCAGCTGTGATTTGGGGTGTGTTGCATTAGAGATGGGGAGAAGTGGTCAGGTGAGGGTCTTAGTTGGATGCTACAGGAAAGAACATGAAATTAAAGACCCCTCAGTTTCACTTGAGCACTTAAGTAAGTGGTGGGCCATTAACCAATAGGGAAGTCTTGAGGAAAAGAAAAAAATATAATATTTTATTTGGAAGAAAAAAAATAGAGTGGTGTTAGGACATAACTAAGTAGAGATTCCAGATGGACCTGTGCAGTCTGTGCCTGTGTCAGATATCCAGGCCAGGGTCTTAGGTCTGAGTGCATTCACCATGTCAGTGGTGTGCAATGCCCTGCTTGATCATTGATGGGCCGTTTTGAATTTTATTTAACTTTTTTGATGAAGCTGCAGATCCAACCCATGGCCTTGCACATGCTAGGCAAGCACCCTACCACTGACCTTACCAGCCCTGAAACCTTTTTTCACGATGTCTTGTGTGTCTTCCACACTTTTTTTTAAAAAACTGTTTATTTCGTTATAACCTTTCCAATTCTGCTGACCTTTTCTTATTACAGGGATGTTAAACCTCCTGGTTTGATCCAAAGGATCTCTTAACTTTCCTTCATTTTCCTTATCTCTTTGTGCTTTTGTGCCATGTCTTTGGAAGGTTTTTTGACTCTTTTTTGTCTCACAATGATATTGATTCATGTGATGTTGCTTTAATCCTTTTTCCTTTCAAGAGCTCTTATTTTCTGGTGATTGCTTCTTTTTTATGGCAACCTGTTCTTGTCTCATGATTGATATCAGGATTCTGTTTGTATTCTTAAAATGTTCTGTCTCCTCCATATATTATTTCTTTTATGGTCTTGGTCCTTCTCTTTTGTACTGTTTTTCATGGAAAGTTAAGAGGTCATAGTACTCTCTCCATTTTTATGAATGAAGAACTACTTGCTTGATCTGCCTGTCTGGAAGGGTTTTCATACAAGTGGGCTGCCCTGTGGGCCTTCCCCCACCCCCACTGGCAGCAAGGGAATGATTTAGTACATGGAATGTGTCCAGTATCAACACAAGTAGGACCTGGAAGTCTTGAATGCTTTTAAATTTAACGGCATATGAACTCTTTTGAAAGATCAGTAACGGTTACCCCTCCCTGAAAATGTACATCTGGATAAGTGTTACTAGTTATTCATTACTGTTTTTGAGGCATTGACAGATTAGTAATGTTTGCCATGGGTGTGGGTGGGTGGGGGAGGCTCATAGCAAGAGGTCACCAGGCATCGTTCTTACTTCAACCCACAGAGCTGTGAAGGATCACAGTTCAGAAGTCTGTCGTTCAGCTCCAGCCTGAAGGAGATGTTCATGGATAGATCGTGGGCCCTCGAAGCAGTGATTTCAGTGAATGATAATTCATGGTTAAATGTATGTGAACTTACCTTGGTCTCCATTTCCAGAGTGCTGACAGGAGGGCTGACCAGAGAGGAAATCAGTTTGAGCAAGAAGTAGCCACTCATGCATTATTAGTCCTAAAATGTATGTGTGTGTGTGTGTGTGTGTGTTTAGGCAAGTGACCCTAATACAAGCTACATGCAAGTTATTTGTGGAATCTTTATACCTCTGTTACCTCCACAGGTCTGGTTAACCAGAGTTAACTGCATTTGACCTTATTTTAATGCTAATATGACAGACAAATATTTATTGACTCTACAGAAGAACCTGAACAGGATGCTGCCATTAGCAACTTGGAAAGACAGAGTTGAATTTTTTAAGGACACTTTAGTTTTAAAAAAGAACATGAATCAACAGATTTGGTATCCACAAAGGTAAATGAGGGCAGTGAACACAGGAAGAACAAACAGAAGAACAAACAGTTCACAACCAAGATGGGCCAGACCTGATTCATCCATGTTGAACAGAGTGGCCATTTGGGGAAATTGCAGTGGGTCACAAGATTCACGAGTCACTGAGATTGAGTTTTAAACTAGAAATATCCAAAGTGAAATGTGATGGTGTGATAGATGATGACTAGGAGGGAGAATGGGCAAGAGCTGTAAATATGAATGCTTCTAGGAGCCATGCTGGTGGGATCAATGTGTGAGACAGACGGGAGCACAATAAGAGGTGCTGAGGCCTGCAGCCAAATGCAGAAGAAGTGTCACTTCTGAAGACAGTCTAATTCAGATTTTGTTTAAAAACCACATAGTAGTCAGTCATGTGGAGTTTCTCAGACCTCATGGTACACCCTATGTTTGGCACCGTGAGCAATTAGCAGCCCCCGTCTTCAGACCTACTGTTTAAGGCAGTTGTCCACTATCAGGCTACTTGTGAGCTGTGATAATGCTGATAGTTAACAAACCACACTGCTCTTGTGGTGCTATGTGTTCACCTTCTCACAAAGGGCAAGGGGGATATTCTTAAATTCTCAGTTCCTGGAGGAACACACCCAAACATAGAAATATACTAAATGTAAATACATTCCATCAAGTGACTGTCCAGGAAAACATTGAGGAGACTCATCTGAGGAATTGTGATTTCATTACTGTTCACTGTGAGGGTCTTTCTCCTCAAGTATGAAGGCGAACCTGAGGAGGAGTCCATTGCAAGTCAGCAGAAGTTTCAGAAGTAGCTCCCTGAGGCTGTGTTAGCCAAGTGAACACAGCTAATTAATTAGCAGCTGGCTGATGTCAGCAGCTACATCCATGAAGATCGTCTGTGTTCTCCAAGTCAAGGAACATGGTGGTTTAGAACTAGAAGCACCCCGACCCCAGGAGAGCTGCATGGTAACAGACCATCAGGAGATAAGAAGACACATTGCAATTAAAACTGAAATCAAGATAGACAATGGCTTCTGTTCTGGGGGCTGTGGATGAACTCTAAGTATTGCTGGATGGATGGAGAGAGAGAGAGAGAATTTTGAAATCTATTTTCTGAAATTTCTATTAATTATGTAATAGGTTGTAGAAACTGGATAAAATATGAAAAAGCTCCTACTAACTAGAGCTTAGCAGAAATAGGATTTATAAGTCCTTTTCCTCTTTTCTGCAAAGGAAGAATGATATGTTGATTCAGAAAAGGAGGAAGTGACCAAAAAAATCACTTTTGATATAAAAGCATTGTCACCAGGGTCTCCATTTAATTTGGAGAGATAAGTAGAAGGAAAAGAACGGCCCTGGCTGGAGTGGGGGGGTGTGTGGGGTGCAGATCCTTCCTGTTCTTTTCCTCTCATACCTCCTGTTGGTTGATGGCATTCTCTATAATCAGGAAATTTTGCAAAATTGATATGAATGATGATTAAATGGAAAAGTCAAATTTATGTCTTATAGATTTAGGTGGGCTCAGTGAGGCTTTGGAAGCCTTGGGTTTTGCTATCTCCATAGGAACATGTGAAGGGTTAAATGCATCTCTCTTGGGCTTAAGTAAATGAATTGGTGGCACAATATTATTTCAGATCATTGGGTTGATCTAACCCAGTATCCTTGTCAAAATGTAGAAACTAGGCAGGAGAGACTTGGAGGACAAGTTCAGTTCAAGGCACAGGATCAGCCAGGGTCAGGTATAAGACCAGACTCTAGGATTTCCAGTTCCAGCATCAGTTCTCGTTCAGCTCTGATCTCTTCATTTCATGTAATTCTTGAGATTATGCCTAAGAGCAATTGCATTTCTGATGTACATTGTACATTGACCAACCCATTTGAAATTGCCAACCTACAGGCTCCCCTAAGTATTCATCTACAGGTTGGCAACTTCAAATGGGTTGATCAATGTAATTTCATATGTGAGGTGCACACTTAGGTGTTTTTCATTCTGCATGAGAAACAGAACATTTTGGATATTCTGAACCCAGCACCTGAACAATAGAAGAATGGTGAATTGTATGGCAAACTTCACTTCCCTGAAAGATTGTGTGTGTGTGTGTGTGTGTGTGTAGTGATCTAATCACGTCCCAAAGACCCACGTCCTAATACTATCCTTTGGTGGTAAGAATTTTAACATATGAATTTGGGGGAACACAAACATCCAGATCATAGCACCTACGGTTTAAATATACCATAGTTATATCTTCATTTAGGAGTTTTAATTTTCTTAGTACTATAATAGAAGAATATTATTTCTGAAAATTACATGGTTGAAGCAAAACTCATATTATCTGGTATATCACTTAAGCCAGAAAGTTGAGATTTGGGGTTAAAAAAATAAAAAGAATCCTAACACCCTTAGCATATACAAATTTCTTTGTGCCATATAAATTATATCTACTTTTAAAAGAACTCTAGAAAACATGAATTTTATCTTATGCAGAGAAAAGTTAAGTCCAGCTTCTGAATATATCAGAAAAAGGCTGACAGTGTCAACAGATAAAATACAGCCAGAAAATGCTCATAAAAATTCACCTTCATAAAGTAAATATATAGATGGATTTTATTGGCATATGTAACCAACAGAATAAAACTGTTTTCCATCTGCAACAAGCCAAGTTTTCTCAAAAAATGAATCTGTATAAAAATCATCTTAGATACAGATACAATGGATAAGTGAAGATAGTAATGAGGACAGAAATATTTAGGAAAAAAGTATCAAGAAGTAAAATGTACATATGACATGGGTCCTGGGATTCTGCATTTTCAAGCTCCCAAGCGAAGCCCCACTGCCTGAGGACCATACTTTGAATGACAGGGTGTGGATACTATCTTGATTATACTAAATAAGTACAAAAATTAATTTACCAGTAAGCTGTAAAAAGCATTTACATGTACTAAATGATTTTCATTGGGAAAGTAGGAAGTTTCAGGAAAATCGAGTATATTTGTAAGTGCAAGTATATGACATTTATAATCACTGTTAACTTACCACAAACTTTGGTGATGTCTCGTGTTCATCATAACTTGTGACAAATCATTAGTAAATGCTCATGTACCCTAGATTTTTCCTTACCAGAAAATGGGTTCTTGTGGGCAGGAAAAGATTCCTCCAGGTGTCCCCAGACTTGCAAACAGATGAGGGTCCCCTGGGGCCTCAGGCTGACCACAGAAGGGCTGTGTGGAGCTACCAGTACAGGAGCCCTTTGTCTCCACAAAAGGGAGTTAGGTGTTATCATAGGAAAGGAAAAAGAAGTAAGAAGGCACAGCTCTTCCAGGATCCCACCTTACTCCACTATAATTCTGACAGATCAGGATTTTGCATAAAATAAAGTTTGTTCCCCTAGGTATTCATCAAAGGAAAATGAAAACATATGTCCTTGCTAAGACTTGTACACAGCGACTTTGTTTATGATAGCCCCAGACTGGAAACAACCCAAATGGCTTTCAACAGGTAAAAGGATACGCAAGCTTGGTATATTTAAATAGGGGGTGCTATGATCTGGATGTTTGTGTTCCTCCAAATTCATATGTTAAATTTTTCAACCCCAATAGATGGTGTTAGAGAGTGAGGTCTTTGGGAGGTGACTAGGTCACAAGGGTGGTGCTCTCATGGGTAGGGTTGGTGCCCTTATAAAAGAGGCACCTTACAAGGAGAGCATTCTCACCTGCTGAGATGTAATAAGCAGCCTGCCACCTAGGAGAGGGCCCTCACCAGGACCACACTAGCACCCTGATTTCAGAATGACCTCCTCCAGAACTGTGAGACATAGATTTGTGTGGCACTTTGTTACGCAGCCTGAACTGACTAGGACCCTGGGCCACTCCCCAGCACGGGTACACACAGCACCAGGGCTCCTCCTGACAAGCGTTGAACAAAAGAAACTGAAGCAAGAAGCACATGTTGAAGGACTGGATTGATTGGAAGGTCTAGAACAGGTTGCTGCTGAGGAGTGAGAACAGGTTGGGTGTGACCAAGGGGGACTTTCTGGGATTGTGGAAATGTGCAATGTCTTGCATAGGGTGGTGGTGATGTGGGTATATCCTCTTGTCAGAGCCTTGAACCATACACTTAAAGGAAGTTACGCTGTAGATTTCAAAACTGAATGTATGAAAAAGGAATTTGGAAACTATAGCTACTGCATAAGGAGAGTCAGGCCTGAAGAGGCCACCTGACTGCCCCGGAGTGATAGATAAGGGTTAACCCAGCCCTGTTACAGCTCTTCTCCACTCTGTCCTCGCAGCCCTGCCATTTCTGAAAGCTTCCATCATTTTCTTTCTGGGAAACATACTTTCCAGACACTTGGCTGGAGTTTTTGGATTCAGACTGATTTCTCCTTGAGGTGGCGTCCACTCCTCACTACGCAGCATACACGAGGACAGTGGTCTAGAAAAAAATGGTTTTGTAACTTGGAAACAAGGCCACATACCTGCCCTGCTCAGCCAGGGAGGCTCTTTGCTCCCACAGGCCTTAGGCAATTTAGTTAAACTGAATTTTGTAATTGAGCTGGGCTGAGCTCTGTAATCACACAATAGATCTTTATAGATGGAGTGGGTATGTCCAGCCCCCAAGGCTGTCTGTCACATGCACTCTGCTTCCATTCTGGCCAAGAGCCTTCTGTTTTCATCACCTAAGTGTTTTTTGGGGACTTCTCTCATTACAATATCTCTGACCTAGATGTAATGCATTATGTGGAAGAAATATACTAAGCATGCTGACTGTGATATCCCTGGGAGGTCCAGAAAAATTCCCCCTGGATACCAAGGAACAACAGAATGTGTCTGTCTGTTGCCTGTTCCCCTTATAGAGGTAGCCAGTGTTCTCTTTCCCCAGCACTTAGAATAGTGCCTGGCACATACAATTATCCAGTAATAATTGCAGAACTGATGGAGACCCTATGACATCTTCACTGGTTTATTGATTAGAAAGAACAAATATCCTATCAAAAGCATGCATTTATGAGTCATAGTTTATTTATGGGATTTTTCATGCCAGCCTGTAGATGTATCCACATGATGAGTGGTAGAAAGAGCATCCAGGCAGAGGGCAGAACACGTGCAAAGGTTCTGTGGCAGGGAGAGCTCAGTTGTCTGCTGGGAACTGAGAGGAGATAAGCAAAGACCATAGCAGCACTAGGAGACTCTGGAGAGAAAAACAGGGAACAGATAACTTGGGACCTTGTGGGACAAAATTTCTTGGTAAGGGCTTTCAGTTTTATTCTAAATATGATTGGGCAGATATTGAAGCTATTAAAGTGCTTTAAGGGTATGATCCAAGCTTTGTTATAAGATTTTTTTTCCCTCCATGCAAGGAAAAAGAATTGCAGGTTGTCAGCATTATAGAGGGAGACCAGTCGGGTGCCGCTGCAATTATCCATGGCGATGGTGGCCTCCATTACAAAGGTTGCAGTAGAGGTGGAGAGAGGAGGGTGCATTCAAGGCAGAAGCTGGCAATAAGAACTTTCTGAGCAATTGAATGAGTAGGGTGAGAAGAAGGAGGAATAAGGGATAACTGCTAAGATCCTAGCATGAGAAATAATACATGGCAAACTAAGCAATGAACACATTTTGGAAGATTGGGGGTTCTTTTTTGGATAGGTTGGACATGGAGATGTCGGGCAGTTGTCTAGGCACTTGGAAATATGAGCTTGGAGGAGTGTCAAGGCTGGAAGGACAAATTGGGAGTCGTTATCATCTACATGTGGCATCCACAGCTAATGGAGTTGTCAATAACACTGCAGAGCAGCGTGGAGCTGCGAAGAACCTCAGCATTTGGGGCCGACAAACAGCTCCTGGTGATTTCTCACCATTTACTTCACTGTGTTCTCTACATGTTATTGGCCAATATTGTTTTGAGTGACTTTCACACATATCTTTAAATAGCCTGTGAGATGTTATATATGAAGAATAAAAGGTGTCATTTCAGAGGCTGTGTAGGGACAGGAAATAGCAGAGGCTCTCCCCATCAAAGACATGTTACTGGCACCATTTGTATTTCCAGCTACTTTCCTCATCGATATTGCTATGTGGACATGCCCCCTGCAAGGTGCCAGACCCACATGCCCAGAAGAGATTGAGTGGACTAGACACCCAGAAGGGGGTGAGGTGGAGCTGTGCTCCCTCCTGTACCTACAGCTCAGCTGGAGCTGGCAGTGGCTAATGATGTTCACAGTAACTGCTCTCATTTGACTCCCACTCACCAAGAACCAAGTTGTCGCCTGGACCTAGCAGAGTCTGACACCTCAAAGAGTTTTCAGATTTAATAAATGCTGTTCAATGAATGGATGCATGCACACATAAATACAAGAACACTTTAAGTCAAGATAGGCAGTTAAGCAAGTGTTTTATCCTACCACTGCCTAAAGTTATCTGCCCTGTCACTCCCACACCAAGGGACGCGTGCAAGGAAACACTGCCTACATTTATTCTTCTGATTTCCAGATTTTGACATCAGATTGCCTGGGTTTGAATCCCACCTCAGTCACTGACTGACTGAGCAGCCTTGTGCAATTTGATGGACCTTGGTTTCTTTACCTGGGAAACAGAAATCACTGTCATGCCCACCGCAGAGCGATGCTGTGAGAGCAGCATGAGCTCACACATGTAACATGCTCAGAACCAGCCTGGCACGTTGTTAGCGCTGAGGAGATGTTAGCTCTTATTATCCTTATTGTTATCTTACTATGCTTATTATTACTCTTGTTCACTGTAGCTCTTTCATCAAGGATCAAAGTCAGCCATCAAAGCAACTCTTGCTCCAACTGTCTGAGCCAGAAAATAGGCCCAGAGGTGGCAGATGTGATATTCCAAATGATTAGCAACTGGCCTAGCACCCTATAGATATACTGTAGTGATATTAGATGGTGCCAGCCTTGGGGGGCTGGCGGATGGCACACTGCAGCCAGCTAGGGTGTGAGCTCAAGGATCAGGGGCCCCTTCCTCCCACCAGGTCCAGGCCTGCTGTGGCCAGAGCAGTAGAGGCTGGGGCAAAGGAACTGTGGCCATGCAGGCAGCCCCAGGCCAGGCCTTGGTAGTAGGAGGACTCAGGCCCAGGGGGAGTTCAGAGCAGTGGCTGTTTTCTTAATCCTAGCAATAGGTCTGATCATTCTACGGTATATCTGCTGACCTCAGCCTGTGAGGACAAATTGAGCACTGAAAAAACCTACCTCCAGTTCCCGGACTGTTCCCACCATCACCACCTACCAACACTTCCTGGCCACAGTCTAGTCTGTTGCTACTCATTTTTCTGAACTAAATCAGCTCAGCTTGAAAGAGTTGGGAGTTGAACCAGCACTTGTGGGGAACTCACACTTGCCACCTGATTCTTCTTATCTGTTAGGACCCACAGCACTCAGGGCTCCAAAGACCCTGAACCATCAAGTTGACCTAGGGCCTGGCTGGTGGACCAGCTCTGTGTCCTGACATCTGAACTAAACCTTCAAGGGTTAGTAGGTCCCCAGCTACTCCTTGTTATATAACCAAAAGCAGAATGCAGAAATAAATTGTAATACAGTCAAACAATAGGCTTCCTTAGAGAAATGAGAGTAAATAAAATACCAAGACTCACAAAATAGGTATCGTGCAGGTATGATGTTCAGAGAAAGAAGTAGACCCCAAAGGCCACCCTCACTCCATGCAAGGGGTGTGTTTTCTTTGTGCTCTTCCTCTCTTCCTCTTTGCTGTCTCTGGCTTCCCGCTCCTCCAGCTTCTTCGAATCCCTCTCACTGGCTATCCTGGAGGAGCATTTGATCACTCCTGCAATTCTGTTCATACCAGCTGGGGGCCCTGCTTTAATTTGGCTTATTTTTGGTATGAAGCTCCAGATCAGTGTCCTAACTATGGGTGCAATCATGTCACCCTTGCTTAAAGCCATTTAGTGGAACCCATTGTACCCAATCTGAACTTCAAACTCTGCCATGACCTAAAACAAGGGCTGGCAACTTCAGACTGTGAGCCAAATCCTGCTTGTTGTCTGTTTTTTGTCAGTAAAGTTTTACTGGAACACAGACATGTCCAATGTTTGCAATTTGTCTAGGTCTGCTGTGTGTCAAAAGCAGACTTGAGCTGCTGGGGTGGAGACCATAAAGCCCATAGAGCCCTTGAACATTTGCCATCTGGCCCTTAGTAGAAAACATTTGCTGACCTCTGATTAGAAGGTCTCACAGGATCTGGCCACTGTCACCCTTCCAGCCCTGGGTTCGTCTCCCTACCTCATGTGCTCCAGCTACACACCACATTCAGTGCCCCCTGGGGCCTGTCCACTGGCTCTTTCTCTGCCAGAAATGCTCCGCAGCCCTCCCTGTCATCAATATTGTCTCAACCCTTATGCCCCTGAGGATCCCTGGCCACAGGCTCCCACCCCTCCCTCTAGCGCCCTGGCTTACTTTGCGCCTTCCAAAGATGCGTTTACTTTTCTATTGACTGTCTCCTCCAGTAAAAATGCAAACCCCACCATGGCCAGGACTCAGTCACCCTCATCCACTGGTGCACCCTTGTAGTACTTGGTACCCTGACCTGTTATGGGTGTTCAGTAGATACGAGGCAAATGAATGAAGGAAGGAATAAAGATTTTCTAAAAAGGCAATACTGAGCAGTGGAGATCTGGAGTAGCAGGTGTGTTGTATGAAATGTTCTTTCATCTGATGAGCACACAGATGATCACACACGGTGCATCTTGCTTCCCTTTGACCGTCTGTGCACCAGTGGTCTTATGCCCATTTCACAGATGAGGAAACTGAAGTTCAGAATCATTGGATGAACTTGCCCACAGTCACACAGTTAGTAAGTGACCAAGCAAGATCAGACCTGTCTGAATTTAGTACTCACCTTTGCCCAGTTGCCCTGCTCTTGAACTCAGCCCAGATGGCCTTGACTCTTGCAAAGGCACCTCCCCTCTCACAGAACTTCTTTCTGGGCCAAGAGGACACACACACCCCATCTGGCAGATAACATCTTAGAATCTGAGTCCAGGCTGCACATATGCTATTGATCTGTTACCCTCATTCATTTTTTTAAAAATCCAAATAAAAATGAAGCCCAGCAGTCAATCTGAATTAATTAGCTTTTCTGGCAGCTGCCATCTGAGAATTAGGAATTATCCTGAGCCAATAAATTCTAACTGATTCTTTTTTTTTTCTTGTGGTGTCAGATTGGATTAAAGGAAATGTTGTGGGTAAAATTAAATGTTACGCCTTTCTTATTGCTTCAGTTGCCTGAAGATAAATGCTTTTCATGATGATAAATATACCATAAATTCTTGTAACAATAACTGAAATTCAAATAAATAGGCTGTATAACCCCATGGGACAGTAATTTTCCTTTTATAGTCAGCTTATTTACTGCTTATTGAAGAGAATGCCTGGTCGTTGCCTTTGAGGGATTTGAAATCCAATGTTGGTCTGGATTACTTAAGGAAAGCCCCAAGCCAAGCACCTGTCTACATCTTTGATTGTCTGTACTTTATTAAAAGGTTACAAGTCCACAAAATTCATGATCCTGAAGGCTGGAGAGGGCGTGGGTGAAGTAAGAGAGGAAAAAGAGGCAGGACCCCTGGGAGCTGCACTCTGACCTAAGCCACGCTGGTTCAGCTCATCATGCCCCAGATTTCTCTCTTATTAAATGTGGGTTTTAGTAGGTGTCTTGCATCACAAGTGCAGCCCATTCCTGAGATATTAAGTGTGACCATTTTAAAAATGGACAGAACTCACTCCTGCCATCACATGAGTGACTTTGTCCAGTGTCCTAATGAAGCCAAGCCCTTGTCCTGAAGCTGTGGAGTGGTGGCCCAGGGAGCCTGGAATGCAGGCAGCATGCAGAGCCTGCCAAGCCATCGAGGGCCTGAGCACCACAGGCAGGGTCCCATCCAGTGGAAACACCTGCTCCACACAGCACTGTAGCCAGGAACCCAGAGCATCTACCATCCGGCTGACCTGAATGGAAGTCCAGACTGAAGGGTTAACCAATAGTGTTAGTGCTTTTCCATCTGACTAGCATAAATTTGGACCGATAGCATTGACCCAGTGCAATATGAACTCCTAGACTAGCACACTCAGGCAGCAACTTCCATTAGCTTCCCTCTCGCTCCTCAAGAGTGGTTTCCATCCTTCACACTTGAATAAGTCCTGCTCCTTTCACTCTTGCCTTTCATTGTCCTATTGGAGACAAGAACCTGGAAAGAAGTTGGTGGTGGGGTCTGGGTGCTGGGATCTGTTGTAGCACTGGAGGGCATAGGCTGCCACACCACTTGATGGCAGCGGAGAAGAATCTGGCTTTGCTGGCTGCACCCTTGGCTGCTGACCCTATCACGCAGGCTTGCACAAGCCCCACCCACCCGCAGAAGCAGAGAAAAGAGTTTCTTCTCAAACTCTAGTTTCTCTAAAGCCATTCTGCACACCATATCCACAAATTGAAATGACAGTAAGGGGTAGAAACATCAGACATTGACACTGGTAAGGCAAATGGTCCCTGCTTTCAGTGAAAAGCAAAGTTTAACCAATACACACATTTCTCAATATGTAACAGTGTGTTGAGTTGGAAGTTTTATATATATAATGACTGAATTTCCAGAGTGAAAAAGTCCAAATTAGGTGACAGAGAACCAGACCTCTCAAAAAATCACTGAAGAGATCCCAAATGATTGAGAGACTTAAAAAGTGAGATAAGACTTGAGGAGAACTGTGTGGGGAGAGCTGCTGCAGGTTGGGAGTCTGCCTGTACTTCCCGGCAAGGTGGGATTCAGGATCCAGCCAAGGGAGAGATGTGCTGCTCAGCTATGGCTGCCTAACAAATCACTCCAAAACCCAAGAATTTGTTTAGCTCACCAGTCTGCAGATTGGCTGGGGATTAGCGGCTCTAGGATGGTCCCCTTAGGTAGTTGCAGTCAACGGCTGGGTCAGCAGGCCACTTCTGATTTCTCCTGGTTCGCCTGTGTGTCTGGGATGAAGAGCTGACTCAGTGTTGTGCTTGTCGTCTCCCATTCCTGAGAGGCGAGACTGAGTTGGTTCACATGATAGTGGCAGGCCCCAGAGAGCAGCATACAGGGACTCTTCTGGTCTACACTTGGAATGGTACATCAATATTTCCCATGCCTTCTGTTGTTCAGAACAAGTCACTAGACTAGCCCAGGTTCAAAGAAGATAGGTCCCTAATGGGAGGAATATCAAAGACAGGTTGGAAAAGTGTGTGGCCAAGGAAGGAGATTTGCGAGGTTTTCATTTTTATTTTTTAATTACACATGGTTCACATTTATTTCTCTTAGCACTGTCAGGAGCATAGAGGGAGGAGTCTGCTGCAGGAGGGCTGCAGATCAGAATAGGCAAGGAAGAGACAACCCAAACCCGGGCTGTGGGCATTCAGCCCAGGCAGCGTGGAGGCAATGCGCACCCGGGATCCATTATTTTGAGCTGTGCTCACTGCACCACCCCGTGCCCTGCCCAGTGCCTTCCATTCTTTATCCAGACCAGAAGGGCTGTGCCACCACTGCTCTCCACACCCCATTGCCCATGGCAGTCTCTGGTCTTCTCACACAGGGCCAACTAGGTTCAGGTGTCTGGCTCCAGAAGTACAAAGTCACCATATCCATGTAGAGCAACAGGGCGAAGACCAAGACCACCAAGAGTCCCTCAGTGTTCAGCATCAAATGTCATTGCCATATTTTACCATGCACAGATTCAGGAGTTCAAAGAGGCCTTTAACATGACTGATGAGAATAGAGAAGGTTTTTGTGAACAAAGATTTGCATGATACGCTTGTCTCCCTAGGGAATAATCCTACTGATGCAGACTTTAAGGCCATGATGAATGAGCTCTGGGGTCCATGTCTGGTGAGAAGTTAAATGACACAGATCTCGAAGATGGCATCATCAATGCTTTCACTTGCTTTGATGAAGAAGCAACAGGTGCCGTTCAGAAGAATTAGCTGAGAGCTGCTGACAATGATGGAAGACCAGTTTACAGATGATGGAAGTGGATGAGCTGTACAGAGAAACCTATTCTATGGTGTCTGTTTTCCTATGGACCATGATGAATATGCCAATTAGGATTGTGCTCATAAAGACCACCAAGATGATCATAAAATATCCAGGGTAGGTGGAGACTGGTGGTCTCTGAGGCTGTTCGTGCTGATGCTGGTATTTCTTCCCAGTACTCTGAGAGTGACTGCACTCTTCCATGGAGATCTTCCTGAAATATTGTACCCATTCCTTGTCATTCTTCCACTTCTCCTTGTGCCCTCTGCTCTAGGATTAATCATTGTCCACCTCGTGTACATCACTTTAAAACAGAGGCATGGCTGTTCATCAATACTGAAGTTCCAGAATGTACCAATGCATTTCTCTCCATCTTGCTGACAAATAACCTTGGCCTGTAAAGTGAGATGACCCTGGGTCTATTTTTCTACAGGTCCATATCAAGCAGGATCACTCTGAGCTCTTGCTCCACTTCTGCCAGTGTCTAGGTCAATTCTGACCATGTTTTGTGGTGTTTACCCCTTTTGTCACTGTCAAAATGGAAGGAAAGAGGTCTCATTAAGTGCTGTACTTCACACCAGGGCTGTCCAGGTGTGGACTGACATTTGACAGTGAAGTTGAGGCAAAGAAAGTTGAGGGTATAGCTCTAGAGGTTTCCAAACTATGCAGGTTCTGTGACAAGGGCTGTCCCCTTGGCTGTGTCACTTTAAGGTCAACAACAATGGAAGGAATCAGAAGGTTGTAAGTTTGAAGCCAGGCTCAACAATTTAGTGAGACCCTGTCTTGAAAATAAATAAAAAGGATGGGGACATAGTTCAGTGGTAGAGTGTGATTGCCTAACGTGGGTGAGGCTCTGGGTTCAATCTCCAGAAGGAGAAGCCAAGAACTTTGCACTGGGACAATAGAAAAGATGCCTGGAGGGCATCTCAGGAATTGGCAAGACCCCACCCATGGCAGGCTCAAAGTGTAAAAGTGTAAAACCATGCAAACTCCTTTCAAAGATATTTGTTTGGGAAGAGAGCCCCCAAGCTCCCAGAGGGTCACCCAGGCAACTGTGAGCCTCAAGATACCCATTTCTGCCTGAAACATTCAGATGCAGCTGTGGTTCCAGTCAGATCTTGGCTTCCACTACTTGATGCTGGTTTTGCAGGTTTGCAGAATGGGAGTTATGAGGGCTGGGGTGGTGGCTCAGTGGTAGAGCACTTGCCTAGCACGTGCGAGGCCCTGGGTTCAATCCTCAGCACCACATAAAAAATAAAATAAAATAAAGGTAGTATGTCCAACTACAACTAAAAAATGAATATAAAAAAAAAAAGAATAGAAGTTATGGAGTCATAGAAGCAACTACCAACATTTCAAAGGAAAGTCTGGGAGGCCATGCTATGTGGCAGGGTCCCTATGAGCAACCCTAAAAGGGCAATGCATGAAGCTGTGATGGAGACTCCAGAAAGTTAGAAGTCCCAGGGACCCAAAACACCTGCACAGGGAGGCTGCAGGCAGCAGCAGCAGGAGGGCCAGCTGGAGAGAGGCCATGTGGGCTACAGCTAGCAAGGTCATAGGGATGTGGCTGCCAAGCACTTTGCAGCCCACCCACATCATGCCATAGTGTACCCTGATGCCTGCACTTGAAGCTGTAGGATTTAACCTTTGTGTTGCTGGGTTTCAATCTTGCTTTGGTCTGATTCCTCCTTACTATTTTCCTATTCTTCTGGAATGGGAATGTTTACCCTGTGCCTCTGTATCTTGGAAACATGTAACTTAAAAAAAAAAAAAAAAAAAAAAAAAAAATATATATATATATATATATATATTTATTTTTTGCAGGGATTCACAATTTAGTTTGTCTTGAGTCTCAGAGGAAACTTTGAACTTGGACTTTTGAGCAAGGCTGGAACTGTTAACACTTTGAAGACTTTTGGAGATGGACTGAGTGCATTTGGCACTGTGCAATGGACATGAGGCTTTGGGGTCCAGGGCTGGAATGTTATGGTTTTGATCTGAAATGTCCCTCAAAGGCCCATGTGTTAAAGGTTTGGTCACCAGCCTGTTGGTGCTATTGGAAGTGGCGGAACCTTTAAGAGTTCTGGTCTGCTGAGAGGAAGTTAGGTCAGCGAGGGCGTGCTCCTGAAGGGGTTATTAGAACCTTTGCCCCTTCCTGCCTCCCTCTCTGCTTTCCAGCCACTGAGAGGTGAGCGGCTTCCTCCAATACTCACTCCCCGCCGCGATGTAGACGTCTCCACAGGTTTGAAGGCAGCAGGACCATGTGACCATAACCTGAAACTGTGAGTCAAAATCAGTCTTTCCTCTGATTCCGTTGATTTATCTCAGGTATTTGTTACGGTGATGGGAGCCTAACACACTGAAATACAGAGATGTGATGGCTGGTTCTTGAGCAGATGTACTGTCCTATAAGGAAGTCACTACCTATTGAGCACGGTAGAGCTACACACCAGCCTGTGACTGCTTTCCTTCGCACTCATTTGCCACGCAGAGAAATTAATCAGTACTCATTGAAGCCTGTGGTGCTTGCTCAGCAGTGTTGGTCCCATCTGGAAATTTGTTAGAAATGCAAAACGTTGAATCTCACCCCAGACCTGCATTTTATCAAGATCCATAGGTAACTTGGGCAGTATGAATTTGGAGTAGCAGTAGCTTGAGCTACTGCCATTGGAGGCGGGCGGGTCCCAGGTGAACTCAGTCCTAACTAATGTACCTCCCCGCTGGGGGGGTTAGATGAGATCAAGGTATGGCACCTGGGCCTGCAGTGTGTAGCTAGAGTTACTGAGTTAAATTGCCGTGGGGTGGGTGCGGGGGAGATAGGTTCCATAATAACGTATAGGTCTATGGCAATATTAGCATCTGCCACTGTATGCCCAAGGACATCCTCTAACTCAATATGAAATCTTGGAGATGAAAGGTGCAGCATTTGTTGAGTAAGAACTTGGGATGTTTTGCAGAAGCCATTGTTTTGGGATCAGGGACAGGTCTCAGAATGGGCCTTACAGAGCCTGCCTTGGGGCTTGACCCCAAATGATACAGGCCTTTGGTGGGTGGGCGGAGGGACTTAGACTGCTGTCATTTACAAAGCCCTTTGAGTGGGGTGGCATCTGAGGGACACAAAGGACCCTCTTATACTGTGTACTGGCGTGAGAACTGCTGAGTCCTGGCTCTGGGGCCAGTCTCCTGACTGCAAAAGGGGAAACCTTCCGGTTGGTGGTTGGCTCTGCCGCTGTGCTTATCCCCAATTTTCCGGCTGGTCAGGCTTCATCTCTCCTGTTACGTGCTTGACAGAGCTCTCCTCAGTGCCTAATTATGGTCTGAAGGACAGAGTGGCCTAGTTTTACTGGGATGCAGGGAGCCTGCTAATGCAGGGGCTGTGGCCGTGGTGTGGACTGTTGCTGGGGAAGGATGGAAATTTTTTTTTTTCGTTTTTAAAAATTTTATTTTTTAAATACATGACGGCAAAATGCATTACAATTCTTATTAACATATAGAGCACAATTTTTCATATCTCTGTTTGTATATAAAAGTTTTGAGTCAGGAGGTAACAGGCAGTCCCAAGGTGAGGGGCCCTGCAGAAATACCTGAGCTCAGCCAAAGCAGAGAGTTCCCCCTAAATTGGAAGCCAAGAGCTCCCTAAGGCTGCAAGTCCCCTGCGTGCTTAATCTGAGGCCTAAGCAGCCCCACCTCCACCCTTGGGCTGGCAGGCAGGTGCTCGCCACGCCCACACAGCACGGGTGCAAACTGTACTGAGCTCCTGGCCCAGGTGTTTCTATTCAGGCTCTAGCTGATTGGTCCTGAACAGGTTACTTCACTTTGCTGTGTCATAACTTTCCCTCTGTAGTGGAGATCATAGGGTTGTTATGGGAATCAAACGAGTTGAGCCCCATAGAGCCCTCTTCGGGGCCTCAGTAAGTCATGGTTGCTGGCTTTGATATTACCAAATCGGCCCTACCCAGGTGACCCACACTCCACTCTCAGGCAACCCTGGAGCCGTGCATAGATTGGGGGCACCTGTGAGGAGCCCGGGACGTTGGTGCGTGGTTTGCTGGTGCACAGCAGATACTTGCCAGAGACTCTCTTTCCATCTTAAACTTTTGGCTCTGTCTTCTGAATGCCATGGATCACTTATTGGGCAGCAGAGGAGCTTCAGGTAAAGTTGGACACCATGGGCTATGGTCATTTGGGCCACATCCACTGGCAGGAGGAGAGCTGGCCAGGAGTCAGTTCAAGTCAGGCCCTTTGATTATCAGGTGAAAAGAATTTAATAGACATGGGGGTTAACCATGCTAGTGGCCAAGATCAGAACTGGCCCTAGACCTTGAGGCAGAGTAGGGCAGGGCTCTGCCACCAGGAGGACAGTTGTGCCTGCAGCTTTTGCAGGATGGGTGCAGGCAGCCAGGAGGGTAGAGTGAGTGGTAAGGAACCCCCTTTTTTGGTAAAGTTCCCTTAATTCCATAAAAACAAAGGGAATTCTGTTTTTCAAGAGCCACAGATCCCTTAATTAGCTTTCCCTGTGAATTGGGTTCTTATGAAGGTTCCTTGGGACAGAGTCTCAGGCCCTCAAGCAGCAGACCCTCCTCAAGGAAGTGTCTTGCGGAGCTGCTGCCCCTTCCAGGGTCCTGTCTGCTGTACAGGTCTCTGTCTCTAATCTTTTTTAAATTATTCTACTTAAGTCTATTGTTGTCTTGTAGGCAATGCTGACATCTTAGCATAGGAAACATCATCCTGGTTTATTTTTTAATTGTCGATGGACACAATACCTTTATTTTTATTTATTTTATGTGGTGCTGAGGATCAAACCCAAGGCCTCGAAGGATCTATCCCTCCCTAAGTGAGCGCTGTACCGCTGAGCCACAATCCCAGCCCCTCTTCCTGGTTTTTAAAGTAGGAATTCTTTCAGTGGTATTTTTACCCTGGGGCACAGAATGGGAGGCGAGGACCATGTTGGCTTGGGCCACTGTTTTCCCAGCCTTGAGGAGAACCACAGAGCATTGCATCTGAGGGCAGGATGGGGACAGGGAGGGGAGGAGGGCCGTGCCCACAGATGGGTTTTGCCTGCAGCAGTCCATTCTTTCCTCCCTCAGTAGTGTCCCAGCTCCTCTGGAGACTCTTTGGCTTGGGTTTCTCCATAAGCAGACTCTGAGACCAGGTTTCACTTAGAAAGTCACCCTGGAAACTCCAGAGGGAGTGAAGGGGGAAGATAGGGAAGGGAAGGATGTGTTTGCAAGCCTTTGCACCTGCAGTTGATCCCCTGGGGAGCTCCAGCCACTGGTGTCCAACACTCTTGTCACCTCAGCAGGGATTGCAAGGCTGGGTATAACCCAGCATGTCACTGGCCCTATTCATTCATTCCTGCAGGGGAAAGCCCTGAGGCAGAGGTATCCCAGTGCGGGCAAGGAACATCCTTCTGCTTGGAGAGGTGATGTCTGTGAGCCGAACAACTAGCATGTTCTGTGACCCTGAGTCTGGGCAGCCAGAGGACCTAGAGCTTGTCACTGAGGGAGACCAGGAATTTGGCTGGTTCCTTTGGGGGAGGGAAGGGCCTATTTACCGACCTGTTCACCTGGAGGGAGTGGCCCTGCCATCTGGCACCCTATTAGAAGTGGTTGCTTTTTCATGAAGTCAACTCAGGAAATCAGGCAGAAAGATTATGGTGGTATTGATTGAGCAGCTCATTTAAAAAAATATATTTGAATTCTTATTGTGGAGAAATATACATGGATTAAAATGTACAATTTTAACCATTTTGAAGTATACAGTTGTATGGTATTAAATACATCCACATCATTGTGCAGCATTTTCTCATTTTAAGTTTTTGCATTTTTATCCTTGGGAAGAGGGCACCACACTGATTTATTTTTCTTGGCTGTTGGTATGTCTATTTACATGGCAGCCCCCCCCCCCATGTCTCCCTGGTCAAGGAGCTGGAAATACACCTGCGTGGTCCTGAGTGACCTGTGCCATGGGCGCTTGTCCACACACAAGCAGCCAGAGCAGCCCGCCTGGGACAGGAAGGAAAGCACTTCGTTCCAGGCTTAGGGAAGGGCAGGGTGCTGGCCGTGCAACTTCTGTGGCATGGGGCTGGTGGTTATTTCTAACCCTCAAGTGGTGCCTGCTGTCTTTGGTGCTGTGTGTCTGAACCTGCAGCGCCACCCTTTTCCTGGCTTCTTGAAGGTGGCGATCTGTTGAGACAGAAGCTCAAGTCATCCCCTGATGGATTCGTGAGCTTTATCTCCACTGCACTGTTGAGCCCAGGGCTCTGGGCTGCTTGGTGGGGATTGCTGGGTGCTGAGAAGTGGGTGGGATCTTGGCACCTCTCTGGAGACGTCGTGCCTGTGGGCAGCTTTTAGTCATGTGCTGTGTCCTCATGGGGCCTCCCAGTGCTGCCGGTGAGGAGGCTGGGGATATGCAGCTGCCCCCTCTGTGCACTTATTTGGGGAGTCTGTTCCGGGTTCCACTTTAGGGCCTTTAATTTCTCAAAGCTCCTTCTGAGCAGCGTCTGGGGTAGGATCTGAGGTTGAGGGGAAGGTTATCGGCTCATGAGGAGCTGTGTGCATTCAATCCTTCCAGCAGTTCAAGAGGCTTGCCAGACATGGAGGCCCGGTGATCTCCCTGTTTAGCTGCCAAGGAGTTTTCTGTTTTGTTCTGTGGATTTTAGGAGTCACTCTCTGTTTCTTTCTCATCACTGTGTATCTCTCTACATATCTCTGTCCCTGTCCCTAACTATCTCTGTTTCAGTGTCTGAATCGCTGTATTATTCTCTCTCCTTTCTGTCTCTCTTTCTCTCACTCTCTTCCTATCTCAGTCTCTCTGGCCCAGTCCAGAGAACTTGGCATGGGGTCATGGGTGAGTCAGGGCTACTTAGGAAGGCCAGCTGGTTGTGTTCTGATGAGAGACATCCCTGTACTTCCAGGGGAAGAATCTGGCCATCCATTCTGTCCTAGACCCCTCTGTCTCATGTACCCCAGGGGGCCCCTTGGGGAGCTCCAGCCACCCAACCACCCACCCTGCCACCAGCCCCATTACTGGGCTGTCCTTGTGCAACACTGCATCTGTGCTGTCAGGCTGGGTCGGACCTAAGGGGGAAGAAGAGGAGCACAGGACATTTTAGTTTCAAGAGAGATTTAGGATTTATGTGCAAATAGTTAATAAAGAAAATACTGTATGGGGCATTTTGCTAGTTTATTTCAATCCCTGACTAGTGCCCACAAAGCAACGTGAGAGATCTTATTGGGAAAACTCTACACTTAGGGGTCAAAGACATTCACGGTTACTTATGCATTCAGTGGCATGGGGACTGACATGCCCACTTGGAAGCAGCCCTGGTGCCCCAGAGACTGAGGGCCCTGCATTGCCGCAGTCTGGCTGGGCACACAATCACAAGCCACCACACAGCTTGTAGATTCAAACAGCAACTCTTTATTCCCGAACTCACACCAGCCGTCTACAATCACGTTCTAGGGAAATCCACGTTCTCTGCCCAAATCCACATCCACTGGGCTTCTATCTCCCAAAAAATACTGTCTGAATCCCGTGAGAACTCAAGGGGAACTCAGGCAGCAGGATACGCCCTATTTCCAGCAGGAATAATCTTAAACCTGGAACGCCCTAAACCTGATTCTCCTAAACCGGGAACACCCTAATCCGCCCTGGTCCTTGAGCAAAGTCACCTACATGCAATGTCACTGCAAAATGTCCTATTTCCACGAGTCCTTCCACTAAGCAACATGGGGTACGCTGGCAAGGAAATTGTCATACCTACTTGGCTAATGGCTCCCAGCATCTCCCCCCTTCTGATTAATTAAACAACAAGCAATGTGGCTTAAGGACCGTGCCTGGTAGGTTGTCCAATTCAACATATGGTTCTTACCCGTCATCGGAAAACTGACCTTTAGGCGTCAGCCTCCTGTCTTAGGATGATACCACTGCAATTGGATCATACCATCACTGACTATCGGTCCAGCATACAGCCATACTTGTGGATAGGTCTATGCACCAGTGGGGGGGTGAGGTTCTTTGCCTCACCTCTGTTGGCCCCCTAAATTTGGCCTTGGTGCCAGTGGGGGAGTGAGGTTAATGTGGCTTAAGGACCGTGCCTGGTAGGTTGTCCAATTCAACATATGGTTCTTACCCGTCATCGGAAAACTGACCTTTAGGCGTCAGCCTCCTGTCTTAGGTTGATACCACTGCAATTGGATCATACCCGTCACTGACTACCGGTCCAGCATATAGCCATTGGCCCCCAAATTTTAGACCACCACTAGCAGAAGGGAGGAGGATACAGAAATGCCACGACACCAAGCCAATTGACGGCTCCTTGGGAAAAATTGCATCACTGGTGACACCATCAGCAAAGATATGCCAGCACTACCACAATTAACATGGGGTGCGCTGGCAAGGAAATAAAAATTGCATCACTGGTGACACCATTAGCAAAGATATGCCAGAATTACCACAATTCGCTGCACCAAACGATAGTTACATAGTCCAGGCAGGTTCTGCAAGCAGTTCAAAGCGGAGGAATCTATCAGTATGTCCATTTCCTCCCAAAATCCGTTTCCTCCCAAAGTAAGTTGACTCCTTGATTGAGCATTACTTGTTGAGTTATATTCATTGATGCATCAGTTTATACAGTTTACTGTGATAGCTATCATAGAAGCTGTAGTTTGGTTTTATCTTTGTCTTCACCGGCACTGGGATGAAGATAGGATTTCTGGCAATGATGCTAAAGAGACATTATCCTGAAAAGAATTATTAAATATAATGAAAAGGAAAGGTGAAAGTAAACAAACAGATCTGTTAACCTACTTTAAAAACAATCCTTAACAGCTTTTTACCTAATTTAAATTAGTAAACAAACAGATCTGTTAACCACCTTTAAAAACAATCCTTAACAGCTGTTTACCTAATTTAAATTAAACCATTTAAATCACGTGAATAAATAAAAATAATAATAATAATTTGGATCCATTTTTTCATGAGTGCTCCTCATATAAGAAATATGGACATACGCACATACAGACATACAACACAAAACACAAGAGTGTAGACAAACGTACAACACATAAGAAAATAGTAAAGGCCTTGTAGCTTTACCTAGGTGAAATCTCCATTGCAATGTTTAAAAACTCCACAGTCAAAAAATAAAACTGATCAGAAAAACATTAACCTAGGTTTGTATGAGCTCAAAAAATAAAAATAGAACCTTATGATGTGGAAAAATGCAATAATAAAATAGCTATTGAAAAAAGCATCCTGGTTAATCACTGTCGCAGATGTAAGAATGGCCAAGCTGGAGTTCTGGATATCAGCTGTTATGGATTTGAGTCAAATCATCTTCTTTTCGATCTGTAGAAATTGTTTTAGTTAATCTCTCTGGAATCCAAATCGGCTGCTGTTTTCCCTGTGGAAAAACACAAACAGACCGCCGACTCCAGACAATCACTGGGTCAGGACCTTTCCATTGTCCTGTTAGAATATCTTTCCAAAGTACTTTAGGCTTATGTACATTTTTTGGATACATATGCCTTTCCGCAGCACTAAGTCCTGATGAATCCAAATTTAAAAAGTTTAGAGTAAAAAGCGTTATTTTAAGTTTATCTTTGGGGGATATATACCCCTTTCCAATTCCCTCTTTTTGCTTTAATAAGTATGTTTTAATAGTTTGATGAGCTCTTTCAACTATGCCTTGACCCTGTGGATTGTATGGGATTCCTGTTATATGAGTAATACCAAATGATGAGCAAAATTGTTTAAAAGAGGTAGAGGTATAGCCAGGACCATTATCGGTTTTTAACTGTTTAGGAACGCCCACAGTGGCAAAATTTTGTAAGCAATGAGCTATAACATCTTTAGTTTTTTCTCCGGCATGAAAGGAGCCCATCAAAAATCCGGAAGAAGTATGGACTGTAACATGTAAATATTTTAATTTTCCAAATTCTGGCAAGTGTGTGACGTCCATCTGCCAAATATGGTTAGGTATCAGTCCTCTAGGATTGACTCCAAGATTAACTTGTGGTAAAAATGTCACACAATTTTGACATTGTTTTATTATATGTCTGGCTTGTTCCTTAGTTATTTTAAAACGCTTTTGTAAAGTGTTAGCATTAACATGAAACCTTTTATGAAAATTTGTAGCTTCTTCAAATGTAGAGAAAATATGTATGTCATGTGTAGTTTTATCTGCTAAATCATTGCCTAAACTAAGGGCTCCAGGCAATCCTGTATGTGCCCTAATATGTCCTATGAAGAATGGATCTTTTCTGTCCCAGATTAGACTTTGTATAGTGGAAAACAGAGAGAGAACAGTAGAAGAAGGGGAAATCCTACCAGCATCTTCAAGAGATACTATAGCATTAACTACATACTGACTATCAGAAAATAAATTAAATACAGAATCTTTAAACATCAAAAAAGCTTGTAAAACTGCATTAAGCTCTACCTTTTGAGCTGATTGTTTGGGTACTAAAAATGTAAAAGTTCGATCTGGGGTAACTACTGCTGCTGTACCATTATTAGACCCATCAGTGAATATATTTGGAGCATTCATGATAGGTGTTTTTCTTGTCATTTTAGGAAAAACTACAGGATGCTTAGACCAAAAAGACAACAAAGGATTAGATGGTAAATGATTATCAAATGTAACATTAGATTTACACATGATTATTGCCCAAGTATTTAACTCATTAGCTAACTCATCAATTTGATCCATAGTATATGGAGTAATAATTTTATTGGGAGAAATTCCAAACACTCCCTTCGCTGCTTTTATTCCTTTGAGTATTAATTGTCCTACAGCCTCAGAATACCTAGTAAGAATAGTGTTAGGAGAATAAGATAAATGTATCCACAATAATGGACCTTCTTGCCAAAATACTCCTGTAGGAATATTTTTTGTTGGTAGTACAATAAATAATAAAGGCAAACTTATATCAATTCTATCCAAATGTATATTTTCCATATATGTTTCAATAATTTTTAATGCCTTTCTTGCTTTAGGAGTTAACATGCGGGGTGAATTTGGATCTGATGGACCTTTTAGAATATCAAATAAAGGTCCCAACTCTCCTGTTGGTATACCTAGATAAGGCCTTATCCAATTTATGTCTCCTAATAACTTTTGAAAGTCGTTAAGTGATTTGAGTTGATCTACTCGTATTTGAATTTTTGGTGGACGGACCAGGGTTGAGGATAATAGAACTCCTAAATAATTAATTGGAAAATTTAATTGTACTTTATCTATTGCTGTCTCTAGATTATAATTTTTTAATAAGTTTGTAAGTGTGGCATAACATTCCAGCAATATGTTTTTATCTTTATGTGCCAATAATACATCATCCATATAGTGAAATATTTGTAGTTCAGGATTTTGATTTCTAAGTGGCTGGATTGCTTTGTTAACATATATTTGACACATAGTTGGACTGTTAGCCATCCCTTGAGGGAGTACTTTCCATTCATATCTCTGATCAGGACCTTCATGATTTAATGCAGGGATAGTAAATGCAAAACGTGGACTATCCTCGGGATGAATTGGAATTGAAAAAAAACAATCTTTAATATCTATAGCTAAAACATGCCAGGTTTTTGGCAAAGCAGACAATTGAGGAATCCCTGATTGAGCAGGTCCCATAATAACCATCTCATTATTAATGGCTCTTAAATCTTGCAATAATCTCCATTTACCAGATTTCTTTTTGATGACAAAAATGGGAGTATTATGGCGAGATATGGAAGGTTGTATATATCCTTCCGCTAATTGTTGTTTGACCAGATCATGGGCTACTTGTATCTTTTCTTTAGTCAGGGGCCACTGAGGAACCCACACTGGTCTTTCTGATTTCCAAGTAATTTTGATTGTCTCAGTGGCCCTTTCTGAAAATCCAACCCATGTCTGTCTGTTCCTTGATCTATTTGTATTGGTGCTGCTATACCTTGCCCTTGTTTTCCTAATCTTTTTTCTTTCCTAAAGCCTTGTCTAGCCCTAGTAGTGGGCGCATTAGGATTGATGTTATTTGTTAACGTCAAACCTAATTGATCTAGGACATCTCGTCCCCATAAATTTATAGTAAGATGATCCAATACACATGGCTGTATTGTTCCTTCACATCCTTCAGGATCCTTCCAATCTAATATCATAGAACTTCTATGGGGATTAGTCGCCACTCCTAGGCCTCGAAGCGTTTGAGTGGCTTGTTGTAATGGCCAATGTTTTGGCCATTCTTGACGAGATATGATGCTAAGGTCAGCTCCTGTGTCCAGTAGCCCATTAAACTCATGACCTTGAATATTTAGTTTTAGCATTGGGCGAGAATCTAAATTTAAAGACAACATAGCCCAATCTACACCTGTGGAGCCTAATCCCCTGGAACCTCTTTCTACACTATGACTAGGAAATTTATTATGTAGGCTGGGTATTATTAACAACTGTGCTATTCTATCTCCAAGTGAAATTACTGATATACCTCTTGGAGAACTAGCTATAATTTTTATTTCACCTACATAATCGGGATCAATTACCCCAGGACTTATCATAAGTCCTTTTAATGTAGATGAACTACGTCCCAATAATAAGCCTACTGTTCCTTGGGGAAGAGGTCCTTTTACTCCTGTGGGAATGATTTGAACTCCCATCTCTGGAGTTAATACTGCTCTGGCAGAGGCGCAGATGTCCAACCCTGCACTCCCTCGGGTTTGTCTGATGAGGGATTTAATGGACAAGGTGTCCTGGGCACTACCCTGATGGTGTTGCTGGGTTCCTCCACTGCCCTGTAGATTTGTGGTTGTGGGCCCCGGAGCATTGGGCCCCCCTGTCCGTTTTTTGGCAATGGAGCCTGATGCCTTTCTCCACGATATCGTGGATAAATACCTGGTCTTTGTCCGTTTTTTGATAAGGGAGTACCCTCTATGGTGGTTTGAGAACGGCATTCATTAGCCCAATGTCTCCCTCTACGGCATCTTGGGCAAATACCCGGTATTCTATTCCTTTGATACCTACTTTTGTTAAACCCTCCTCCTATGGGGCAATTCCTTTTAAAATGTCCTGTTTGTTCACAATCATAGCATGTTTTTGGCCTGGCATCTAAAGCCTGTTGTACTGCAGCTGCCAAGACTTGCCCTTGTTCATTAATATCTCTACATAATTTAATATATGTGTTTAAATCTTCATGTCTCCATGGTCTAATAACCTCTCTGCAGCAACGATTTGCTTGGTCATAAGCCAGTTGTTTTATTAATGGCATTGCTTGTTCTGTATCCCCAAAAATTTTGGCAACCATTTGAATTAGCCTATCTACAAAGTCAGCATAAGGTTCATTAGCTCTCTGTATTACCTTAGATAGCTGACCTTGTAAATCTCCATGTCCTTGTAAAGTCTTCCATGCCCTAACTGCGTCTGCAGCAATTTGTGCATATATAGCAGGATCATATTCAATTTGTTGCCGTTGACCCTCATAAGGTCCTTTTCCTAACAACATATCTAGATTTTGTTGAGGGTAACCGGCTGCTGCATTTCGCCTAGCTGTCTCCGCGCAAAATTCCTCATTGGCAACCTTCCATAACAAATATTGTCCTCCATTTAGTACAGATTTACACATGCTAGCCCAATCTGCTGGTGTCATGTCCAAGTTAGTAATGGACTCGACCATGCTTACCGTGAAGGGAGCTTGGGGACCATAGGTTGTTACAGCCTCCTTTAACTGCTTCACTGTTTTAAAATCTAAAGCACGGTGAATTCGCTGCCCTCCTACCTGTTCAAGTACCGGGCATGCTAATCTTTGAGGTCCTGTCTCAGGATCCCATTTATCAACTACGGGGTTTGAGGGCCACTCAGCTGTCTCCATCGGTGGGGCTGTTGGTTGAATTAAGCCCTCTTGTGATAAAACGGAGTTAGTAACAGCCTCCTGTTGTGGCCTTTTTCCTAACAACCCCTTTTCCTTTAAATTTTCTTCCTCTGTCTGACTAGCTCGAGAGACCTTCTCTTTTGCTTGATCTAAAATGTCTTTCTCCATGGTCTGAACCTCTAACAATTTACTTAACATCTTTTTGGTTTGTTTTTTACTAATTTCTAATCTACTATAAAGATAACGCAACCCAATAAGATAACACAAAACAAAACCGAAACTGAATGAAACAAAAACGGAATAAAAAATCGTTGTATCAATTTTCTCTTCCTCAGGGCCGAGAAACTTCAAACCTTTAGTCAACCAATTTTTCCAGTTTGCCTGAGAAATTTCTAGGGACAGGCAACTTGAAATAAAAACAAAATAAATCAAAACAATAACATATTGTTTTTTGAAATGTTCACCCATTCTTTCTCTCCTCCTCAAGGGTGAGAAATTTCACTTACCTCTAAGCTTCAGAAGTTCCCCGCACGGGACGCCAAATGCCGCAGTCTGGCTGGGCACAAAATCACGAGCCACCACATAGCTTGTAGATTCAAACAGCAACTCTTTATTCCCGAACTCACACCAGCCGCCTACAATCACGTTCTGGGGAAATCCACGTTCTCTGCCCAAATCCACATCCACTGGGCTTCTATCTCCCAAAAAATACTGTCTGAATCCCGTGAGAACTCAAGGGGAACTCAGGCAGCAGGATACGCCCTATTCCCAGCAGGAATAATCTTAAACTTGGAACGCCCTAAACCCGATTATCCTAAACCGGGAACACCCTAATCCGCCCTGGTCCTTGAGCAAAGTCACCTACATGCAATGTCACTGCAAAATGTCCTATTTCCACGAGTCCTTCCACTAAGCAACATGGGGTACGCTGGCAAGGAAATTGTCATACCTACTTGGCTAATGGCTCCCAGCACCGCATAGCCAAAGGAGGCTGAGGACCCAGTCAGGCTCCACCACACCCTTTTCTCAACTGGTTCACAACACCTTGCCGGGGTTAGGTCTGGCCTCGGGGCCCAATCCAGGACTTTTCTGCCATCTGACCTTGCCTGGGATACTCACAAAAGCAATGAAAGCAGAGGGAAACCAGTTACTTCATGATACCTGGCTCTCCCTGCTGAAGGCCCAGCACTTGCAAAGCATGCAGTGAGGCTGTGAGGTAGAGTGGCAGCTTGGCCTGCAGAGTTCAGAATGGGGGTTAAGAGGGTCTGTGAAGGGTGCTGAGTAGTGGGTGAAAGGAGCAAAATAGTGCCTTAGGTTGGAAAACAAACCTGGCAGCTCTGGCCTGGGGTGCAGGGTGGTCAGAGGCAGGATGGGCAGCTAGAAGATGGACTCAACCATGAACTGTAGCCTGCATGAGCTTGCACATACCTAAGAGGTTGCCATCTGACCCCGTGACCCAGTACTTGGCGGTGTGTGTGCATATGTGTCTGCGTGTTGGTCTGTGCCTTAGGGGATCTTCCACTGAGCTCCCCCCTCTGGCTGTCTCCCCCTCCTACCCCTTCTTGCAGTCCTTCCCTCAGAGAGCCTCTAGAAAAGATGGGCCCATCAAATGGATGGGTTTATTTTTAAAAATTGAGACACCTTTGTACATCCGTATGGGATATGTTACAAAAAGTTCAATACCTGCCTATCATGTGCAAGTCAAATTGCAGTGATAAGCACTTCCATCTCTTCAAACATTAATCATTTTTATGTGTTGGGAATTTCATATGCTTCTAGTCATTTTGAACACATCATAGATGGTTTCAACCAACGGTTATGGTATTGTGCCATAGAAAGCCAGAACGACCCTCCCCTTCATCTGTGTTTTGTTTGCTTTTCTAACTTGTGTCCATTCCCCCTTGCCAAGCTCTAGTGACTGCTGCTCCACTCCATTCTTCTTTGAAATCCATTTTTGAGTTTCACAAATGAGTGGCAACATGTTATTTGTCTTTCCATGTTTGGCTTATTTCACTTCACATCATGGCCTCCAGTTCCATCCATGTTTCTGCAAATGACAGGATTTCATTCCTGTACATGACTGAATATTATTTTATTGTGTGTAAGCACCACATTTCCTTTATCCATTCATCTCTTGATGGGCACCTAGGTTGGCTCCATATCTTGGCTATTGTGAATAATGCCTCAGTGAACACGGGAGTGCAGGTATCTCTTTGGTATAAAGGTTTTTTTTTTTTTTCTTCAGGCGTATGCCCAGTAGTGGGATTGCTGGACCATATGATAGTTCTGTTTTTAGTTTCTTAAGGAATCTCCATACTGTTTTCCATAATGGCTGTGCTAATTACATTTGTTCCAACAGTGTAGGAGAATCCCCCTTTCTCTGCATCTTCCCATCTCTAGCTGCTCCCCTTCTCAACCCCACTCTGAATCCTTCCCCAGAGACCCCACAGAAAAGGAAAGCACATAAAACAGCTGGATTTTTTTTTAAAAATTGAGACATGTGCACTTTGTCTTTTTTTAATCTTTCTGGTGATAGCCATTCTACCTGGGGAGAGATGATATCTCATAGTGGTTTGATTGGCATTTCTCTCATGATTAGTGATATTGAAAAATTTTTTTCATACTGGTTGGCCATTTGTATATCTTTTGAGAAGTGTCTGGTCAGATCTGTAGCCTGGTTTTTACTTAGATGATGATTTTTTTTGGCATTTAACTTTTGGAGTTCCTTACTTATTATGGGTATTAATCCCTTGTCAGGTGAATGATTTGTAAATATCTTCTCCCATGCTTTAGTCTCTTTTGGGGGAATAGGGAGCATACTGGGTATTGAACTCGGGGATGCTCTATTACTGAGCTACATCCCCAGCTTTTTTATCTTACATTTTTATTAGAGCATCATAATTATACATAGTAATTGGGTTCATTTTGACAAAATCACACATGCCAGGAATTTGATTTCAAGCCCCATCCCTCCCTATTCTTCCTCTCCCATGGTCCCTCCGCAGTTCTCCCTGCTTTATTTTACTTGCTTTCTTCACTTCTTAAAAGTGAAATTCCCTTTGGTATCTTTTTATATGAATATAACACGATTTCATAAGTTCATTCCAATTATCTTCTCCTTTCCTTCCCTCCCTCTTATTCTCCTAAATCTACTCCACTGATCTTTCCTATATTTTTATGATATCCCTCAAAGCCTTCTTTCCCTTATTTTGCTCTAGCTTTCACATATGAGAGAAAACATTCTAACTTTGATTTTCTGAATCTGGTATATTTCACTTAGCATGATTTTATCCATTTCCATTAATTTACTGGCAAATGCTGTTATTTTTTATTATTTTATGGCTGAACCCATAAACTCCATTGTTTATATATACCACATTTTCTTGATCCTGTCATCTGTTGATGGGCATCTGAGTTGATTCCATTATTTGACTATTGTGATTATGCTGCTATAAACATTGAAGTGGCTGTATCACTATAGTGTGCTGATTTTAGACCTTTTGGATAAATATGAGGAGTGGTTCCACTCCTAGTTTTTTAAGAAGTCTCCACACTCCATTTCCATAGTGGTTATACTAATTTGCAGTCCCACCCACAATGTGTAAGTATACCTTTGCCCCTACATCCTGGCCAGCATTTATTATTTGTGTTCTTGATAATTGCCACTCTGACTGGAGTGAAATGAAATCTTAGTATAGTTTTGATTTGCATTTCCCCGAGTGCTGGAGATATTGAATGTTTTTCATGAATTTCTTGGTCATTGTGTTTCTTTTTTTTTTTTTTTTTTTTTGAGAAATTTCTGTTTGGTTCTTCCCCCCCCCCCCCATTTATTGATTGGGCTGTTTTTGCTTTTAAAATTATCTTTTAATTTTGATGGAGGTTGGCCTTGAACTTGTGATTTCTCTAAATTGGCCTCTCAAGTAGTTGGGATTACAGACGTGAGCCACTGTGATTGGCTTTCAGGTTGTCTCTGTTGATTGCTTCCTTTGCTGTGCAGAACCTTCCTAGTCTGATATAATCCCATCTGTCCATTTTCACTTTGCTGTGTGTGTTCTGGGGGTCTGATCTAAAAATAAAATCATTGTTTATACCAATATTCCAAAGCATTTCCCCTGTTTTCTTCTGGTAGCTTCAAATTTTCAGGTCTCCCGTGTAAGCCTTTGATTCATTTCAAGTTGTTTTCTGTGTCTGGTTAGAGGAAGGAATCTGGTTTCGTTTTTCTGCATATGTATGTACAATTTTGCCACCACCATTTCTTGAAGAGACTGACATTCTTGGTACCATGACAAAAATCATTGCCTGAGCATGTGTGGATTAATTTCTGGGCTCTCTATTCTGTTTCATTGGTCTATGTCTGTTTTTATGTCAGTACCATGCTGTTTTAGTTACTATACCTTGTGGCATGTTATGAGGTCTGATGTTATGATGCCTCCAGTCTTATTTTATTTAGAATTGCTTTAGCTATTCTGGGTCTTCTGTGGTTCCATCTGAATTTTAAGATTTCTTTTTTTGTGTGTGAATAAAGTCATTGGTATTTTGTATCCAATCTTTGGGTAGTTTGGTCATTTTCACAATTCTTATGATCATGAATATGGGATAAGTTAACTTCTTTCCAATTTGGATGTCTTCTCTTTCACTTGCCAAGACTTCCAAATTAAATACTAGTACGGAAAGTGGACATCTGGTCTTATTCCAGATCTTAAGAGGAAATGCTTTCAGTTTTTCCTCATTCAGTATGATATTGGCTGTGAGTTTTTCATGATTAATATTTTGAGGTATGTTTCTTTTATATCTGATTTGCTGAGAGCTTTTTATAAATAAGGGATGTTGAGTTTTACTGATTGATTGTTCTGCATCTATTGAGATGCTCAGGTTTTAACCTTCATTCTGTTGGTGTCACATTTGTTGATTTGTGTATGTTGAATCATTCTTGCATCCTGCAATGAATCCCACTTGATCGTGGAGTATGATATTTTTTGATGTACTTTGGATTCAGTTTGCTAGTATTTTATTGAGAATTTTTGCATCTGTGTTCAACAGCATGTGGGTCTGCTATTTGTTTTTTTGTTTTGGATTTTTTTGGCACCTTTGTCTGGTTTTGTTACCAGGACAATAATGGCCTTGTAAGAAGAGTTTGATGAAATTCCATTTTAAATTTGTGAACTAGTTTAAGAAGAATTGGAATTAGTTTTTCTTTAAATGTTTTGTAAAATTCAGCAGTAAAGTTATCAATTTCCAGACTTTTTTTTAAAGATGGGACTTTTAATTACTGCTTCAGTGTCTTTACTTCAATATCATATTCATTATTGATAGGTGCATATGTTTTTTTTTAATTTTTTTTTAGAGAGAGAGAGAGAGAGAGAGAGAGAGAGAGAGAATTTTAATATTTATTGTTTAGTTTTTGGCGGACACAACATCTTTGTTTGCATGTGGTGCTGAGGATCGAACCCGGGCCGCACGCATGCCAGGCGAGCGTGCTACCGCTTGAGCCACATCCCCAGCCCATAGGTGCATATTTTATGTTCCTTTTTTGTTCAGTTTTTGTAGGTTGTATGTATTCATAAATTTATCCATTTCCTCTAGGTTTTCCATTTTTTAGCATATAATTACTTACTGTTTCTTATTATCCTTTGTACTTATTAGTTGTCTCCATTTTCACCTGATTTTATTTATTTATTTTTATATTTTTAATTTTTGAGGACCAGGGATTGAACCCACAGGTGCTTAACCACTGAGCAACATCCCCAGCCCTTTTTATTATCATTATTTTTTAAATTTTGAGACAGGTGGTCTTGACAAATTGCTTAGGGTCTCACTGAGTTGTGGAGGATGGCCTTGAACTTGGAATCTTCCTGCCTTAGCCACCGAAATCACTGAATCTTCACTCTTTTTCTTGGTTGTCACTTTTCCTTTGAGAAAAATCAACACTTTGCTTCATTCATCTTTTGTATTTTTAAAACTTTGATTTTATTTCTACTCTTATTTTTATTCTGCCAATTTTAGATTTAGTTCTTTTCTAAGTCTTTGAAGTGCATTGTTAGTTTGCTTATTTAAAACATTTTTATGTTTTTTTTGATGTTTGCATTTTCTGGCATAAATTTCCCTCTGAATCCTGTTTCTGGTGACATGTTGTCACCATTCATTTGTTTCAAGAATTTTTAATTTCCCTTTTAATTTCTTCAGTTATCTGTTGCTTATTTAGGAACATGTTATTCAATTTCCATATATTTGTATATTTTCCACTATTCTTAGGCAGTTTTATTCCGTTGTGTTCTGAGAAGATATATAATATGATTTCATTTTTTAAAAATGTATTGAGACTTGATTTGTTGCTCAACATGTTATCTACCCTGGAAAATGTTCCATGTGCTGATGAGAAGATTGTGTAATCAGATGTGTTAGATGAAATATTCTGTCAATGTGTGTTAGGTCCATTTGCTCTATAGTATGGTTCAAACAAACATTTCTTTATTGAATTTCTGTCTGGATGATCTGTCCCTCGAGGAAAAGCGGGTGTTGAAGTTCCCAGCTGTGCTGTGTGCACGTGTTTACAATTGTTCTATATTCTTGCAGGATTGACCCTTTTAGCAATATATAATGACGTTTTTGTCTTTTTTTTTTAAAACCGTTTTTGACTTAAAGTGTGTTTTATCTGATATATCACTACCTCTGCTTGCTTTTGGTTTCCATTCGCATTGTGTATCTTTTTCCAACCCTTTACTTTCAATCTATGTGTATCTTTACCAGTGAAGTGAGTTTCGTGTACACAGCATATAATTTGCATTTGATTTTTTTTAATCCATTCAGCCAGTCTATGTCTTTTGATTGGTGAATTTAATCCATTTGCATTATGATTATTTTTGCTAGGTATGAACTGACTCCTGCAATTTTGTTGTTTTCTCCTGTTGTGTATATTTTTTGGTCCTTTCCACTACTTTTATTATTTTTGTGATTTAGTCATTTTTTGTCATGCTAGGTTTGATGTCTGTTATTCCTGGTGAGTTCTATATATGTATGTGTTTTCATGATGGTAGCTATAATATTTTGTTTCTAGTGTAGGACTTCCTTAAGTATTTCTTGTAGGGATGTTCAGACGTTGATGAATTCCTTCAGTTCTACTTATTTGGTATATGCTTTATTATTAATTCATGAAGGGCAGTTTTGCCAGGTAGGATATTTTTTCCCCCTTCCAGGACATTAAATATATTATTCCATTTTCTTCTGGCCTGCAGGGTTTCTTCTGAGAAATCTGGGTATTTCCTTATGCGTATCTGGACCCTTCTCTGTAGAATTCTCTCTTTGCTTTATACTTTTGACATACTGATATAATATACTTTGGTGAAGGTCTATTTTGGTTGAGTCTAGTTGGGGTCCTTTGAGCTTCTTGTATGTGGATGTCCATATCTTTTTGAAGGTGTGGGAAGTTTACAGCTATTTTTTTCATGAAATATATTTTCAGTGCTTTTCTCTTTTTTTCCCTCCTTTTGAAATTTCCATTATGCAAAAAATTTGTTTGCTTAATGGTGTGCCACATGTCTTGTAGGTTTTCTTCATTATTTCTAACTCTTCTTTTTTTGTCTGACTGATTTAATTAAAAAGACCTGTCCTCAAGTTCATAATTTATTTATTCTGTTTGTTCTAGTCTGTTGTGGAAGCTTTCAGTTATATTTTATTTCATTGATTGAAGTTATTAGCTCCAAGATTTCTTGATTGGTGGTTATTATTATTTTTTAATACTATCTCTTTGGTGGTTTTCTCACTCATGTCCTTAATTGTTTTCATTTCTTTGTATTGTCTATCTGTATTCTCTTGCATCTCACTGAATTCATCTTCTAGTTCCCTGGAGCTGCAGGATGCTGAGGAGTCTGTCCTCTTCCTGTGAGGTGTGCATTTGCCCAAGGCTTCTGATGTCCTCAGTGGCCTGGTTGCCAGCCCCTGCAGCCATGAAGGTTACAGCTGGGTTCTGGGGGTTAAGGGAGGCCCAAATTGTGTTCCTTCTTTGGATCAAAGCAGCTGCTTTAATAGCAGTCGGTCCCATCAAACTGGACTTAAAGCCTGTGAGGATTGGAGTTCTTCTGCAGTTGGGACTGATGGTCTGCTGCTGTGCCGGGGTTCCTGGTGTTTCCTGCTGACCTTTTCCTGGCAGCATGCCATCCCTGCACCCTTCCCTGCCAGGGAGGCTGGGCGAAGTTGCAGTTTGCTTTGGTCTTGTCTCTAGGTTGGCTTTCCATCTCGGCCCTTCATATTATTTAGGGTTCCCATCCTTCCTTGCTGATTTCCAGTGTTCTCCCTCCACCATCTTCTCTAAATAGTTTTTCCTTCGTTGCCTGGGTTATTTTTGTTGGTAGAGTTACCCACAGGGCACCTTTATTCAGCCATCTTGGATTCACCAGGGCAGCTGGATCTTTGAAAGCTGGAAGAGGGGACAGGGTTCTTCCACCTCTGAAGGTGAGGCTGCAGAAAGCTCAGCAAATGCCCTGAGGGGCTTGTTTACCCCTCAGCTTTATTCACCACAGCTGTGAATCCTGCCAGGTACCCTCAAAAGGAGAACGGAGAAGAACCAGATAGGTGCTTGCAGTTCCTTTCCATTAGCATTGTAAGGAAGGGCTGCAGACTGCAGTGGTGGGCTAGCCTCACAGAAGGGACATGGAGAGAGAGGATAGGCAAAATAACACCTGCAAAATTCTCTTCATGGGCAATCCTGGGCAGGCCAAAGGACTCCTGATGCAAAACAGAGATCAGTGATTGCCTCAGGTGAGGTGATGGGAGGAAGTGACCTGGGGACATGAAAGAAATTTGGGGGTGATAGAAATACTCTTTATTTCTGTGGCTACATAGATGTAAATATCTGTCAAACCTCATTGAGTTGAAACTTTTAAGATCTTTATTTATTTTTTAAATTTTATATATGTCAGTAGGATGCATTAAAATTGTTATTACACATATAGAGCCCAATTTTTCATATCTCTGGTTGTATATGAAGTATATTCACACCAATTTGTGTCTTTATACATGTACTTTGGATAGTAATGATCATCACATTCCACCATCATTTCTAACCCCATGCCCCCTCCCGTCCCCTCCAACCCCTCTGCCCTATCTAGAATTCGTCTATTCCTCCCATGCTCCTTCTCCCTATCCCACTATGAATCAGCCTCCTTATATCAAAGAAAACATTCAGAATTTGGTTTTTTGGTATTGGCTAACTTCACTTAGCATTATCTTCTCTAACTCCATCCATTTACCTGCAGATGCCATGATTTTATTCTCTTTTATTGCTGAGTAATATTCCACTGTGTATATATGCCACATTTTTTTTATCCATGCATCTATTGAAGTGCATCTAGGTTGCTTCCACAGTTTAGCTATTGTGAATTGTGCTGCTATAAACATTGATGTGGCTGTGTCCCTGTATATGCTATTTTTAAGTCCTTTGAGTATAGACCAAGGAGAGGGATAGCTGGGTCAAATGGTGGTTCCATTCCCAATTTTTGAAGAAATCTCCATACTGCTTTCCATATTGGCTGCACCAATTTGCAGTCCCACCAGCAGTGTATGAGTGTACCTTTTCCCCCACATCCTCGCCAACACTTATTGTTGTTTGTCTTAATAGCTGCCATTCTGACTGGAGTGAGATGAAATCTTAGAGTGGTTTTGATTTGCATTTCTCTAATTGCTAGTGATGAGGAACTTTTTTTTCATATATTTATTGATTGTGCATAATCTACTGAGAAGTGTCTGTTCAGGTCCTTGGCCTATTTATTGATTGGGTTATTTGTTTTTTGGGTGCTTAGCTTTTTGAGTTCTTTATATACCCTTGAGATTAGTGCTGTATCTGATGTGTGAGGGGTAAAGATTTGCTCCCAAGATGGAGGCTCTCTATTCACCTCACAGATTGTTTCTTTTGCTGAGGAGAAACTTTTTAGTTTGAGTCCATCTCACTTATTGATTCTTGAATTTAATTCTTGTGCCACAGGAGCCTCATTAAGGAAGTTGGGGCCTAATCCCACATAATGAAGATTAAGGCCTACTTTTACTTTTGTTAGACACAAGGTCTCTGGTTTTATTCCTATGAAGAAACTGTAATAGCTCAGCTCCACACCACAAGATAGGAAGACACACAGACAACATGAAAAAACAAGGGAGGAAAGTGCCCCAAATAAACCAGGACACTATAATAACAGAACCCACGGACATTTATGGGTGTTGATTTTATAAACAGTCCTTGATCCATTTTGAGTTGAGTTTTGTGCATGGTGAGAGATAGGGGTTTAGTTTCATTTTGTTGCATATGGATTTTCAGTTTTCCCAGCACCATTTGTTGAAGAGGCTATCTTTTCTCCAGTGCATGTTTTTGGTGACTTTGTCTAACAAAAGATAATTGTAATTTTATGGGTTAGTCTCTGTGTCCTCTATTCTGTACCATTGGTCCACCCACCTGTTTGGGTGCCAATACCAGGCTCTTTTTGTTACTATTTCTCTGTAGTATTAGTTTAAGGTCTGGTACAGTTATGCCACCTGCTTCACTCTTCCTGCTAAGGATTGCTTTAGCTATTCTGCGTCTCTTATTTTTCCAGATGAATTTCATGATTGCTTTTTCTATTTCTGTGAGGAATGTCATTGAGATTTTGATGAGAATTGCATTAATCTACATAGTGCTTTTGGAAGTATGGCCATTTTGATAATATTAATTCTGCCTATCTAAGAGCAAGGTAGATCTTTTTATCTTCTAAGGTCTTCTTTGACTTCTTTCTTTAGGGTTCCGTAATTTTAATTATATAGATCTTTTACCTCTTTCGTTAAGTTGATTCCCAAGTATTTTATTATTTTTGAGGTTATTGTAAATGGGGTAGTTTTTCTCATTTCCCTTTCTGAGGATTTGTCACTGATACACCGGAATGCCTTTGATTTATGGGTGTCGATTTTATATCCTGCTACTTTGCTGAATTCACTTACTAGTTCTAGAAGTTTTCTGGTGTAACTTTTAGGGTCTTTAGGTATAGAATCCTATTATCAGCAAACAGTGCCAATTTGAGTTCTTCTTTTCCTATGTGTATCCCTTTGATTTCTTTTGTCTAATTGCTCTGGCCAGTGTTTCAAGAACTATGCTAATTAGAAATGGTGAAAGAGGGCATCCCTGTCTTGTTCCAGTTTTTAGAGTGAATGCCTTCAATTTTTCTCCATTTAGAATGCGGTTGGCTTGGGGCTTAGCATAGATAACCTTTATGATGTTGAGATATGTTCCTATTATCCCTAGTTTTTCTAGTGTTTTGAACATAAAGGGGTGCTATATTTTGTCAAATGCTTTTTCTGCATCTATTGAGATGATAATATGATTCTTATGTTTAAGTCTATTGATGTGATGAATTACATTTATATTTTTGTATGTTGAACCAACCTTGCATCCTTGGGATGAATCCCACTTGATCATGGTGCACGATATTTTTGATATGTTTTGTATTTGATTTGCCATAATTTTATTGAGAATTTTTGCATCTGTCTTCATTAGAGATATTGATCTGAAGTTTTCTTTTTTTGATATGTCTTTGCCTGGTTTTGGAATCAGAGTGATATTGGCCTCGTCAAATGAGTTTGGAAGTGCTTCCTCTTTTTCTATTTCATGAAATAAATCAGAGTATTCATATTAGTTCTTCTTTAAACATCTTGTAGAACTCAGCTGTGTATCCATCCAGTCCTGGGCTTTTCTTGGTTGGTAGACTTTTGATGGTGTCTTCTATTTCGTCACTTGAAATTGATCTGTTTAAATTGAATCATCCTGATTCAATTTGGGCAAATTATATGACTCTAGAAATTTGTTGATGCCTTCGATATTTTCTATTTTATTGCAGTAAAAGTTTTCAAAATAATTTCTAATTATCTTTATTTCTGCAGTGACTGATGTGACATTTCTTTTTTCATCACATATGTTAGTGATTTGAGTTTTCTCTTTCCTTCTCTTCGTTAGCATGGCTAAGGGTTTGTCAATTTTATTTAATTTTTCAAAGAACCAACTTTTTATTCTATCAATTTTTTCAATTGTTTACTTCAATTTCATTGATTTCAGCTCTGATTTTAATTATTTTCTGTCTTCTGTTGCTTTTGGTGTTGATTTGTTGTTCTTTGTCTAGGGCTTTGAGATGTAATGTTAAGTCGTTTATTTGTTGACTTTTTATTCTTTTAAGGAATGAACTCCATGCAATGAGCTGTCCTCTTAAAACTGCTTTCATAGTGTCCCAGAGATTTCGATATGTTGTATCTGTGTTCTCATTCACCTCTAAACACCTTTTAATCTCCTCCTTGATGTCTTCTGTAACCCATTGTTCATTCAGTAGCATTTATTTAGTCTCCAGGTGTTGGAGTGGATCTTATTTCTTATTTTATTATTGATTTCTAATTTCATTCCATTATGATCTGCTAGAATACAGGGTAGTATCTCACTTTTTTTTACATTTGCTAAGAGTTTCTTTGTGGTATAGTATATGGTCTATTTTAGAGAAGGTTCCATGTGCTACTGAGAAGAAAGTGTATTCTCTTGTTGAAGGATGTAATATTCTATATATGTCAGTTAAGTCTAAGTTATTCATTGTATTATTGAGTTCTATAGTTTCTTTATTCAGCTTTTGTTTGGAAGGTCTATCTAGTGATGAAAGATGTGTGTTAAAGTCACCCACAATTATTGTGTTATGCTCTATTTGACTCTTGAACTTGAGAAGAGTTTGTTTGATTGTAGATGCTCCATTGTTTGGGGCATATATACTTATAATTGTTAAGTGTTGTTGGTGTATGGTTCCCTTGAGCAGTATGTAATGTTCGTCTTTATCCTTTTTGATTGATATTTTTTTTGAAGTCTACCTTATTTGATATGAGGATGGAAACCCCTGCTTTCTTCCACAGTCCATGTGAGTGAAATGATTTTTCCCAACCCTTTACCTTCAGTCTGTGGATGTCTTTTTCAATGAGATGAGTCTCTTGGAGGCTCCATATTGTTGGGTCCTTTTTTTTTTTTTTTTTTTTTTTTTGATCTAGTCTGCTAGTCTGTGTCTCTTGACTGGTGAGTTTAGGCCATTAACATTCAGGGTTACTATTGAGACATTATTTGTATTCCCAGCCATTTTTGTTTATTTTTGATATTTAATGTGAGTTCGTTTCTCCTTTGATTAGATTTTCCTTAGTGTAATCTCTCCCTCTGCTGATTTTCATCATTGTTTTTCATTTCCTCTTCTTGGAATATTTTGCTGAGGATGTTCTGTAGTGCAGGTTTTCTACTTGTAAATTCTTTTAACCTTTGTTTGTCAAAAAGGTTTTTATTTCATCATCAAATCTAAAGTTTAGTTTTTCTGGATATAAGATTCTTGGTTGGCATCCATTTTCTTTCAGAGCTTGGTATATGTTGTTCCACGATCTCCTGGCTTTGAGGGTCTGGGTTAAAAAATCTGAGATACGAACTGGTCTCCCCCTATATGTGATCTGATTCCTCTCTCTTGTGGCTTTTAAGATTCTATCCTTATTCTGTATGCTAGGCATTTTCATTATAATGTGCCTTGGTGTAGATCTATTGTAATTTGGTGTCCTGTAAGCCTCTTGTATTTGGTTTTCCAATTCTTTCATCATGCTTGGGAAATTTTCTGATATTATCTCATTGGAGATATTGTGCATTCCTTTGGTTTGAAACTCTGTGCCTTCCTCTATACCAATCACTCTTAGATTTGGACTTTTGATTCTGTCCATAATTCTTGGATTTTCTGTTTATGGTTTCTAACTTTTTTCATTGTGTGATCAGCTTTATTTTCCAGATTGTATACTTTGTCTTCATTATCTGAGGTTCTTTCTTCCAAGTGATCTAGACTCTTGGTTATGCTTTCTATTGAGTTTTTTATTTGATTTATTGTATCCTTCATTTCATTAATTTTTTTCAGAGTCTATCTCTTGAAGTAATCTTTTGCTACCCGTATTTGCTCTCTTATCTCATTGTTGGAGTGATCATTTTTTGCCTGTGTTTGCTCACTTAGCTCATTCTTTAACTCACAGATCATTTTAATTATGAAGCTCCTGAACTCCTTCTCTGACATTTCATCAAATTCACTGTCCATGGGATCTGGTTTATTTGGGTACTTTCCTCCCTTGTTTTTTCATGTTGTCTATGCGTCTTCCTGTCTTGTGTTGTGGATCTGAGATATTACAGTTTCTTCCCTATATTCTTGAGTATGTGCAGATTGTCTATACCTCAGCTTGATGTTGGGTTTCCAGACCCTGCTGGTGACTCTCAATGAATGCTACTGCATCCTCTTGTGTAAGTTGGAGTGTGGATCTGGGCCGCTGGGCTGGACCTGCTGATGGGAAGGGGTGGTCCTGCACTAGAGGCTAGGCTCTGGTGGGTGTCTGACACCTGCCTCCACCTGGGGGTGGGGTGGGCCAGGCCTGCTGTGTGCCTGGGACCATCACAAGCAGGAATGGATAGATCTGAGCCACTGGGTTGACCTCCAGGGGTAGTCTGCTGGTTGGAAGGAGCAGTCCTGCACCAGATGCTAGGCTCTGGAGGTGTCTGCCCTGCCAGGGGAGGGTTGGACCAGGGTTACTGAGAACCTGGATCCCATGTGGGCTGGTGTGGGTGGTCTGGCTGGATCTCAGCTCCCTCTGTAGTCCACTGGTCAGAAGGGGTGGTCCTCAAGATCTTTAACTTCTTACTCAGTTAAAAAAAAGGCTGCCAATTAATTTTAAAAAAGAAAGAAAAACAGGAGCAGAGGGGCTGGGGTTGTGGCTCAGCAGTAGAGCACTTGCCTAGCGTGTGTGAGGTGCTGGGTTCTATCCTCAGCACCACATAAAAATAAATAAATAAAATAAAAAATGTTAATTCCTTCAGAGCTCTTCCTGCACCCTAGTAAGATAACTTGCCCTTGTTCTGACCTGTTGCTAAAGTCACCTGTCCCAGGAATTGCCCTCCCTGCAGGGAGTTATAAAGATGTTAATGTGTCCTGAGCTGCTCCATCCTCCCCTTCTTCCTTCCATCCATCCGCTGCTTTTGGCCATCCCACAGGAGCATCTCCTGGGCCTATCCATGTCTGCAGGAAGAAGAGAAATAAGGGGAAGAGAGCAGGAGAACAAAGGAAGCCTAGGACATATAAAAAGGGCAGAACATCTTACTTCTTCTGATACCGGGATACCAGCTATGGGCTTCTTCTCCCTCCCAGGAGAAGTCTGCTACCCCTTCTAAGTAAACTCTGCTTTATATGCTTGCCTTGGCATGCTTCTTTTTTTAATATTTATTTTTTAGATACAGGTGGACACAATATCTTTATTTTTTATTTTATGTGGTGCTGAGGATCGAACCCAGTGCTTCATGCATGCTAGGCAAGCGCTCTACCTCTGAGCCACTAACCTAGCCCTTGGTGTGCTTCTTTAATGTTATACTTCAACACATGGGGAAGCAGGAATGGTAATTGGCAGTATCAGTGGGGTGAGAGCCTGGGAGTGAAGCCTGAGGTCCCCTGGCTCATCCATGTTGGTGTCTGGCTTAACCCCAGGGACCTAGCTTCCCAGGTGTTAAGCTACTGGAAGTCCTGATTTTCAAACGATTTTTTTAAGGATTGACAACTAAATTTCAAAACTGAATGAACCTCACAAATCACATTAGGTCTCATTGCAAGTTTGCCATCCCTTCCTTAAAATTTTGTCTTTGGAGCGTGTCAGATGATGTCAGGGTTGCAGGGGGTTTCCGTGTATTTGAGAGACACCACTAAGTCTTGATGCGATTTGATTTTATATTGATTTTATAACCGACCTAAGTGGGGCTGAGTGCAGGCAGCCATCTTGGGCCAGTCATGAGGAGTGGTGGGTGCGTTGCCATTAGAGGTCCTGTGAGAGGGGCTTCAGAGAGAACCTCCTTTCAGAGCATTTATCATGTGATTCTTCTGCTGTGATTTGGGAGAACTGGCGGGTCTCTGGTTTGGATGCCAGAACCCTAGCAGGACTCCCCATGAGGAAAGCTGGGCCCCTTGTACAGACATGGCCACTGCGGTCTCTCGGGGAGAGAGTGAGGTGGCCTTTCCTGCTGCCCTTGTTTCAGCCTCTCTGACTGGAAGCCCCAGGGTGGAGGGAGCCAGCCGGAGTCGACAGCCTGTCTCTGCCAACTTACCATGAGACCCTAGACAAGTAACTTCACCCCTCCATGCCTCTGTTGTCTCTTCCCTAAAATGGAATAATAGTTCCTGCCTCACAGAGTTGTTGTGATGACCAAATGAGCTCAGCCCTGTAAAGCGCTCACAGCTCCAGCCCAGAAACCTTGGCTAAATGGGCCTCTCCCTGCTGGGGAAATATGCTAAATATAGATGGAAGTTAATGAAAAAAAACGCCTCTCCCCGAATAAAAATGAGTACCCACTCTCAGTTTGAGTCACCTTAGGTTGATAGTATGGAGGTGGGACAGTATGGGCTCTGTCCTCAGAGGAAACATTTCATCCCAGATCGGCTCCACACAGTCCATGGCCACCTGCAGTCCTGGGCTTGCTTTTGGCTCCCTCCCTTGCTCCTCGCAGGATCAGAGCTCTGTGGTTCTCCCACTCAGGGCTGGTGTCCCACCCTGCCTTGGGCTTGGCTGTAGGGCTTGTTTTGGTTTTGAAGCTGGCAGGGATCTGAGATGCTTGCTTCCCTCTCTGGCAAAGCTGCCATGGCCACTGAGAATGTGCCCTGTCCCCCTCCCTCACGGCTGCTGGTCCAAGGACACTGACCTGGAGAGTTCTTTCCTCAACCATCTCATTGGATCTATGACTCTCCAAGGAGAGGGGCTTGTCATCCCATTTTGCAGATGAGGAAACTGAAGGCTCACTGGGGGTGCAGGACTTCGACCTCCGTCACTCCCCTGTTTGGTGGTACGACCTCACCTGACTGGCCTCACGGCCTTGGGTCTGAGGCTGGATCTGAGGTGCCCCAGCAGGACTTTCTCCTCACAAAAACCACATCCTCTCCAGTAGACACAAGGGGTTCCCAGCTCCGTGTTAAGGCAAGGCAAACTGGGCGCCCACACTTTCCTGCTTGGGCAAACTGGGGCAGTGAGTCAGACTTGGAAAGCAAGCACTGACCCCAATGAGTTTAATTAAGTGGTTTTTGTCTGGAGTAGAATGAGCAGCTCCTGATTGTCACAGGAGGTTTAGAGATTGACACTTGATAGAAGGTAACTTCATTGAAAGAGGCTGCACTTCACAGATACAGCTCCCACGCCCTCAGCTCTCCAGAGGAGCCTGTTTGCTGGTGCAGATGGTGAGGGGGTGGGTGAGGAATCCCAGGGTGGGAGAGTCTCAGAGGCCCTGGGCCAAGTCCTCAACAGCAGACCTGTCCCTAGTGCACAGAAGGTCAATCAAACTCCCAGACTCTGGGGCTGGCAATGTGGTGGGGGTGAGATTTGTACAGGTGGAGGGCACGGAGGGTGCATGGAGGCAGGAAGTGACTAAGAACTGGCCTGTCACATACCCACATCGAGGAGGGTAGGAAAACTGCAGCTGCTTAGGGGAAAGTGGTTTCTCACATGAAAGTTGACTGAATCTCTGATGTGTCACAGACCTGCCTCCTATTCCGTCCTTACTGTGACCCCTGCAGGGATGTATTGCAACTCCTGTTAGCTGATAAGGGAACTGAGGCTCAGTGAGATTAAACTTGACCAAGACATTCTGCTAAGAATCACACCTGGGCATGTGTGACTTCAGAGCCAGGCTCTTGGGGAAAGTCTGATTCCAGACTTGTTTCTACCTGCTGTGTAGACATAAAACATAAGTAGCCCTGGCTCATTTGCAGCTGGGATGTGTTGCTTGAAATTAATAAAATGAAGCCAGGTGTGGTGGTACATACCTGTAATCCCAGCAGCTCAGGAAGCTGAGGCAGGATGATCCTGAGTTCAAGGCCAGCCTCAGCAACTTAGTGAGGCTCTAAGCAACTTAGCAAGACCCTCTCTCAAAATGAAATATAAAAAGGGCTGGGGATGTGGCTCCGAGGTTGAGTGCTCCTTGGTTTACTCCTCAGCACCAAAATAAATAAATAAATTTGAAAAATGGTGCTGTGTTTACCTGGCATCAGGAAATGTGGAATTTTTCTTTCTTTCTTTTTTTTTTTTTTAATGTTTTTGATGGTGCTCAGGACTGAACCTAGGGCTTCATGTACATCAGGCAAGATCTTTACCACTGAGCTATACCCCCAGACCTTCGGAATGTGGGATTCTTCAAGTCAATTTGTTAAACTTACTATTTGAATCATTTTGACTTCTGTCAGTCAGTAGTTTGAGGTGTCCTAGAAATTCCCTTTTTGGGCCTCTATGATGCCTTCTGCCTCTGGACTTCTGACCCCACCTCACTTCTTTGGCTGGATTAGGGCACATCCTGATGTCTCTTGGGATAAAATTCACCTTTACTGGTTCACTTCTTCCTCTGAGTGACAGCTCTTTTCTTGGATGAAATTCTCCTTCAAGATGTGTGGCCACTGAGCTCTGTACATTCTACAGTTGTATAATATTCTGGTCGTTTCCTTACAGAATCATCTGCATTTTTAAACTACAGGCATAAGACGAACTCATTGGGTCACATCAGCACTTACAAAAATAGAATAGAATAAAATAGGATAGAACAGAGGAAAACAGTAGAAGGCAGCAGAATCACAAGGCATCTCTGTAGCATGAGGAAGTCTCATGAACCTACTTCAGGGGTGTGTGTGTGTGTTTGGAGCTCAGGGTGTGGTATGGCTATTGACCAGTGGCCACATCTGTGGTCCTTTGTCTATAGGGAGGTGCCATCCTGCCAGGATGACCATACCCAGACCCCTGGGGGACTTGCTGTCACCAGTAGAATATGATTGAAATTGACATTTTGCTTCTGGGTTAGTTTGAGCCCGACATCCTCTGAGTCCTAGAGGATAATGGAGCCTCACATTGGCTGGGTCCCTGAATCACTGTGTGGAGGGGAGCCAGGAAAACCAAGCAAACGTCACATGGACATTCATGAGAAATGAGCATTTGTTGTAAGGCACTGACATTTAGGGACTCATGTATCATATAGTAGCAAAAGTAATCCTATGTATACATCATATTTTTTTTTTTGGGGGGGTGCTAGGCATTGAACTCAGAGGTGCTTAACCACTGAGCTACATTCCAGCCCCTTTTTTATATTTTATTTATAAACAGGGTCTTTTTGAGTTGCTTAGGGCCTTACTACGTTGCTGGGGCTGACTTTGAACTCCTGATCCTCTTGCCTCAGCCTTCCAAGCCACTGGGATTACTTCTTACCGTGGGTTGTGGTTAAAAAAAAAAAAAGTTTGAAAAAAAGAACAGTTCTCCTCTCAATCCCTTTATTTTTCAGATGAAGAAACAGTGTTGGGGTGGGGAGTATCTACCCATGGCTCCTGGGTGAGCAGGAGGGGAGATGCCATGAAGCCAGGGTTGGTTTGTTCCCAGGGAACCCAGCAGAGCTGACCTGGGTTCTGGACTCCCTCCCAGCACAGTGTGCCTCCCCTCCCTAAGCCGCCTCCGTGGGGGTGGGGTGGGGGTGGTCTGACATTTGCGCCCTGCCTGTGGCCTGTCCTTCCCAGAGCAGAGAGGGCCATCTCTGCCTGACTGAACCAGCTCTCACCTGGCTTCCTGCACAAGTTCTGTGGTTAACATCTCTAGCTGCACAGGACCAGTGGACTTTCTCTGAATCTCTGAGGCTCAGGATTCTGAGAAACCCAGTAGCAGCCTTGCCACCCACCACTGTCACAGCATGGGGTGAGTCACCTGTATGCACGTCCCAAGAGGTGCCTCCATGTGTAGCCACACAGTGGGTCTGGGACCTGTGGCTGGCCACAGTGGCTAGAAACCAGAGATGCTGTGATCATGCAGAGCCTGCCACTCCCAGGAACCTGGGTCCTGCTCCTCAGCTGCTGTGGGTGGGGGCAGTCCTGAGGGGGCAGACATTGGGCTGCTCTCACTCTGTCCAGATCAGTGCACTGTTGAACCTTCCCCATCGCCTGCTCCCTGGGTTGACTGGGCATTTGAGTTAATGTGGGTGACAGCCAGGCACAATGCCTGGCATTTACAGACCAGACCCACTCGCAACACTGCAGCAGATGGTTGAGCTTGCCCAGCCCTCCCCCCCATCCCCCCCCCTTCTGAAATTGATGTATTATAGTTGTACACAGTGGTGGGATTTGTTGTTACACGTCTGTACATGCACACAATATAGAAGTATAATTTGGCCACCATCACTCCCCAGCACTTCCCCTTCCCTCTCCACTTCTCACCCCCTGGTCTCTTTCCTCTACTGATCTCTTTCCTCTACTGATCTCCCTTGATTTTCATGAAATCCCTGCTACCCCCCACCTTCCCCCCCCTTTTCCTCTCTAGCTTCCACATATGAGAGAAAACATATGACCTTTGACTTTCTGAGTTCCATTCATTTTCCTGCAAATGATGTAATTTCCATTTTCTTTCTGGTTGAATAAAACTCCAGTGTTTATATACACCACATTTTCTTTATTCATTCATCCATTGATGCACACCTACAGTGGTTCCATAGTTTGGCCGTTGTGAATTGGGTATGCACGTATCACTCTAGTGAGATGACTTTAATTCTTTAGGTTAAATGCTAAGGAGTGGTGTACCTGGGTCATATGCCTGGTCTTCTGAGGAAACTCCATATACATTTCCATAGTGGTTGTACTAATCTACAATCCCATCAATACTGTAACAGATAGTTCCTTCTCCACATCCTCTCCAGCATTTATTATTATTCGTATTCTTGATGGTGTAATTCATAATCTTGGTGTAGTTTTGATTTGTATTTCCCTAATTGCTAATGATGTTGAACATTTTTTCATGTATTTATTAACCATTTGTATTTCTTCTTTTGAGAAGTGTCTGTTTAATTTACTTGCCCACTTATTAATTGGGTTATTTGATTTTTTTTGGTATAAAGCTTTTTGGGCTCTCTCTATATTCTGTATATTAATCCTCTGTCAAAAAAATAGCTGTCAAAGTCTCTTCCATTCTATAGGTTCTCTCTTCACATTTCTAATTGTTTCCTTTGCTGTGAGGAAGCTTTTCATTTTGATATCATCCTGTTTATTAATTCTTGACATTATTTCCTGAGATGAGGGATCCTATTAAGAAAGTAGCTGCCTGTGTGCCTATATACTAGAGTGTTGGCCCTACATTGTTGGTCTCTGGTCTAATTCCTAAGTCTCTGATCCCTTTTGAGTTAATTTTCGTGCAGAGAGAGAGATTAGAGTCTAGTTTTATTCTTCTACATATGAATAACCAGTTTTCCTTTTTAAAAAGGCATTTCTCCAATGTATGCTTTTGGAACCTTTGTCAAGGATCAGATGACTATACATGTGTGGGTTTGTCCATGTCTTCTGTACCATTGGTCTATGTGTCTGGGGTTTTTTTTTTTTTGTGTGTGTGTGTGTTTAAATGAACATGATATGTTTATCTTTACCTTTATGGGGTGCTGAGGATCAAACCTAGTGCCTCACATGTGCCAGGCAAGTGCTTGACCACTAAGCCACAGCTCTAGCCCTATGTGTCTGTTTTTATGCCAGTACCTTGCAGGTTTTATTACTATAGCTCTGTAGTATAATTTGAAGTCAGGTTTTGTGATGCCTGCAGCATTGCTTTTTTTTTATGGCTTAGAATTGCTTTGGCTATTCTAGGTCTTTTTTTTGTTTCAAATTAATTTTAGGACTTTTTAAAAATTCTAGTTCTGTGAAGAATGTCATTGGTCTTTTGATGGAGATTGCACTGAATCTGTATATTGCTTTTGGTAGTATTTTAATAATATTAATTCTGTCTATCTCTGAACATGGGAGGTCTTTCCATCTTCTGAAATCTTCAGTTTCTTTCTTCAGTGTTCTATAATTTTCATTGTAGAGGTCTTTCATCTCCTTGGTTAGATATATTCCTAGGAATTTTATTTATTTATTTGAGGCTATTGTGAATGGCTTTGTTTTCCTGATTTCTTTCTCAGCAGATACATTTTTTGGTGTATAGGAAAGCTATTGATTTTTGTATGCTGATTTTTTGACCTGTGACCTGCTACTTTGTCTAATTTGTGTATTAGCTGTAACAGTCTTTTGGTGGAGGCTTTTTTTCAAATCTTCTATGTATAGGATCATATCATCTGCAAACAGTGATAATATGACTTCTTTCTTTCCTATTTTTAATCTTTTATTTCCTTCTCTTGCTTAATTGCTCTGAGTAGAATTTCTAGCACTGTATTAAAAAGGAGTAGGAGCATGGACATCCTTGTCTTGTTCCAGATTTTAAAGGAAATGCTTTAATTTTCTCCCCCATTTACTATGAGCTTGGATTTGGGTTTTTCATAGTCTTTATGATATTGAGGTAGGTTCCATCTGTATCTAGTTTCTTCAGTGTTTTTATCATGAATGGATGTGGATTTTGTTAAAAGCCTTCTCTGCATTGATTGAGATGATTTAAGGGATTTTTGCCCTTAATTCTACTTATATGATGAATTAAATTTATTGATTTGCATATGTTAAGCCATCCTTGCATCTAGAACAAAACCAACTTGGCCACGATGTGCAATCTTCTTAGTATGTTGTTGAACATGATTTGCTGATATTTATTGTATATTTTTGTATCTATGTTCAACAGGATACTGGTCTGTAGTTTTCTTTCCTTGATGTGTTCTCATCTGGTTTTGGTATGAGTGGGTGATACTAGTTTCATAGAATAACTTTGGAAGTCTTTCATCCCCTTCTGTTTCATGGAAAAAAATCGAGAATTATTGGCATTCTTCTTGAAAGGTTTTTGTAAAATTCAGCTGAAAATTCACCTGACCTGGGCTTTTCTTTGTTAAAAGCAGTAATAAAAAGCTTTCCATCTCATTGCCAGTTACTGTTCTATTAAGGTTTGCTGTGTCGTCTTGATTCAGTTTCTGCAGGTCAGATCTGTCTACAATGTATTAATTTCTTCTAGATTTTCCAGTTTATTGTAGTTTAAGTTTTTGAAATAGTCCCAAATGATCCTTTGGGTTTCTGTGATGTCTGTGGAAATCTCTCCTTTCTCATCTCTAATTTTATTAATTTTGGTCTCCTTTCTTCATCTTTCTTATTTTTTTTAAAGTTTGGCTAAGGGCTTATCAATCTTGTTTCTCTTTTTAAAGAACCAACTCTTTGTTTCATTGATCCTTTGTATTGTTTACTCTCATGTTCATTGATTTTTGGCTGCTCTCTCAATTATTTCTTTCCTTCTACTGAGTTTTGGAAGTTTGAAAAATATTAGAGCTTTAGGGTTTTTTTACATAGTGTTGGGCTTCATCCCAACACACTCATTGATGCATGGAAATCAGTTTCATTCAAGATCCCCTGTTTTCCTTCTCATCCTCCCCACTTCTTCCTCTAGCCTACTAGATTTCTTTTCACTTATCCATTAATTTATATTCGATTGGTTCTTTATGTAATCTTAACCTTCCCTCCCACTTTCTTTATTTTACCGTGGCTTCTGCATATGAGAAAAAGAAAACAACATTTGACCTTTGTGTTTCTGAGTTTGGCTAATTTTACTTTGCATGATATTCTCCATTTCCATCCATTAGCAGCAAGTGCCTTAACTTCATTCTTTTTAATGGCGGAGTAGAGTTGTGTATAGACCACAGTTTCTTAATCTATTCATCCATTGACATCTGGGTTGATTCCATAATGTAGGTATTGTGAATTGTGCTGCTATAAAACACTGATGTGGCTGTGTTGCTGTAGTATGCCAATTTTAGTCCTTTGGGAAAAATGCCCAGGAGTGGGATAGCTGGGTCATATGGTGGTTCTATCAGTAGTTTTTTGAGGAATCTCCAAATTGCTTTCTGGAGTAATTGTACTAGTCTGCAGTCCCACCAACAATGTATAGGTTTTTCTTCCTCCTCACAACTTCGCCAGCATTTATTGTTATTTGTGTTTTTGATCATTACCATTCTGACTGGAGTGAGATGAAATCTTAGTATAGTTTTGATTTGCATTTCCCTAATTGCTAGAGATCTTGAACATTTTTTCATGTGTTTATTATTAGCCTTTTGTGTTCTATTGAAAGGTTTCTGTTTAGGTTTTTTGCCCATTGATTGGGTTGTTTTTTGGTGTTAAAATTTTTTGTGATCTTTATATGTTCTGGATGTTAATCCCCATCAGACAAATAGCTGGCCAAGGTTTTCTCCTATGGGCTCTCTCTTCATGTGCATAATTGTTTCCTTAGCTGTGCAGAAGGCTTTTAGTTTAATGGTGTCTCACTTACTGACTGTTGGTTTTGTTTCTTGTGCTTTGGGGGTCTTGTTAAGGAAGTCTGTGCTGTCACTTGTGTGATGGAGTGTTGACCCTATGTTTTCTTCAAGCACTTGTAAGGTTGCTGGTCTAGATCCTAAGTCTTTTATCCATTTTTGTTTTGAGTTTTGTGCAGGGTGAAAAATAGGGGTCTAATTTTATTTTTATACATATAGCTATTCAGTTTTCTCAGCATCATTTGAAACAGTGGCTGTCTTTTCTCCAAGATATATTTTTGGCACCCTTGTCAAATATCAGATGGCAATAGGTTGGTAGCTTTGTCTTGTGTTTTCTATTCCAATGATCAAGTGGGTTTCATTCCAGGGATGGAAGTTTGGTTCATCATATGCAAATCAATAAATGTGATTCATTACTTACACAGAATTAAGAACAAAAATCACATGATAATCTCAATAGATGTAGAAAATGCCTTTGCTAAAATCCAGCACTCATTCATGTTTAAAAAAAATACTGGAGAAGCTAGAGATCAAAGGAAGTTACCCCAACATTGTAAAGGCCATTTATGACAAACCCAAAGCCAACATCATACTAAATGGAGAAAAGCTAAAAGCATTTCCACTAAATTCAGGAAGAAGACAGGCTGTCCACTCTCACCACTCCTATTTAATATAGTGCTTGAAACATATATCAGAGCAATCAAGTAAGAAAACGAAATCAAAGGGATACAAAATAGGAAAAGAAGTCAAACTTTCTCTGTTTTTCACCTAGAAGATGAAAAAAAATTCACCAGAAAACTTCTAGAACTTATAAATGAATTTAGCAAAGTAGCAGGATACAATATCAACACCCATAAATCAATAGCTTTCCTATACTCCCAACAGTGATTCAGTTGAGGAAGAAATCAGGAAAATCATCCCATTCACAATAACCACAAAAAATAAAATACTTGGGAATTAATCTAACCAAGGAAGTAAAAGAACTCTAACATGAAAATGATAGAACATTGAAGAAAGAAGTTGAAGTCCTTAGAAGATGAATTCCATGTTCTTGGAAAGGCAGACTTAGTATTGTCAAAATGGCCCTACTACCAAAAGCAATATACATATCCAGTGCAATCCCCGTCAAAATACTAACGACATTCTTCACAGAATTGGAAATAACAACTCTTAATTCATTTGAAAGAATAAAAGACCCAGAATAGCCAAAGCAATACTAAGCAAGAAAAGTGAAACAGGAGGCATAAAATACCTGATCTGAAATTGTACTACAGAGTTGTCCATAATCTTCAAGATTTTCTAGCTAATTGGAGTATAACTTTTAAAAATAGGGTCTGATAATCCTTTGGATTTCACAGGGGTGAATCTCTCCTTTTTCATTCCTAATATTGTTGATTTGCTTCTTCTCTTTCTTTAGGTTAGTTTGGGTAAATATTTATCAATTTTCTTTCTCTTTGAAGAACCAACTCTTCATTACATAGATCCTGTGTATTTTCTAATTTTCAATTTCTTTGATTTTTAGCTCTGATCTTATTTCCTGTCCTCTACTGGTTTGGGGGCTAATTATTTTTTTTCTGTAGGCCTTGAGATTTAGCATAAACTTATTTGGGATCTAATTTTTTAAAAAAATATTTTTAGTTGTAGATGGACATAATACCTTTATTTTGTTTATTTTTTATGTGGTGCTAGGGATGGAACCCAGTGCCTCATGTGTGCTAGGCAAGCGCTCTACCACTGAGCCACAACCCCAGCCCCTGGTATCTAATTTTTTAATGTAGGCACTCAGTTCTCTAAATTTGCCTCTTGGAACTGCTTTCATACTGTCCCAGAGATTTTGATATGCTTTGTTTTGATTCTGTTCATTTCTAGGAATTTGACTTCTGTTCTCATTTTTTCTCTGATCTGTTTTTCATTTAGGAGTATTGTTCAATCTCCATGAGTTTATGTAGTTTCTACTGTTTTTCTTGCTGTTGATTTTTAGCTTAATTCCATTGTGATCTGATAGAATACATGGGATTATACCAATTTTAAAAATATTTGCTTTGTGGCCTAGAATATGGTATATTTTGGAAAGAGTTTCATGCACAGCTGAGAAGGTAAATTCAACTGTTTTGGGCTGGGCTATTCGATACATGTCCATTAGGTTCATCTGATTTATGGTGGTATTTAGGTTGGAGATATCTTTGTTAATTTTTTATTTTGATAACCTTTCTATGCTAATAAGGGTATATTGAAATCCCCCAGTATTATTATGTGGAATTTAATTTCATGGAGTATTTTGTTTTCATGTAATTTGAGGCATTGACATTTGGGGCAGGTTTACTATGGTTTTATCTTCTTTTTGGATTATTACCTTTACTAGGATGTAATGACCTTCTTTGTCTCTTTGGATTTTTTTCCTTTGGCTTGAAATTAACTTTGTCAGATAGGAGAATAGCTACTTCTGCTTGTTTTCTTGTACCATGTGCCTGGAATATTTTTTGCCATCCTTTTACCTTCAACCTGTGGGTATCTTTGCTCATAAGATGGACTCTTGTAAAGAGCATGTAGTTGGATTTTGTCTTTTTGATCCACTCTGCTAATCTGTGTCTTTTAAGTGGGGAGTTGATACCATTAACATTCTGTATTAATATGGATTTTTTTTTGTGGTTTCTTGCCATTTTTTTTTTGCTCTATTTTATTCTGTCTTGATTCTCATTTAGTATATTATTCTTCTGTTGAACTTCCTCTGTTTGGGAACTATTTTTTAGTTTCTTTCTGTGAAGTTTGAGTTTTCTTTGTTGTGCTGGTTTGGTGCTCCTGAATTCTTTTAGTTTATTCTTATCATGGAATACTTTTATTTCCCCCTCAAATTTGAAACTTGAATTCTGCTGGGCATAGTAATCTTTGCTGACAGTTGCTTTCTTTTAGGGTTAGGAATATATCATTCCAGGCCCTCCTTGATTTTAGGGTCTGGGTAGAGAAACCAGAAGTGAGCTTTATTGATTTGTCTCTACATGTGACCTGATATTTCTTTCTTGTGGCTTTCAATATTGTTTCCTTTGTTAGGCATTTTGATTATGATATGTCTTGGTGATCTTTTCATCTGGCTGGGTCTACTTGGGATCCTATAAGTCTCCTGTATGTGGCTATCTATCTCATTTCTGATATGGGAGAAGTTTTCTGTAACTGTCTATTGTTCTTCATGCCTTTAGTTTATATCTCTGTGTTCTCTTCTATCCCTATGACTCTCAGGTTTGGTCTTTTAAGGTTATCCGAGAGTTCATATATATATTTCAGTCATGTTCTATAATTTTTCCTTTCCCTACCTTCTGTGTATTCAAAATCATTTAGCCTGTTGTCAATGCCTGAAGTTCTGTCTTCGAGGGATGAGGTTCTTTTTTCTACACCATCTAGTCTGTTATTGATGCCTTAAAGTGAGTTGGTAATTTGATTGATATTATATTTCATTTCTGGGAGTTTTGTTTGGTTTCTTTTCACTAATTATATTTCTTTATTAAAATGGTCTTTCATGTCCTGTAATTGTGCTCTTATTTCCTTACTTAGGTCTTCTTTTAGTTCATTGAACATTATAATAATTGGGTTTTAAAAAATGATCTTTCTCTGGGATTTTGTCTGTTTCACTATCGGTGGGTTCCTCTGTTGGGGGATTGTGGATGGGGTGGCAGAGATTTGTTTGCCTGTTTTCTCATGTTTTCAGAGATCCTAGTCTTGTGCATCAATTGAAGTGGATTCCTCTACCTCTTGTTTGGTTCATGTTCTTTTGTATGCAGTTATCTTATTTGTTCTGGGACTTCTCTCTGTTTTTGATGTATGAGTAGATGCCGAGGGGTGGGACCTGAGTTCCCTCTCTGATTGTTCCTCCTTGTTGATGGTTTGGGGCTTTTTGTCTCCTCCCTTTAGGTAGGAGTAATATGAAGGGATGTTTAGTTCTGCAGCAGAATCTCTAACCTGTGAACTTCTCATGTACCTGTAGTAGGTTCCCAATACCTCATAGAATGGGGGAAAATAAACAATTGTAACAACTGTTGCAAATAATAAACACTAAACAGTATTAAAGTAAATACTCAGATCCTTCTATGACATCTTCAATATTATGTGCCATCAATAAACAGGAATGGTGGGTTCAGCAATTATTAACAGTGAAAACAATAACCACAAGCTAGCTCTGGATTTAAAGCAAGTAGCGGGTGTCAGCTGTATCATCCACAGCCATAAAGACTGTATTAGTTATTAGTGGTGGGGGCAGGGTTATATAAACAATTTAGTTCTAACTGATGGTAAATATACAGTTAATTGGGTGGGGGAGGAGGTGTGTTAGGAAGTTAGAAAACACTTTGCAATTTCAAAAGTGAACAGAGAATGCAGAAGTGCAGTAGCAGGTGATATTTATACAGAGGGAGGGGAAAAACAGAAGAAGCATAGTATTGGGAGAGAAGGAGAAAGAACAATAGAATTAGGCTGATAGCAAGAGAAGATAAGAAAGAGAAATAAGAGAAATACATGAAAATAAAACAAGATCAAACTAAAATGTACAGTTCAAACTAAAATGTACAGTTCAAACTAAAATGTACAGTTCAATGAAACTGAACCCTCACAAGACAATGCTAGAAACAGATAACTACATTAAAAAATGCTAAATATGAGATAACACAAGGAAAATAAGCACACATATATGCTATCTATATTTATTTATATATCTCTCTCTATATATATCTCCCTGAAAAAATTGGGACAGCAAGAATGTCCACCCCCGCCCACCTTGGAATAAGGAAAAAATATATGTAAAAAAAAAAAAAAATCTGTTAACTTGGTGTAGACTGAAGGGACCTTCTCTGCTGATATAAGTGGTCAACATATTTGACCAGAATGGGTGGTCATTGTCTACATTCAATTGTCTTTCTTATCAATTATTCTTGAATAAATTGATAGAATAAGAGGTAGGGTATGTTAATCTTTCTGTTATTATATTGCAGAGTTGCCCAATGGAGTGGCCTAAGATTGAAGCTATTTCATAGAAGACTCAGTTTCCCTTTCTGCCAACATGGAATGGGTTAGGTTAAGATGTACAGCCAGTTTGTGGTTTGACCTTCATACCAGATCCGTGCACTCCCAGGGTACCACTTCTGCAGTGTATTCTGTGAGGGGGTAATCTGGCAGGTGGTGCTGAGATCTATTTGGGCCTCAGGTCTAGTTATGCTAGGTTGAAAGTGCCTTCTTTGGAGACATTAGATTGGTCTGCCCTTAGAGATAGACTTTGGCTGATCACTTCTGTGGGTGTGGTTCTCAGGTGCCTCCCAAGAAATCCCATTATAGGGCGGGGTGGCCAATTCTGCACAATTTTTTTTTTTTTTTGCTGAGTTCAGCTTCCCAGGTGTAGTTCCTTAGTGTATTCACCCATGTCCTTTGCTGTTCCAACTCGAAGTAGAATCACTCCATGCCCATGTATCTCACATTATTCCAGACACCACTTGGTACCTCATTAGGTGCCTGCTGGGATGGTTTGTTCTTTTCAAGGGCATTGAGATGCATCATTAGGTTGTTTATTTGGGATCTTTCTGATTTTATGTAGGCACTCACAGCTATAAACTTTTCTCTTAGACCTGCCTTCATAGTGTCCCAGAGGTTCTGGTATAGTGTATCGCTATTCTAAGGAGTTTCAAATTTTTTCCTTGATTTCTTCTATCACCCATTCACAATTCAAAAGTGTATTGTTTAATCTCCATGTGATCATATAGTTTCTGTAGGGTTTCATTGTGTTGATTTCTAATTTCATTCCATTATTTGATAAGATGCAAAAAATTATACTCTTTTTTTTGTTTTTCACTAAGAGTTGCTTTGTGCCCTAAATTATGATCTATTTTTGAGAAGTCTCCATGAGCGGCTGAGAAGAAAGTGTATTCAGCAGTTGTTGGTGGAAATATTCTATACATATCTGTTATGTCCATTTGATTTATAATATTTTCAGATCCAAAGAATCTCTACCAAGTCTATGTCTGGATGACCTATCTAATGTGAGAGAGGTGTGTTGAAATCACCCAGTATTATTGTACTGGAGTCTGTTTGAAGCTTCAATTTGAGTAGTCTCTTATATAATTAGTTGCACCTGCCTTTTGGGGCATAACTATTATATCTTGTTGGATTGTTCCATTTATGAATATAAAGTGATCTTTGTCTCTTCTGATTTATTTTGATTTGAAGTCTGCTTTGTTAGATACGAGGCTAGTTACTCCTGCTTGTTTTGGGGCTCCATTTGCATAGTATTTTAATTTCTGCCCTTTCACTTTCAGCCTGTGGCTGTCTTTGCCTTTAAGGGGCATCTCTTGCAAACAGCAATATAGTTGGATCTTGTTTTCTGTCAGCCTTTTCCCACCCCATTTCACAGATGGGGGAAATGGAGGTTCCCAGAGATGACTGTCTTGCTCAGTGTCCCCTCTTAATTGGGAGAGTGGCTGGACAGTGCTCTGGCATCTGTAGGGTGAGGCAGGATAGCAGGGCCCACATGTCTGGACACTAACATCTCTTCAGATGCCAAGTCACTCTGGGCTCCCTTCAATTTGTGAGCAGCCCTGGGATTGGATCGAAGCTGGCCCGACTCTTCCCTAGGATGAGGTTTGAGAGTGGAAGCAAAGATGACAAAGAGGCTTAGGAAAGGCTGGTCTTTGAAACCTGGGGAGAAAAAGGGCTTCCCCTCCTGGGCCCCTGGGGTCATCTTCTCATCTTCTCTCTACCCCTGCCTCTGCCCATATTACAGTGTCCCAGCTCGGCACCTGAGGGAGGCTGAGAAACTGTCTCTCTGCCTAGGAATTTAATTTTTATCTGGGCTTCCTGGCTAACCTCCGCCACAATAGTTCCCATCTAAAAATTCGCACGTGCATTTTCTGGGCCCTGCCTTTCTTCCCCATTGGACTGAAACTCTATGAGGACAGAATCCTTACAGTGAGTGACAGAGACTCAGACCTCTTTTCAAGAAGGGACATGTAAACTATGAACTTAGATATGAATATATTTATTAGAGAGCGAGGAAAAGGGAGAGGGAGGAAAGGGCAAGGAAAGATGTATGGTCCTCAAATGAGAGAATTTTGAGATGAATCCTGCTAGTTAGGAAAGTTGTACCTTGCTGCACAACCATCCAACCCAAAACTTAATGGCTTAACATCTCATATGTTTGCTTGTGATTCTGCAATTTGGGAAGGCTGCAGGGGGTACAGCTTTTTCTGTTCTGCCCAGTGTCAGTTGAGGTAAAAGGATTCACTTTCAAGATGGCACACTAGGTTGTTGTAGTCTGTTGGCTGTTTTCATGTAGGCCTGCCCACAGAGCTGCATTGGGCTTCCTTGCAGCTTGGTGGCCAGGAGCCAAGAGACAGGGAATAGAAGCTGACAGTCTCTTGAGGCAGGGTACTGGAAATTGGTATTGCATCACTTCTTCCTCCATATTATTCTACTGATTAAGGAGTCTCAGAGCTGAGATTCCAGGGGTTCTTGATAGGAGGAAGGTGTCAAAAGTTTTCAGATTATTTTTTAAAACCATTACAGAAGGCTTCCTGGAGGTGAGGAGTGGGCAGTTACCGCTCAGGTTTGGATGAAGTCTGTAAGCTCTGCACTGTGGCTATAGCAGCCTTAGTCCATCTCAGGACCACTGTAGCTGCCTCCTGCCCACCCTGGAGAAGTCCCAGTCAGTGCCAGAAGTGGCCCCAGCAGCACTTCAGTCTAGTATGTGTTTCTGGGCCATTGCCCTCCCCATAAAGAAGTGGAATTTGTTCTCCCTTTCCTTGAAACTGGGTGAGGTTGGGACTACCTGAATGAATAGAATGTGGAAGGACTGATTCCATGTTTCTTCTGGGGGTAGGTTATAAAAAGTGCAAATTGCTTCCACCTAGCACTCAGGTGTGTGCTGCTCTTTTCTCCCCCTCCATATACAGCTTAGATATCTAAGTGAATAAACTACATCTCAGCTTTTGAGTCTTCCAAGGCCTCACAGAGCAGGATACCCGGGGGCCAATCATCCTCCTGTTCCCTGCCTGAGACCTTGACCCAAAGCATAATGAATGGTTGCATTAGTGCATGGAATAGTTTACTGTGCCGGCAAAATGAAACATAATATTGGGACCTCCACAACTCAGTCCCATGGGCAGGACGTGTCTGGTGGAGCCTCACTAGGGAGGAGTGTGGCCACTGAGCTTGCTACTTGCCAAGTATCAACAGGATCAGTGAGCGGGCACATGGGTGGAGGAAAGAGTTTGTGTGCATCTTTGGCAGGAGGGCCAGTGGGGCTGGAGCAAGGAGCCGTCTTTTCTCCAGAGGGCTGAGAGAAAACTCTTGGTCTGATCTTCTGATCTGCTTTTAGGTTAGTTGAGCTGGATGATTAGAGGAACAAGGTTACTGGCCAGACCTGACAAGTGGGACCAGGCCTCCTCTGCAGTGGGATGGGGGTGGGATCTGACCAAGCTGTGGGGTGGACCAAGGACAGGGAGGCTGCATGTGGAGCTTGAACAGCTGGCTTGAACAGATGAACGGGACAAAGCTGAGGAGGCAGGAGGTGGCACTGCCTGCATTAAGGGCCAAGAATGTCATTGACAGTTCCTCTTTACATCATGGCCTTTGCTGGCTGCGCCTCCCTTGGGAGCATTATGAGGGGCCATCCTGTAGCCCCATCCTCCGTTCAGTTATACCTTGTTCAATATCCCTTCATTTCTATGAGTCTGAGAGACATGGGAGGGTTTCCAGGCTACTTCCTGAACTACAGCCCATGAGTGCACTTTGCTGAGTCACCAGGGGTTTGGTTCATCAAGTCCTCCATGGGGGGCCAGCCCCCATTACAGCAAATGCTGGTGGGCAAGTGCAACCTATTTGGCAGTCATAATTCCACACTTCAACTACTTGGTAGCATTTATTGTTTTTTTTTTTTTTGAAGTGGGAGTCCCTGTCACCCCTATAGAGCAACAGCTGACTTGAGCTAGCCTAGCCCTTCCACCTGAAGCCTCGGGGCTCCCTCTAGGCTGGGATTTTTTTTTCCCCAGTGCTTTTTCCTTATATAGAAACATCTCTCTTCCACCCTTTCCTGGCAACTTCAGGGGTATTTTATGTCTGAACACTCATGTAATCTCACACTCTGAGGTTGTCCATTGGAATTTGCTGGAGTGAGATAACGGATGTCGAGTGGATCCTCTGGGTTGTGGAGCTGTCACTATGTCCAGAGCCCTTTCCCTTCCTGTGAGAACTACCATCTCTTCTCACAAACAGATGTGGCTCTCAGTGCAAAAGTTTCTGATGACACATATACATCCTCAAAAGGCTATGGATGCTGGCTGTGGCAGAGATAAGTTACAAAATAAAGGTGGAACTGTCAGTAGCTCTTCCTAGCAGGGCACTGTTGGCCATGGGTACTGCTCATTTATGGGAGTTGGCAACTAGGTGGTTCTGGAACACAGAGGGGCTGTCCTGGCCCTTAGATGGGACTTGAGCAGTCTCTGTGCAGTCTCCTGACCACAGTGGAGGGAAAGAGCATCTCAGCAACCCCTCTTCTGCCAGGATTCTAAGCTCAGTCAACCTGATACCTTGGCCGCTTCCTGTTTTCTCCAACCTGCTGGGGTGAGCCAGGCATGTCTCAGGAGGGAAGGAATGTTAGTTTGAGTTTCCCAGAAGCAGATCCTGAGAGAAGACTCAGAGGGAAGGCAGCCAGCAACCTGAGCTTAACCTTGCAGGGGAGCTGTGGGAAAACACCAGCACTGGCCTCAGGTGGTCAGTCCCAACCAGGGGCTAGGGCAGCTGCACTCACAACTGACCCCCAGCTTTCTGTCTAGAGCTGTGCGGGGTGATTGGTTCTCTCATTTCACACCAGGAGCAGCAGTTTCCTGGGACTCCAGCCAAGTCTCCAGAGAGGGGTGCATATAGGGCAGGATGAACTGTAGCACATCAGTCTTGAGGTACGTGGGCAAGGTACCCCAGGCCCCATTAGGGGAGCATATGTGGTTGTCACTGGCCTGAGGAAGTTGGGGTAACCCTCACTTGCAGGAGCCCTCTGAGAGGTGGACCAGCCCCTCCACAGAGCCTGCAGGGAGCTGTGGCACACAGGCAGAGAAAGTGTCCTGCAGTCTGGGGCTGGGCCCAAGCACCCATTCTTAGGAGCCACTGGCTTCCTGGCTCTACAAAGGTTCCTCCCCTAGCCTCCACCTTTCCTGGCTGTCCCTTAAGCATGCTTTCGGCACCACTCCTGTGTCGTTGCCCTGTGCTGAATGTTGGGCTAGTAGGACAAACTTGGTGCTGTGGGAGTGGGAAGGGGTGGTAGGCTTTTGGGGTGGCCCCCAAATGGCCTCTTGAATTAGCAGGCAAAGCAGGAGGATTGTCTCAAGAGTAGCCAGGCCTCTGGGGGGTGGGGGAGGGATGGCTGTCAATGGAAGGGGTCGGACTCTACCCTGTCCAGAATCATCCTTAGCTGTCCTGCTTTTCTCTATGCTACATGCTTTAAATCAGTTATCCCCTGTGATCCTTATCACCCCATGAAATGGGTGACTACTAGAATTTTCAGTTTGTAGATAAGGAATCCGAGGCCCAGGAGGATAAGCAACTTGCCAGAGTTGGAGAGGATGGCAACTAGTGTGAGTCCTGGGTCTTCTCCAGGGGGTAGGTGAGACCAAGACAGTGCTGAGGCTGTGTGACCTCTGCTTGGGGGCTGGACCATGTCCATACCTGCACTTGACCTCAATGTGTGTTCACCCCACCTGGAAAAAGTCAAGCTACACTGTCAGTTTCACATTAGTCTTTTATTATAACCGTATTGAGTGGGATCACTTTGCCAAAAGGATAAATCGTTTCTTATATCAGTATGAGTTACAGCATAAAGATGGATGAGAAACATGGTATGTATGCTGTAGAGGGCACTACTGGGAATTTTATAAATCAAGTGAATTATGCCACTGAGAGAAAAGTTATCATGACAACTTTTTATATCAACATGGTCTCCAGCCTGCTTACATGAACTACTACCACTAGAAGAAGCTACTGAAAGTTAACACCGACAAAGTGATTTGGCCAGTGAGAAGGAGCCTGGCTGGCCAGTTGCTGTCCCTGTTCCTGCAGCCACTTCTCCCTGCCCCAAAGCTCCCTGCTGCTCCTGCACTGAACACACAGGGCAGAGCCAGGCATGTGTCTGCTGGGGAGGAGCAATGGAACCAGCCCTGCACTCACAGGATAGCCATTCAGCGAGCTGGAGACTTAAGTCCTTCATACATTCTCTTGTTCTGAATGACCCGTACGGGTGATTCTTAAAAAACAAAAGTGATAACCTGTCATGCTGTCTCCTGATAAATTTGGATCAATTATAACTGTCAGAGCTTTATGTCTACTCAGCATCTCTGACAAAGTAAAGGCAGTGTTCCTGCTAGTGGCAGGCACCTAGCTCCATGGCAGCTTCCTCAGTGCTGCAAAGGATAGTGCTCTAGAGTCAGCCCAGTCACATGTGAGAGGGCAGAGCACATTCATTCTGCAGTGCTGTCCTTCTTTACAGATTGCAGTTGGCACTGAACATAAGGGGGAGTTCATCCTTGCAAGAATAATTGAGTATAGCTGAATGTTTAAAGTGTTATATGACCTTGGCATACATACAATATAAGGCAAAGTAAGCTGATTTTCTTCCTCTAGTCTGTAATGCACAGATAATTTTAATTCATTTCTCATTAGAGAGGAATGCATGAAACACATGGGGACATGTATAAAAAAAGTGGATGACAGCGGGAATTAATCTAAGCTTAATGTATATAAAATGTAACTGCTAATAATCACAACATGCGAGGAATTCCACTGATTACCACAATTGTTAAAGAAAAACAAAAAGGTCTCATATGTCCAAGATTAAAAAAATATATAAATGTAAGTACCTGATAAAATAATAAAAAGGAACACATTCTTTAAAAAGGAACACATTCTTTAGCACTGTAACTAATAAAAAATGCAAATGATGTTCACCAAAGAAAAATAAAAAAAAAAGTCACTTAGAAAAAAACACTACTCCTACATTGCTCTACCTCTGAACCTGTGGGGTGGGGTCTGAGGCTGGTGCTGCACTACAGGCTCCCCTCCTACGTTTCCTTTGAGAAGGGAGAGGGCTCACAGAGGCAGCACCTCCGAATGCTCCTGTGGCACCAGCACAGAAGTACAGGATGGAGAGGACCCTCCCTTAGCATATGTACAGGGCTGAGAGTTTCTGGTGATGATTAAATGCCCAGCCAATGGCAGGGAACCTTCTTGGCTTGGTGGGTGGCAGTGGCTCTTGTGTGGCCAGTGACACCCAGCTATCCCTCTATTTCCCAGGGCAAAGGAGATGTGGGAGTGAGCAGAGGACAATTCTGTACTTCCTAGAACTGAACTTCTGACACCTTCCCAAGTCCTTTATGAGAAAGTGACCCCTGCACAGATGTGAGGCTGCCCACTGCACAAAGACCTAGAGCTTACAAAGTGTCGCCACAGGGACGTGCCCCGGAACAGTTTACTCAGAGGTGCTAAGAGGACCAGACTCAGGTACCAGGGAGCTAACTGGTGCAACTGTTAAGCAGTTGCCCAGTCATGGAAGGACAGACACCCCACCATCTGGCCAAACCAGTCATTAACCTCACATTGCTGGTGAGAGGGGATTTCTGTTAATTAAGAGCAAATTGTAGAGCTAATTAGAACCACCTCTGCAGTAGCTGACTTGAGAGTCATCACCATTTTCTTAGAGATCGAGTGGGAAATCATGTCATTATTACATTTGCTGTAGAGAAATATATGGTTATCAGTGGGAGGGACATAAATGGAGTCTTCTTTCAGACTTAGCTTTTCATTTAAAGTTACCATGAAGACTGCCACTGCCATCTGCTGAGGAGAGCCAGGCCTCCCTGCAAGGGCTGCTCTTTACTCTGGGAAGCAAAACAGGCCCCATGTCCATCTGCAGTCCGTACTTGTCCCTGGCAGAGTACCTGCTCAGGTGCAGGGGAGAGGTGTCCTTCTTGGGTCCTTTTCGTTTACAGAGAGAAACAGCTTAGGTGATGCTGTGTGTTCCTAAACTGCCAGCTGAGGGAGCTGGTCTCCAATCTGTGTTGAAGCCCAGGAAAGTACCAGTATATACTGTCAGACCTGGTCTTGGTGGTGGTGCCCAGGACACAGGAGTTCATAGCTGAGCACAGGCCCTGCAATTCCTTCCTCCCTCCCAGGGAGGAAACATCCCAGCACCTGGAATGTTCTCTAGGAAGCCCTGCTCCCTAGAGAAAGGACTCCAGGTCCAATTCCCTGTCACTGCTACCATAAGGCCACTAAGGGGTTCTGACTATAGATAGGAATAAACAAAGCTTTCCCCCTTTACTTCTCAGTAAAATACAGCTCTGAAACCAGAGACACTTTGACTGAAAGATGTGTATCCCTTAGAGTCAGGGTCACTTTTTTTTAAATTCAAGGATAGTAATACTCTTGCAACTTATGAAGTCAGTATAGTAAAGATAGCTTAAAGTGACCTTGTTTTCTGTAAAAGATTCTAAAAAGTAAAATATAATTGTTTAAGGAGGAACTATAAGGCCAAAATCTACTTAGCCTGAGGATTCTAAATGTCTTCTTTAACAAATCAAAAGAATCTTAAAAGTTGTTTTGAGGTATGGTGTAATTTAACTTTAGACCCAGTTTCTAGAAATCATAACTTTGAGAGGTCAGTAATTGAGTAATGGGTTTTTCCATGTCCTGGAATCCCTTGTTCTAGTTCATTCTATTGCACTTGGCTCTGCTATATGGCTTCCCTAGGTAGGAACTAAGTAATATGAGACAGATTTCTACAGAGAAAGCACTCTCGATATCAACTACTTTCCCGGTGGCTGATGCTTTGAGGGAGGGAAGCTGTCCACCTCCTCCTAAAGGTAACTGATGGCATTGTCAGACACTCTCAGTTGGGGAGGAGAAGTTGGGGAAAAGTGGTTCTGATTGTGGCTTGGTCTTTTCTCAGAGTATGGTTCTGGGTACTTAGTCTGGCTCTAATTCAGAGCAAGAATTGGGGTGGGGTCAGGTAAGGGCCCAGAAAGTCCTGTCTGCATTTTTGTGAACATAGGTGTATTTGCTTCTTTCTAAAGGGTTCCAATGGGCTGTACCAATGCCAAATGCATGCTGGGGAAGCAGCACTGGTTTCAGAGGGATCTCCCCTAGGGAGGCCCCTGAGGGGGAGACTGGGTCCCTGTGGTCAGATGTCCAGGGGGCTCACGATGGTGAAGCCAGAGTCCTTGCTGCTGTCGTCATCAGGGCTGGAGCTGGGGTTGCTGGAGGATGCTGAGGCTGGGCCCATCAGGGGATCTGAGAACACCAGAGGAGAGCAGGCCAGGGTCCGGCTTTTCCCAGATGTGCTTTTGAGGGTGCGAAGAGGCTGAGCCTGACCTGAGAAGTGCCCCTTGGCACTGCCCCCCTCATCTTCTTTTGAAACCAGGATGAAGTCATCAGAGCCCCCTCTGTCGGGGAGCCCAGGAGTTTCTGCAGAAGCCTGTGAAATAGAGAACAGGTGGATGAAAAGAGAAACTAGCCAAGAACAGGGCAGCAGGCCTTCATGAAAAGCCAGGCTACCTTGCCCCAGGCTCTGCCTGGTTCTCTGCTCTGGAGCCTGGGCACTTAGCAGCAATACAGGGTCATGAGCATGTTGCAGAGCCCCCGAAGCAGAGTGCTGGCTTTCCTGGGTTCAAAAACAACCCCCCCCCACTTTCTCCTCGATAGGCTGCCTGGGTTCAAGGGCAGCCCTACCATATCATGTGGGACCTGAGTGCAAATCTCTTGGTCCTCCTTAAACTTCAATTCTCTCATCTGTGAAATGCGGATAAGGACACTGTCTTTCTCGAAGTGTGTGTATGGGGTCACAGTGAAGCAAGGTGATGTTTGCAGATGCAAACCTACCAAGACTGCTCCTTAATGGGAGCTGCCACATTTGGAGTGGCTTGACTACCACCTGCTGCTTCTTTCCTCATACATTCCTCAGTGGTAGCTCCTTGAGGGTATGCATGTCAGTGACTCCTGAGGCAATGGTGGTAGGTTCTATAAATAGGAAAACCCAAGAATGGCAAGCAAGTGCCAGGTGAAATGCCAAAGGTACAGAGAGAATCACTTTAGTCTACAATTATCTTCCTCCTTAAGATAAAAAAAAAGCCACTCATAATTGCTGAACTAATCCATGAACACAGATAGAGGTTTTGGGTTAGCAAAGTTATAATTTGACCAAGGTTGTCCAATGCCAGCTAGCAGAAAAGTGCTTTGTCTAGGGTGGTGTACATTGACCCAGTACCCATGCCTGCCTACTCACCCACAGCATGGGTGGAAATTAGTGCAGGGTCTAAAGAGATACATGGAGCCCCTTGGCTGGAGGTGCCCCCAGGGCCTCCTGATTGCTGCAGCCTAGGCCAACCCTGGGTTGTGCAGAGCCTGGAGAGGGAGTTAGCAGCACTTACTGTCAGGTCTATTTTCAAATTTCATGTCTTCCTCAGTAATATAGGGGGTGAGTGGTTAGATAATGAGCTAGGGGTTTCCCATCTCTGACACTCATCGCCCTGTGAGGCAGTCAGCTCAGGAGCCTGAGCACTCTGCCTTAAAATCGCAGCAGGCCCTGCTGTTCCCCACTTCTAACTCTCAGGCTAATGACATTCTGCAAACACATCCATTCCTATAAAGAGAAGCAGCATGTGATATTCTGGGAGAAAGGGACATGATTGAAAATAACACTCGCATAGAAATGTTTGATAAAGACTGTTCTTTTTCCTGAGTTAGAGGGAAGGACATCAAATCTCATCCCCATTTACTATCCTGTGTATGGGGCATTGGGGAGAATGTTGCTGCCCTAGAGTGGCATTCCTCCTGCATACATCTTACTCTAAGCACCCAAGGCCACAGGAGTCAGCGCGAGGCTGCAGGTCTAGCCTCCTACTCTCACAGCGGACACTTTGTATGACTGGGTCCTGCACGTACATCAAGAGAACCTTGAATTCTTATAAAATGGGTTTCTGGTTGGAATGCTATTTGGTAGAGCTTGTCTTAGGGTGGAAATGAAAGAGCATGTACAGTACATCCTACTTCTCAAGTGGTACTGCTATTACAGGGATAGCATGATCACCTACAGTGGAGACAGCGGAAAGGCTTTGAAGAGGGGGGATACTTTTCAAAGCCCTTCCTTGGAAGTAAAGATGGTTCTTCCCATTCTTCTGATTATTTGGCTTGTTTCTTCCCAGGTCCCAGATACAGGTTGTGGACTGGCTTAGACAGTGCAAGTTGGCTGACAGGGCCTTGGTGATCCCTAGTCTTTTAATTGTGTTCTTTTTTTAATCCTCCTTTCTGCCCTTAATATTACAGATCCAGAGAGGGGCCTTGGGCTCTTGGCCAATATCACAAAGCAACTTCAAGGCCTCCACTCCACTGCATTACTTCCAGTTTTTTTTTTTTTTTTAAATCTAGACACCAAGATGGATTCCTCATGGCTTTCCATAGTGGTCTTTACTACAGCAGGTACCCTGGACACCTAGTAACTTGGCAGAGCAAGCCTTCAAAGTTCCTACTTGGGAGCTGGTTCGTGAAGCCCAAGTTTTTATCTTAATGTTATAGACATTTGGAGTTCAGTTATTGGGTCACTGGGAATTCTAGTGTTCAGTGCCCACATGTGGCTAGGAGCTGCTATTTTGTATAGCACAGATAGACAACATTCCATCATTAGGAGACATCCTATAGGCTTCTACCCTAATCCTGATTTCACACTATAAAATAAAAAGGATCAAGGGAATAGGGAACCATGTGTTGTGGTCCTGGACAGTTTTAGGTAGGACCAACAGGTTGAAGAACTTTTCTAATTGTATAGTACCTACCTGTTACCCTTGAGATGGCATGTTCCTGACTGTAGCCAGCATTCCCTGCCTCTACTCAAAAGCCCTGAGAAGGAAAGTGCAGATGACTCTTAGCTTACAGTGCAGGCTCATGCAGGAAGAAGGTGGGTCAAGGTTTCCTGACTGGGAGACCCCTGATCAGTCTTCTCCAGATCCTTGTGCTTTGCTGCAGAAGGCCCCATGGACTTTTTTTTTTTTTTTCCTGATTTGCTTGCCTCTCTTCCTGATCCTACAAGTTTTCAGTTACAGAGGCCAGGGAACAGTGTTAGGGTCTTGAGATATTTTCTGGTGATGCATTCACATGTTAGATTGGTGATGGGCTGTACCAAAGATGGAATGATTTTGTTGTCTTGGTCAAAATTATGTCTAAGGAGAATGCTTCCCTGTTCTCCTTTCTCTGGTCAAATCTTTTCAGGAGCACTAGTTCTTAATAAGCTGCTAAATATCACAGGGAAGGGGCCACAAGGGGACTAGGCAGAGAAGCTCTTCTCTTTCACTTGGGGGATCTTTAGGTCCAGGAAGGGCCATCTCAGCAGCAGGTGCAGACGAGAAGTATCTCTTGGATGCTGCACCCAGGTGAGGCCCTGCCAGAGCGAGGGTGCAGGGCACTTCCTCTCATATATCTCAGCTGGCTCATCTTGGGGATGCATGTGGGGTCCAGCACCTGTGCTTACAGCGGTGAAATTGCTACCTTCCCCTGATGACTGCCACCATCTTCCAAATTCTTTGTTGCCCTTTGGAGAGGACCGTGAGGAACTAGCCCAAACTGCCCAGTCCCTCTCTAGAGGTGACCTAATATAACCTTGCCCATTACAATCTTGCTAAATTCTCTGCCCTGAGGGGTTCTTGCCTGCCATATTAAATGTGCAACACAGGAAGAAGCATGGTCTGTGTGTATACACATGTGATGACAAGTGCAGGTTTCTGTCTCCCCAGTAAAATACCCTGCTTCCTTTGCCTAGAGAGCCACTGCTCTGGGATCCACCCAGTGTTCTCCTTACCTGCTCAAGTGAGAAGCCTTTCTTCACTCTGATCTCCTGTTGTACCTGCTGCCATCCTGGCTGACTCAGCATCTCTGAACATTTTGTTTGCAAGTTCTCCCCAGCTTGGTCAGTAGTGCCAGACTCTTGAGTTGGCTAACAAATTTGTAGTAACAGAGTTCAGGAGACCCTTAGTCAGGCAAGCTCACACAAAGGTCAGCTAGAGCTCAGTCCAGGCTGAAGGGGAGGTTGGTAGGGGATGCCTGAATACAGAAAGCTTCAGTACAGAATCCTTGGCATATCTACAGCAAGGCAAAAAGAAATCAAATCCTAGAGCTCCAGAGGGAGCTATGGCTTTTTGATAGCTGAAACACCTGCTCCCAGTTTTATAATTTTACAGTTTCAATGCTCTGAAATCCTTTGACAGTGGACTAAGTTAAAAATTTATTCCAGGTAAAGATTTGTGGGATCTGCATTCAGAACAACCATTTTGGACAGCCCGTGAGGGTGTTTCCATCACTGATGGATGTCTGGTTATTTGTCAGTGACTAAGAAACATGGTCTTTGGCCACAATACATTTCTCCTGTGTGACCAGGAGAAACGGTCTTGAGGATGGGTTCCTAAATTGCAATAGTATTTTGCAACTAGATCTGTAAGAGGAAAGAGAAGTGGTATGAAGTTCCCTATGGACAGTGCTTTATGGCCTTATATCACAATCGGGGACTCCAAAAGAAATATAAATTAATCAGTCTTCTTTGACTAAGAAGAGAATAGTCCTCTACCCTCCTGAGCCTCAACCCCCTTGTCTGGAGGACTCTCCCAGGACCTCTGCACCTAGCTCATCCTCAAACCTATAAACACACCTCTTCCTGACGGCAACATTAGACATGGGACCAATTATAAACCAGGAAATGGAGTTCTTCCCTCTAATGTATGTACAAGTGCCTTTCATCACTAGCCTTTATAACTGGAAGGCACATGGCCAAGGTCTGAGGCTGACCCAGGAAGGTTTGTCACTCTCATAAGGGGTATCTTCACAACCCATAACCTCTTGTGGGTGGATATTCAAACCTAACTGGAGAAGAAAAGTTGGCTGTGTTAGCAGAGGCAAGAAAGCAAGCCAGTAAGCTAGAGGGCTGGACAGCCAGATCTGGAGTCCCTCCTAACCCCAACACAGTTGCAGGGCGAGTCAGAGTGGAGCACTAGGGGTGCCAGAAGCTGGCCAACGCCTAGTTAATTGGAGAAACTGAGGGAAATTCAGCAGAGGCCAGATGAAAGGCTTTCATGCGGAGGGTGGAAAGAATGTCTTCAGAGACACATCCCATGGATTTCTGAGGGGGGACAGTAGCCAGACAGTGCATGGAACCTACTTCATATCTCAGGGTATTCCTGATATCTGGAGAAAACTCCCAAAATTGAATGTGGGTCCAGAAACTAACTCTCCTCAACTTGTGAATATTGCCTTCAAGGTTTTCAACAACAAATAAGGCTGAAGAAGATGAAGAAGCAGGCTGCCCTCCAGGTAACCCTGAGGGAAGAAAGAAGTCACTGTGGGTAAGTCTCCCTTTCCTCCAACACGAGACATGCTGGCCACCAGCAAAGCTGGGACTGAAGTAGTGTGCGTTTTGCAAATTGGAGGGATATTGAAGAGGGAATACCCAAACTGTCTCATGAGGGTAGGGGACAAACCCAACTGCTATTACCTCCCCTCACAGAAAATGAAGATTGATGAAGTCAAAGAGCTCCTTGATTGGCTACCAAAAAAGGGTTTATTGAGCCTGTGTGTGTGTGGGGGGTGGTTGCAAGGTTTTAAAGCACTCATTCCTGAGTGTCCCATTTCCCTTTGAGAAAGAGGTTGGTTAGCCAAACTGGGGCCAACAACTCATCTTCAGCAAGATAGGATGGAAGTACAGGTCCCCAAGAGTCCTAGCATTGAGCTTACAGCGCTGCTTTGTAAAACACCAATAATACCCAAAACTGTCCCGACTCAAATCAAACCTAGGTCTGCAAGGATAAGTGGGAAGAACTATCAGCCAAACCAGTAAAGTTTATCTTAAACAAACCAACAGCTGGCCTGAGTAAAACAATCCCCTCTGGCCATGGCTAGAATCAAGCCTGTGCTGAATCCTCAGGCAGGAATTTTTTCATGGCTCTCAGTTGTGGAGGCAAGGTTAAGGGGCTGCACCAGGTGATAGTCTTCTTGTTAAACAGGGTTTAAAGAGAGCCCGCAGATTGCCCTCTATTTCTCCCATCCTGCTGGTTAAAAACCAAGGAAAGGAGAGCACAGGTTATTCAGGACTGACTGGTAATTAGTGAAGCTGTGCAGACATGCACCCTGTTGTTCCCAGTCCCTCTACCTTATGTTCTACCTTAATGTTCCCAGGACTATAAGTATGACATCGTTCTAGACTTAAAAGACATTTTCTTTTGTATCCTGCTGGATTCTGGGACCCAGGAGTTGTTTGACCTCTCTAGATCCCCTCATGGGAAAGCGAAACAATAGTACTGCCAGACAGTGCTCCCCCTACACAGAGGAAACAAAGCAAGCTTCAAAATGTCTCCTGCTTAGGAGGGTGGATGACAGGCAAGCAAGGTCGCTAACAAAGGTGGTGTAGGTGATTATACGACTGGCTTCCTGGAGTAACAAGGACCCCAGACTTAAAGGAGATCTTATGTAAAATGAGAACAAGGTGTATATTACCCAAAAAAAAAAAAAAAAAAAAAAAAACTTCATTCAAACAAGGCTGCCTGTATTCTCATTGGCTAAGATGGTACAAGCCAGGGATGCTGCCTGGAGAGGACCTGCAATGCCAGCCACCCTTGGAGGTCCGAGATGTATTTTAGATGGAAGCCTTCCCCTGTGTAACAGAAAAAGCAGAATTTAGAAAATGACCTTGAAGCAAAAATAGGCCCACTGTCACAGCTGGATAGATTTCCTTCAAAGATAGTGCTGGTGTTTCCCAGATGCTTGGAATACAATGGAGATAGCATGGAAAGGACCAATTGCAAGAAAACTGAGTAAAAGCCAGGTGTACACCTGTAATCCCAGTGGCTTGGGAGGCAGGAGGATTGTGAGTTCACAGTCAGCCTCAGCAACAATGAGGTGTTAAGCAACTCAATGAGACCCTGTATCTAAATGAAATACAAAACAGGGCTAGGAATGTGGTTGAGTGTCCCTGAGTTCAATCCCTGGTACCAAAACACCACCAACAAAAAACCCCCCAAAACGAGTACAGTTCCTGGAAGCTGTTTCTCTGACCTGCACTGAAGCTATTCCTAAAGGGAAGCTCAGCCTCTTTGAGATGTGGAATGGAAATCCTTTCCAGGAGCCAGTGGTTCTGATGTGGAACCAGAATTGGCAATAAGATACAATGAACTTGGGGCAGGTGATGGCTACCTTTCATAGATAGATAAACCTCAATCTTCCTCTTACCAAAATATACTTCCATCCCTATGAATTAGGGGGTTGGATATAAGTCAGGATTCCCTGAAGACCCAGTGAACACAACTTGTACTGGGTGTTAATTTTATTCACTACTCACTCTTCTCTTAAATTGTAAGGTGTAATTCCCTGGATTCTTCACACAAGACTAAAGAGCATCCTGGAACTGGAAGACTTTGGATGAGCCTGGAAATGCCCCTCCTATAGGCTGGGACCCATGGAAATGAAGATCAAACAAATAAGTAAAGCCTAACAACAAATGATCTTTCTACTTTTCTTGTTGGAGCGTTTGTCTTCTAAAATAGTTAGGCAGACACTCTATACATGATTTCCTTCTTGTTATTATTGACATAATTGTCTGTTCTTGGCTACATTTTGCCAAACCCCAGCAAACTAACTGTTATGATTTCAGGGTATAGTTCTTTCCATGTGAACACAAGGGCAGAAAAACAATCTCCCCAATCCTGGATAAGGCAGGAATTTAATGGACTCTTGGATATGTTACCCAAAACCCTTTTGACCACCCTGACTCCTCTGTTTTACCTGTGATCAACTTTTCCATGGTTCTTAACTTTACTGTGTACTATGATGAAAGACCCATTAAAGTAATGCACCAAGTAAGGGTAACCACCCGAAACTCCACATATCCTCCCTTGGTTTTGAGTTCTGCAATATACCCCGAGGCTATAAATTGTCCTGAGCCCATCAATACTGCTGTAGTCACTGAATTATTTAACATATTTCCCAATAACAGCTCAGTTAGATTATCTGTAAGGGAAAGCCAACAATATGAGGCTCTGGCTTTCTGGGAATACCTGGATTGAGCCTGCCAAGGAAGTAACAGAAACCTTTCCCTTTGTATGGACTACCTGAGACTCAATATCTGGAACACTCAGAGTCCACAACCTCCTAACATAAATCTCTAGAGGTTTGTTCAATAACTCCAGACTCTTACCTTGGCTCCCAACAAACAGAACACTGACCAAGGGCCACCAGTTACATAACCCTGGTTTAAGCCAATTCTGGAGACCTTGCCCTGGGACTCAGAGCTCAGTTTAAACAATTGATTGGGAATCCCATATGCTGACAGGATACCTGCTTGTTTGGGGGGGGGGGGATCTGAAGGAGCCCCAGTGAGCATATACATGGCTGAAGGGAGCAGTTTTTCTCCACCTTGGATTGAAATCACGAACCAAAACAAATCTTTCTTCTCCTCAGGTACTGAAAACTAACACAACCAGGAAGATGGATTCTGGTATACATTCAGTAGAATCTTCTTGCCCTGGTGGAGGTAGGAGCCCATAAACTTATTAGGTATTCTTTCCAGGGTGTTAATCATGTCTGGGCCATCTCCACATAGCAAAAAGGAATAGAATCCTTAGTAATCTGGTTACCAGGCACTACCTTAGCTTTGAACTGTATCTGAGAAAGGAGTTTGTACGAGCATGGGTACTTTCTTGTTGTTCTTATAGTAACACTCCTGATGTTGAAACGTACCTTGAGAACACTGTGAAACAGGCATCCTGGCTTCAACAAATATTCCCAGAAGCACAAGGAATAAATGACTGGTTCTCAGAATTGCTTTCCTGGATCCTGGAGGGTGTTAAGTCTGTATTTTCTGGGCTAATCAAATTAGGAATGTCCATTTTACTGATCTTATTTATGTCAGATGTGCTTCAAAATGCTGCAGTAAAACAATTGCACAGGATACTTCAGCTATGGTTTTACTGATTTTGTTCCTTCCTTTGACATCAAGTGACGTTCACTCATCTAACTCAGGAGGAAGGTGTTCCACAAAATGATTTCCCTCTCCCAACTCTTCATCAACAAGGAGTAAAAGGTATGGGTGGGGAAGTTTTGTTAGCTGTTACACAGAAATTTTAAAGTCCAGCACCTGTGTTTGCAGGAGAGTCCAAAAATGACAACTGCTAATACCCTTCAGAGTGTCTCTCTCAATAAGGCTTTCCACTGAGTCCACAAGGAATTGGCTTAAACCAGCCAAAGTAAACTTTGTTCCTTATAATGCTAAATTCTCATCCCTGGAGGGGTTCCTGCCTGCCATTTAAACATGGACTCTATGAAGAAGTATGATCTCTAATTGCACATGCACAGGAATATGCCCGCCTCTACAAGTCTCTCTGGTATGAATAGGCATAATCTTCACAATAAAACTCCCTTGCTTCCTTTGTTAGGAGAGCCTCTGTTGTGGGTGTCACCCCTGATACTCTCCTTATCTCCTGTTTATGCTTTTGGGCTCTGCATTTACCAACGGGGGAACTCATTGTGTCCATTACAGGTCCTTATAAATACCAGAACCAGGAATGACCGTTCCTGGCTTAATATAATAAAGACATTTTAAATTTAGTAAATCCATTAGTGTTTGTAAAGGTTTTTTTTTTTTTTTTTTTGGGGGGGGGGGTTGAGGGTCTGTAGTATTTTTACACATTCACCTAAAAATAATATGTTAAGTTTGGCATGGTGGTACATTCCCATAATCATAGCCAGTTCATTGAGACCTTGTCTCAAAAATCCCCAAATTTCTTATTAAGAATGGTGGGTCTGTGCTCTATTTGAAAAGTAAAACAGCTGTGCAGAGAAGGAACTAATCAAATTGAAACCTGCACTAAGTAGCTAGAATTGCTCCATGACAAATAGCTTTTACAAGGTTATGCAGAGTTCTTTCTTAAGGCATATCTCCTAAGCTTCTGGATGCCAGTTTCAGATAAATCTTTTGCTTACATTCAGGATGAGATATCTAAACTGTTATTTCAGATATAGGAGGGAAATAAAGTATAGTGAGCTAAAACTTACTGATGCGGGCAGGGAATCTGAAAACAATACCTGGTGAGCTGGGGGCCTTCTCATTGCAAGAGGAAGAGGTGGGATAAAGCATGCAAGGAAGTGCTAAGATCCTCTCTAACTGGATTCTATGTTAGAACAAATCTACATAATACTGAGACCCAAGAGCAGCAAACTATGGTCACGTCTGGCTTCCAGGCCTCATCCACAGAATGCATTTTTAAAGGGTTGTTAGAATATGTGGTAGGCCAATCCTAATGTTTTACTGTCTGGCCCTTTCCAAAAAAAGTTTGCTGACTCCTGTCTTAATGAAGTTCTTCCCAATGAAGACAGATGAAGTAATTTTGGCAGAACAAGTTCTAGCCAAGTGAAAGCATTAGGAAAGCAGGGATAGTACTTCCTGTGCTAACAGAATGGAGGCAATTAAGATAGCTGTCTTCTCTTCTCACAGAATAAGAGCAGCTCTTGCTGCCACATGTGGGTTTTTTCAGGTTGAGCACTGCAGAACTCTAGTTCATCATTACCCTTGTTAATGGCACCACCTCTGGAGTGTACAACCTGTACACAGCATCCCTGGCTGGGGCTACGTGTGGTGTTTTATTTAAACTTCACATGTGGTAATCTGAAACACTTTGGTAGGATTTTTCTTATTCATAACATTGAAGAATTTCTACTCAATGTCAGCCCATTCACATAACAGCATTGTACCTGCTTGGTGGATCCAGGAACTTGTTCGTTCTGGCCCTGGCCACTGGAGCAGTAGTGGTCATCTGCGATGGTAATCTGCTCATTTTCTTCAGCTTCCAGTTGGCTCTGGTTGAAACGCAGGGAACCTTTTAGAATGTCTTTGATCTATTTTCAAAGAATAAAATAAAAAAGATGAATGAGTTTGTATTTAGAGTGCTGGTTACATCTCCTATGTTTAGACTTGTCATTGACCTTTTTATACAGCAGTTCCCCCTCATCTGTGACTTCAGTTACCTGTGGTCAACAGGAGTCCGAAAATATTAAAGGGAAAATTCTAGAAAAAATAAACATTGTTGACTGTTCTGAGCAGTGTGGTGAAGTCTCTTGCTGCCCCTTCAGACAACCTAGAATGTAAATCATCTGTACAGCAAAATCATGCACGGTCCTATCACATCAGCTGTCACAGTATTAGAGCACCTGTGTTCAAGTCACCCTTACGTAGGAGTATCCAGCATGCCTACTCATTCACATAGGTGCTGTCTCTTCTCACAAGAAGGGCAAATAAAATATTTTGAGAGAACACTTTCAAATTACTGGGATTATAGTATAAATTATCCTATTTTATAAATTAAATCTCATTCTAGGTATTCTGAATTTAGGAAAACATAGTGCTGAACCTTACATGCAGCACATCTATAGTTTCAGACATCCCCTGGGATCACAGTATTGCCCTGGAGGTTAAGGGGTGACTACTATAGTATGAATGTTAACATTTTACTAAAAGAAATAGGGGAAAAATTCAACTTTATCAACCCTTTAAACTTAGCAATGACCAGGGAAAATTTTGTGGTGTTAATGGTCAGATTCTCACAGGGTCAGATATGTATGTCATGTCCTAAGCAGGAAGCACCATTTGCCTGCACACCTAGCTCCAGTGAACCACCTCTGAGCTGCCAGCTTGTCAGACATAATCACTAGAAGGAGTAAGGGGGGGGGGATATTAGGGTTACGGAGATACTGGCTCTAATATCATGGCATTCCATGTTCTAAGGTGCCCTCCCCAGAGCAGGCACCAAATGGGTGGCCTGTGTGACACAAATAGTATCAGAGTACTGCAAATACCTGTTTTAATCCTGCCAGGGAAACCAGAATTTGATCTTCTTTTTCCAAATTTTCTTGTAATATCACATCTTGAATATTTACTGAAAATAGAAGAATGATATTTTATGACTAATGCTTTGAGTATAATTTACATATTGCTACCTTGTAACTTTAGACAAGCCTGGGAGTTTTTCTGCCAACTTTCAGAGCAATTGTTCCCACCAGGGATGCTCTGCATACTGTAGGTGGGGAGCAGAGAGGACAGCACTAGGCCTGCATGCACAGCCTGGTATGGAGCCTTCTCTCCAGTGTTCCATCAATGTGCTCTGATAATGGCAGCTGTTATCTTTACTTCCTAAAAGTCCAGGGCATTTCTTGATGTACTACATGGCCAGCGGCCTGAAGCATTCATCCAGTCTCTAAGAGGAAACATTTTAGCTTTAGTTTCCTAGGCTGCTGGAGTTCCTTGGTATTACCTTTCTCACTAAAGAGGAGTTATCCCCAGGTAACTAAAATTAATACAATGTCTCTAAGGATTTATTAACCTCATTGCCATTTCATTTCAAAAATAAGAGGACAAACTCACGGCACTAGGGGCTGTGCTTAGGTGGCGATGCTTACAAAGTCAGCACGCCTTCAGCCAGCATCTTCACAGGAGCTGTTTCTTCATCCTCTAGGAGGTTCAGAGCCACATGAAGAGACTTTTTCCCAGACCTGACCTGAGGGACACATCCAGCCAGCTTCTGATCCTCAGAATCAGCATCACACCCAGTTACCCACACATGCAGTGGCCCTGGTGCTCCACACCCCTGAAGGATGCACACAGCCCTTTGACAGACTGTGGCTTAATGAGGTGGGATTCTTAGGGGAGCTCAGTGGGTTGAGTGAAAGCCCCCTCTTTCTGGGAATTCACAGGAGAATGTGGTGGGGGCTGGAAGGCACAATTAAAACTGTGTAATAAAGAGACCAATAAGGACACCAATTTGAAAATCGCTACACTAAGATTTACATTCATACTGCTTTTGTATTTCCTGTGGCCTTAAAAAACAGCCCCAGTTACAAAGTCTTACATGATATACTCTTATTCAACAACGCTGTCCCAGTCTCTACCTGAAACTCCTAGGTTCCATGCCTGTCCCTATAGCCACCATAGCTAATATATCACCCTTGCTTGCTCAGTGTCCAGAGGCAGAGCCAGCACACTTGTACTGAAGACTCTGCCTCCAAGTCTGTGCAGACTAGCCCCCTCTTATTGTTCAACTTTCTGCTTTGGCACTGTATCCTCAGAGCAAACCAAAGTTGACCCAAGTCCCAGTCTAGTTCTGCCACACCACCTATTTAGTCCTCTCTGGCATCATTGCCTGTAGGTGCTGCCTTCTCCCCCAAGAGGACAGAACTTCCAAGACATGCTTGCTCAGGGCAAGCACAAAATGATGCCTGAGCCATTACAGGTACACAATAAGAATTCACTGAATGGATGAGAGAATGAACACTCTTGGAACATACATTTCAAGACACTATTATTTGAAAATTATTATAAATTCTTAGAAGATTATTAGAATAGTCTTCTAAGTGAAGTAAGCCAGATTCAAGGGTTGAATGTTTTTCCTCATATTTAGGAGCCAGAGAGAAAAAAAATTAAAAAACACTGGTGGGGATAACCTCATGAAAACAGGAGAGAGAGAGAGCTGTAGAGATAGGGGATCGAGGAAGGGGAGAAAAGAGGGAAAGGGGAGGAACTAGGGCAAAGGAAGTAGACCAAATTATGCTATGTGCATGCATGAATGTACCACAATGTACCACTTTTATAATGAGCCAAGGAAAAAATACATATAAATAAATAGAAGAAAGATTGGAAGAACAGAAGAAGGGGGGAGCAGGGGAAAGGAGAAGTAAAGGGAAAAGGAAAGTACCAGAGAATGAACTGGAACAAATCTTGTGCATATATGAATACGTCACAATGAATTCCACTATTATGTATAATTGTAATGCACTAATAGAAACATTAAAAAAAAAAAAACACTGGCATTCTAAATATTTTCAAAAAATATTCCCAGTAAGGGGCAAAGCAAACTGATTCCATCAACATGCTTCCAGCCTGACAATTTACTAGAATCTTCAGTAAGAATGAATCTATAACATGCTGACAAGTCCTCTTACATACTCCAGAGAAAAGCAGCTTTTATTTATTGGGAAAACTTGACTGTAGTTCTTGGCTAATAGAAAGTCTTGCTCTACAACAAGAAAGCAAGTTGAATGAAATAATAGACATAATTAGAGAGCAAATGTTTTTGGTTTTCTTAAAAGCCTGTAACAAATTGTTCTCTCAATAAAAAACAAAACAATCCACAAGATATTAACAGCAACCAACTGCAAAAAATTGAACAGAACAGTTCTGCAGGCATTTTAGAAGATTGAAAAGGCTTTTGCTTTAATAGAGCCCCCAAATATGCAGGGACAGAGCTCTCCTTAGAGGCCAGCAAAGACCTTCTAGGCATTCAGAGGCCATTCCTTAAACACCAAAGAAACATGTGAGTCCATCCCAGAACCCTGGCACTATCGTGGCAGGGAGAAGAAAAAATGAACAGTGGGCACTGGCTTAGATGAAACGCCTAACTTGTAAAAGACTGAATTGTCTTCAACTGGCAAGTTTAAGCCCTTGGACTGCCACTGGTGAGAATGGAACTTTATGGCAAGATTTTGTACACCTGAGTTTACACAGATTTACAATCTCGTTATAGAAGTATCTATGTGAGACCTTCTAAAATCTTATTGGTTACATTGCCTGACCATACTGGTCATATTGCCTGGGACTATGAATCAGGAGGTCCTAGCCAGCCTCTCTTGAATGCTCTGTTTTGCTGTGAACCTCCCACAAATCATATACTCAAGATTGGCAATAGTGACACTTACAGGGGTAGGTTGGGAAGATAAAATGATAGAAATCTTTTTGTCTTTCATAGCAGGTCTGAGTGCTCCTTGTTGTAAAGCTCTCTTGGAAAGAGCACAAGCAGCCAGGGAGCCTGGAGGCCTGAGGAGGTGGTAGAGTTGTCAGAAGGCTGGCCCAACTCCACCCTCCACTCCATTTGCACCAGTACAACTGATTTTAAAGGGCAGCACTGGGCACCTGTCCTTCAGCTGAGGTTGGTCATGTGACACAACTCTAGCCTATGAAATGTAGAGAAGTTCCTGGGTGGAGTTTCTGGGAAAGCTCCTCCTGGCGAATGACTCAGCTCAGGCCTTTTGGACTTTCACTTCCCCCCCACTTTGCCTGCCAGAAATGCTTGTAGGAGCTCCAAATGTTGCCTTCCAAGCATTTGGTTGAAGATCACAGTTTGAGGAGGATCCTAGGGTAACTCATGGAGCTGCCATACCTGCATGGACTGCCAATCTCTGGGCTTCTTAATTACTTGAGGGGCAAACAAACAAAAACAAAGCAACCTGATTTATTTACTTTTTCAGGCTTATATTATTAGCAGCTGCATTAGTTTCCTAAGGCTCTGGAACAAAGTACCTCACACTGGGAGTCTTAAAACAACAGAAATGTATTCTCTTAGTTCTAGAGGGTAGAAGTGCAAGAGGGCCGTGGTCTCTCAGAAGATTCTAGGGAAGAACCATTCTGACTGTGTCCTAATGTGCAGCGTAGCTGGCCAGGATCCAATGCAGAATGGGTGCACCAGGGAGGGAGAAAGGTACAGGGCCTTAGTTTTATCAGTAGTGAACCATCACTCCCAAGTTCTTTAGACTTTTTTTTTTTTTGATGAGGTTAAGGATCTCCCTTTAGGATCTTAGTGATAGCATGACCTGTCTTTCCCCCTGAAAACCCAAATATACATGAAACCTTCATTTAGTTTCAAGCATGAACTCTTGTTTGAATCAAATAAGCTGTCTAGGCTTACTTTAAGAAATCCAGGTTATAGAAATCCAAATTAAAACAGTAGAGCCCCTTTATAGAGGCTGCTAATATTTTGAATACAAGAATTTTTATTTTGCTAAGAGTACTAACCATGTAAATCTTTTCCTTAGCCATTTCTACTATATATTAAGGTAGTATTTATGAACATTCTACTAACATAAAACCTCCTAGTAAACAAGTATTCAGTTTCAAGTAAGTTGAACCTGCATGTAAAAACAGAAGAGCACCATGATGTGTGTGTCAGCTCTTCATCACCATGACCAAAATACCTGACAAGAACAACTTAGAGGAGGAAAAGTTTATTTTGGCTCATGGTTTCAGTCTATAGTTGGTAGTCTCCCTTTGGGACTGAGGTGAGGCAGAACATTCTGGCAGAAGGGTATGTCTGAGGAAAGCTGCTCGCTCATGGCAGCCAGGAAGCAGAGAGGGGAGAGGGTGAGAGAGACAGGGCCAAGGACAAGATATAGTTCCTAAGGACATGTTCCCCTGGGACTGGCCTCCTCCAATTGTGCCCCATCTGCCTAAAGTTTCCATGACCTCCAATAGTTCATTCAAATTATTAATCCACTTAATGGATTAATCCACTAATGAGGTTAAAGCCCTCATGATCAATTTATTTCCTCAAAGCCCCACTTCTGGACATTTCTGCATTGGGATGAAGACTTCAACATATGAGTTCTTGGGAGACTTTCCAGATCTAAGCTGTAACAATGTCTTTTCATGCCTTAAAATATTAAAGGAGAAATGTGAAAATGTTAAAATTTCCAATGTAATGCGTAATTTTCCTCATGGCAAAAGGCAGAATATGTTATAATGTGGAGAAGAAAAATTACATTCTTCATTATCAGTAGATATTAAAGTATTATATCTTATAATTGTTGGGGCACTGAAACTAAGGGAAAAATGCCACATAACTAGCTACTTCTGTAGAAATTACAGAAATCTTATCACATAACAATCTATTTTTAATGAAATGTCAATACCATAAAAATAGATTTCTAACTCTAAGGGTTTTAGAAATTGCACACAAACTACTTCTTCAATTTCTTAAAAACTTTACTGTTTTCAATGCTAGAATAAACTTGTTTTCATCTAAATGTTTTAAGTGGCTGGTGTATATTTATTCAGGGGTAGTGGAAAGTGGACAAAAACAGAACTTAAATCCACCTATGATGGGGGTGAAACTGGGAAGATACTGAGCTTCCTCATGCCTGCCTAGTTACAAGTGCCCTCCTCACATGAGGGCTGTGAAGAATAAATGAGACAGCCCAGGTTGAATGCTGGCCCAGCACCTATCTGCTGCAGAAGCTTATAGTCCGGCTGCTTTCATTTCTACATGGCTACGTGCCTCACTGACTATCTCAACAACCCTCCAGATGAGAACCATCTCGTTTCAGAAAAGGGAGACAGACCTAGAAGTGCCAATTCTGTATCTTGAAGTCTCACAACAGAAAAATGATGGAGGTAGGGTTAGATTTCAGATCTTTCAAACTCTGAGCCCTATCACAATGGAACTGATGTTGGGATCAAAGATATGAAGAGGCAGAAGCTAGGATTTGGGCACTGACTCAACTGACCTAGATGTAGTGCCATTTTTTCAAAGTGAACTGACTTAAGTGAGGCCAGCCAGCAACAGGAAGTCGCCTACATGCAAAACAGACCACACGATCATTTTTACTAGAGACCCATTTTTCGAACACCGACAATGGCACCAAACATCTTGAACTTTGAAGACCCTGAACTGTGACCTGCGTATCACTAATCCTTTCAATAAGATTGAAGTAATAACTTTTACAGAGTTATTGTGGGGCTTAGACGAGATAATCAAATTGCCCTACTTGTAGCATGCTGCCTCACAATTATTATTATTGCTTGGAATGTTTTTTCCCTCCCTGTTATCTTAAATACCCAGATAACTAGATTCTGCTTTGTGAGGACATCTTCAGATACAAATTTAATTACTCTGACCTTTGACAGTCTATATATAACACTGCCCAGATTTTAAAGAGGAACCATACAGATTGTTACCAAATAGGTGGGGGAACAATGGAGGAAAGGTAGCACATAGTCAAGGTCACTGGTCACTGCTGGCTTTGACTGCACATTGGCAAAGGGATTTTTGTGCATTGAGTATATTCCACAGTTGTCCAGACTTTGGGAGAAACTGGGACTTGGAGAAGATGTAGGCATCCATTTCATCACAGAGTTCCAACACTTGGTATGTATACTGTGCATCCCTGTGAATGCCCTTCCCTTTTCTAGAAGGTCCTCCCATCCTCTGTATAACACTGCATCCTGCCTTTTTTTCAAAGTCCACCTCAAAATTCACCATGTCCAGGCACTGGTTCCTTATTATTAGTCTTCCCTCTGAAAGCACCCAGTTGTGGGGCTCTCCCTACTTCATCCATCTCTCTCTCTCAGAATTTGATGATGGAAGTTTCTAGAAATTGCACCGTTCTACAAGGCAAATTCTAGGCTCATGTCTCCTGGTTCTGAAGAGCCCCAGCTCTCTTTGCCAGTTTGCTAAGATCACTGATGCTCTGGGGCAGACTGTGGTTTGCTCCATGTGAAGCTGTATGTCACCACAGGTATTTCTGAAAAGGTATATATTCTCTCCTGTTCTCTCTGAAGTCCTTCTTCCATACATACTGAACTCAAGTTTCGCTTAAACTCCCTCATCACTTTTCCCCCAATCTATTTGTCATCAAATAGAACATTGGTGGCATGAGCAATGTGAGCTATGGGCTTTTCTGCTAGCATGAAGGCCCATTCTCATTTTCTGATCAACAATGTAGGTGAGATGTTTCCCAGATCAAAATTAAGGGATATTAATATGGTTAAACAGACCCTGAGCTGACAAGTGGTAGGGGCAAGAGAGGAGAAATAACATTCACTGATGGTCTAATAGGAGTCAAATACTTCACATTCAGAAAGAGTCAGACACTTCACATTCAGAAATTTCTAAAAAAAAAGTAAAAAGCAGATTGTGCAGAAAATACAATCAAGGATCCTATTTTGTGTCCTGCTGCTAGAATGGCTGAAGACCCTAATCTCAGCACTGAGAGAGGAACATTACTTGAGAAAATCCTGTGGTGAAACTAGGCAAATATATAAGATATGGCTGCCCCCTTAAAGTCAACCGAGGAAAGAGACTTCATATATTTTCTTAAAATCTATTTAGTTATTAAACCCAGTAAGATCACTACCCACCAGAGAAGTCTCTTCCTAACTAACTGGAAGGATAAAGACATCACTAAAATGGCTGGAGTCTCAGTGAGGACAGCCCCTGTTGGGGATGCTTCCTGAGTAGGAATGCTACCATGCCAAGGAGCCACAATGAGGCCCTGTGGTCACCATGCAAGACAGCTTGTAATAACCACTTCTGGAAGGTGGAGTGGGGGACAAAAAGACTGATACACTCTGAATACAGGTAAGTTTAATGAATGAGTTGGATACTTTATTTTTTTTTAAATGAAAGTATATGATATTTAGTTTGGGTCCTTTCTACGGGAAAGCATGTGGAAAAATGCCTCTGTCATTTTTCGAAAACAGTATATTGAGTGGAGGCATCCTGACCTAGGGAGGGATCTATCTGCAGGAGTACAGTTTGGCAAGTTTTTCTAAGTAGGTTTTAGGTTGGTACAAGGAAATTGTTGACCAACTGTTTTCATGTCTTATGGGGGGAAAACTTCAATTAGGATAGAACAAGTTCAGAGAGGTTGAAAATGAACTTATGACTTTCCAAGAATGGTAGGCTACATGCATTGGAATGCCAGAGGAGGCAGTGGGCCCTCTGCTTACAGAGTTTAGTTGCATATAAGCCTAAAGTGTGGGGTCATGAATATATTAACAAAGTTATGAATATGTTAACTGAACTGTGCCCAAATAATTTTAAGTTCTCTGGTTTCTTACTTCTCAACATCTACCATGAGCAGTAATATCAGGTGACCTGGGAGCCTATTAGAAATGTAGAAGTTCAGGCCCTACATCAGAACTAATGAATCAGGATAGCATGTTTAATGAGATCCTCAGGAGGAGTGTGTCTTTCTCTTCTAGAGTACTCTGCTACCCACAATTAAATGCAGTGTTTAGAATTCTTAAAATGATTATGAAAAGCTTTTATCAGAGTGTAATTGACAAAGAGCTGTCTGGTGATCATGTTTTCCTTCTCACTTTTTCAAATGTCATTTAGTTAATTGCCTTACTGAACATTTCCAAAAACATCCATTGAAAACTATAAGACTTAAAGTTCTGACAGAGGCAAATAAACCAATTTTCAAAACTGGCCTCCTCTCTTTTAGTAATTCTTGCATCAATATTATGACATGTACAAAATCAGTAAAGATGTGTGTAATAAAATAGGAGAGGATCTGAAATCCAATTACTGATTCAAGTGTGGCCTCAGCAGAAGCATCAGTGGGCTTGGGTTGGACTCTTCCTGCTAGCTAGATGGGTCAGTCATCTTTCCCTGGCCTTAGTTTCCTCATCTGTGAAATAAAGAGCAACTGATATGGCTTCTAGGATGTTCTAATGTCCTCTGAGCTGCAGTACTCCCAAGGAAAGCTCGGGAAATTTAATTTCCTTTAATTAAATCACTGCATTTAATCCTTCTATTGTATGTATGGACCAACAATGAAAAAAGAAGCTGATGGAAACCAATGTCTAAATACCAAACAACTGAATGGAAACACCTCTATGTAGAGCAGGAGCAGGAGCAGGGAAGGGGGTGGTGTGGGCTTTGGAGCCCAGCAGGGTGAGCTGCTTATATATTCACTGTAAACAGTTGGTAGCTGGGCCCAGCTGCTCATGGATCAGACTAATGTAGGCTGCTCACCCACGTGCAATTATGTGTGAAGTTCAGCAAATCTAAAAATAGCGTGAGCTCAGTGCAGAGGTTAATACTGTCAATGGCTTTCAACTCAACTGTCAGGATGACAAGAAGGGGAGTAACTATGGCAACGGAAAAATGAACACATTAAAAAAAGTATTCTGAAGTTGACAAGAAAAGTTTAGATTTAGTAAAACTCATATTTTTAATTCCTGTCTCTAATCTTTGGATTATTTCAATTATATAAGAAATAATTTTATTAGAGTTTTGACAAAACAAATAACTCTTTCAGTTTTGGGTTCCAGAACCAAGAGGAAATACCACTAACCTGTCAACTGTATTGCCCCAACAGCCAGAAGGCCATTTGAACAAATGCCATCATGTAATTTTTCTGAGAGGCTTTTCTTTATATTTGTTCTGCTATCAGTTACAAAAACAGCCTTGAATAGTACTTGACATTTTAAGATATTTATTGCATGTCTGATAAAAACAAAGGATAAGGAATTCTCTTGAGATGAACAACTTAAGAGAAAATTAATTAATATTAGCAAAGGATCCAGAGAAATATCTCTGAGACAGTTCTCACAGCCAACTTGGTAGCCTAGCACAGCAGTCCTCAAGACAAAGTGCAGATGCATCATTAAGTTCTGATTAAGCTACTGCTCACACACCTAATATTAGAGCAACATATCTCAATTCCAGCATTTAAAAAAAAATCATTTCCTAAGGAAATGTTCAGTTGGGTATTGAGAACTGTAGTACTGGTCCAAGCTCTTCAACTAACTAGTTGTGAGGCCTTGGATGGATCACTACTCAGCTCTATGGCCGAAGGACTCTCAGGTTCTTCCCTGTGAAGAGTCAGTTGGGGGAAAGAGTTGATTCCTGTGGAATATCCCCTATGGGCCATGTCCTGTGCTATGGTCTAAAAATATATTTGGGCAATAAACTAGCAAGACAGATATTCTTTTCTCAATTTCATGTATGAGGACATACTTGTAAGCAGGCTGAGCTAACTGACAGAGCCTGGAGTAACCCTATATCTGACTGATCCCACATGAGGTTGTCTCTCCTCAGACACCATTCTACCATTTTTACTACTGCCTCCTGCATGCTTCAAATACTGAGTGCTGGTTACATGCACTTAAGGTGTCCAAAGATTTTCATGAACGTCTTACATTTCTCCTAAGCACAGAAGATTAGGTTCCAAGGAACGTCCTGTAAGCTTCCTTTCATCTAGTCAACTGCTGTTAATAGAATATATTTGATATGAAAATAACTATTTGGCCACCTGCTTTTTTGACTTAATCTATCATGAACAGCTCCTTACGTTAATGATAAAACAGTACTTTAATCTTTATAAAGATTGAATTACTTCGTTATATTCAATCCCTACTGATGGACATCTCAGTTGTTGAAATTAGCTTACCTGAGTCAATCTTTTTGTTTCCATCAAAGTTTTCTTTAGAATCAAAGTTGCCCACAACACAGAAGCATCCTTTAATAAATCACTACTTCATTTACAGATAAACTGAAATGCATATGTAGGTATCAAGATCAGGAATTCTTTCTAGCACCCCACAATGCCACTTTAAAAATGCAACCATGCTATTCATATGGGGGAAAAGATATTGTTAGCTATTTGAAGGGATTCAAACGTATGCACAAAAACAAACCTAGTTTTAAGGTTAATTGAAAATTTATAGCTGGTATGGCCTTTTCTTAATTAAAGTGTTTCCCCTCACCAGGCAATGAGAACCTGCTCTTTTAGTGCTGAAAGACCAAAATCAGAGCAAAAGCTGCTTGAAAATTCTGAGCTAAAGTAAAGCTGCTTTAAAAGCTGCTGTGTACACCAAACAACAGGATTTTCTCGAGTTTCAGTAAATCTTTCTCCCAATCATTTCTTTGCTTTTCTACTTCAGTCAAAACCAAAATTAAGTAAAGCAAAGGTCACTCAAACAGCCAAAAAAGCAGAAAACACACACACTTTAACATTAAAATTACATTTAGCCAAAATGATGATATAAAATATATTATTTATATGTAAACTATCTCTTTAAAATTACCTCTTTTTTAGGCATTTTAAAATGTGGTCCTACTAAAGAATATGAGACTTATATAAATGTAGCTCTGTATGAATTTTTAGAATGATCATTAAGCAATATATAAACAATTCAGAAGGGAGTGGAGTCACATGTGACAGAGGAATCACTTCTTGCTGAGATGAGAGATTCTTCTCTGTTAATCGTCCACTAGGTTATTCCTGTTTTCACCTCTTGGGCCCTCTATCCTTGAAGGAGTGGTTGATAGAGCTCAAATAAGGCTGAAGGTAGAATAGGGCCCAGCCAGCCACTTAGAGCAGCGCCTTTTCAAACCCGTAAGAGTACGTTTATTACTTGCTTAACACAAATATGGTTTAAAAGGTTACACCGAAATGATAACTATTTTTGTCACTTGTAATGAACTCATGACTTAATGGGCTTAGAGATTACTTGATGGAGTCTGACGACAGAGGGTTCACCCCTAGCAAAAATAGGTCAATTTCAGCATCCCACCACTATAAAAGGTCTTGCTGGATTCTATCTAGTTTCTCCTCAGAGGAGGGATGCATCTTGATTTCTTACAGTACCTGGAACTGCCATGAAATGAAATGCACAATGGCCTGCTCGTAAGAGTACATGTCTTATCTTCCTAATTTGTTGTCAAACTATAGATGCATTACACTAGAGAATGCATTACACTGGAAGAAGAAAAAAGGATGCCCACAGTGTACTGAGAAATCATAATAATGGGCATGACAAAAGTTTTTGCAAGCAGCAAGGAATTTTCAAAGCAGTATAAACACAATTGAGCAGAGACCATTTCTAATATAAAACACAGAACATTTAGAGAGCTAGAGCAGTGCCTGAAGACTTTCTAATGTGACATATGTATGACTAACCCATAAACTGAACTTAAAACTTGGACATTTCTTGGAGTATAAGCGGACAGAAGGAAGAAAAGGTCTTATTGTTCTTATGGCAGGTGGTCAAAAAACCTGTCTTTAAAAAACCAAACAAACAGCTGAGTCTTCAGAGGTACACACCTATAATCCTAGCCTACCCAGGAGGCTGAGGCAGGAGGATGGCAAATTCAAGGCCAGCCTGGATAATTTAGTGATACCCTGTTTCAAGATAAAAATAATAATGTCTGGGAATGTAGCTCAATGCTAGAATTGGCATGCCTGAAGCCCCAAGTTCAATTCTCAGTACCACAAAAATAACAAACAAAAAAAGGAGGCATCATCAAAACGATGTTATTGATTATAGCAGACAGACTACCATAGCAATACAGCTGATTGATTTTGAAACCTCAATATTTGACTTTGGTTTGAGATAGACAAAGTCAGTATAGTAGTTAAGAGTTGAAATCTAAAGATGTGAAAAAAAAAGGTTGAAATCTACAGTCATATTGCTTGATATTGATTTTGATTTCATTTCAAAATCTTCATTTCACTTTAATCTTGTGACATTTCTTTACTTTTGGTGCTTCTGTATAATGTAGATAGTAGCAGTACTACTATGGGCTGTTATAAGGATTAAACGAAAAAATTCAATGTCAAGTACTTAATATAGTACCTAATACATAGTAATGCAAGTAGCTAGTATTGTTACAACTGTCATTGTTCCCTTGGCCAACAGTTCACTCACCAAGATGAGTGTCCATCACCTTTGCACAGTATTTGCACATGGCATCCAGGTCATTCAACTGCCCTTGAAGGAAGGAAATCTGGGCTTCTAATTCTTCTTCCTAAAATGAAAGGAGTAGAGATATGGAAATTTAAAGACATTCAAATAAAATCTCCAAGGTTTTCTAAATGATCTGGACTATTTTAAAGAGACCCAATCTCCTTTCAAACATAAAACAAAATAAAAGAGCAAATGAAAACTCACCACTGCCATCACCAAATCAGAAACAGCAAAATGGAGATTTTAAAAAATCTAGGCCATCAATATGTATAACAATAATGCATCCATGAAATAATGAAAAATAAAAAAATCTAGGCTATCCCTAATTGATTCTAGTTCTGTGCCAAGTGCAAATGTTTACACATACAACTTGTGTAAAAAAAGTACACAAAATATCTTCAATAAATATTTAGCAACACACATTAAGAGGGTAATGTAGATTTCATTGAACCACAGTTCCTACACAGATGGTACAGAAACAGTCCATTTTTTTCCTCACACACATTTGGGAAACCAAGATTTCAATTTTATAAGATGAATCTCATAATTTTCTAGACAATGATAATCTTAAAAATTTGAAATTTCCCAAAGCACTTGAAAAGTTGCCCCAGAAGCCCATAAATAGCTGTTCTTGTTTCCTCTCTTGACACCACACAAGAGCATTTTATTTGTTGGTTTCTAGGAAGAAGTATTCTGGGGCAAGTAATTATCTAAGTGGTAAAGGACAGTTTAACTGTAACAAAAGAATAGTCTTTTTTTTTTTAAGAAAAAATAACACATGCAAAAACTTTCCCAAGGAAATTTAGAAGATTATGGGAGTTTTTCTCAGAAACAGAGTATAATCCTCATCATTTGGGATATTCTAAGCTAAGTTAGCTAGAATACAAAGAAAGGATGTTGCCAGGGCTGGAACAGGCTAGAAAATTGATTTTCCAGTCTTAGATGCTTGTCCTTTCACATAAAAATCCTTTGTGTTGTTAATAAGAACGGAAGAAAAAATCCATGGCAGTGTATTTTTTTTTAACTAATCTGATCTGTAGAATGATCTGTACATGGAAATTAATAGTTGAAAAGGTGACTTGTAGGTGTATTCCATTTTAACAATATACATATGCAGCACTGAAAAGTACTGTTTTCAACTGCTGCCTGAAGAATCAGCCCTCATGAGTATGCGCTGAAACGCCTGACACAAAAAACAGACCTAACAGTAGCTTCAAAAAAAAAACTTGTGTGAACTGTCCACTGTAGGATTATGCAACAAAGCACTAACCATGTTTTTTTATATATTCTACAAAGTGCAGCAGTCTCTCCTCCTGTCCTTAAATAAGGACAAATGCCACCAGAAGCAGATCAGCCAAAGGGGACTGTGGATGGGGTGGGTAGTACCACCCTCCTAACTCTTCAGCTGGGTCATACAGAGAAAATGTTTTTGTATAGGCTTGAATTTCCCTGTTCTATCAGGAACTATGAGAATTAGAAAAAGAAGGCTATGTCTACTGGTTAACTATGGTTGTACCTCATGGCAGAAGGTAACCATCAATTCCTTCCCTGAGTGTGGAGGCTCCATCATTGGGAGGTGGTATGAAGCTCCCTTCACACCCTTTCCCCCTTGAATGTGGGATTGGTCTCGTGACTTTGCTTGATCAAGAGACTGCAGAAGAAGTCAAACTGTGCCAATTTTGGGCAAGTTTAAGAGGACTGCTAACTTCTGCTTTTCCTAGAGAAGATAGCTACCATGCTGTAAAGAAGTTCAGAAGAGAATACAAAAGAGAAAAGGGATTACTTGGAGAGAAAGGGGCTATAAGAGAAGCACTAAGGCTCTAGACTGTGAATGAAGTTTTTTTGGGCCTTTTATGTCAACCCAGCTAAAGCCAGGCAGGTGAGTGCCCCAGTCAATATCAAATGGAACAGATGATTGGCCTACCAGAACCTGGTCCAAATTCCTGACCAACAGGTCTATGAGAAACAAGGGTAGGGTTGTTTTTAGGTACTACATTTTGGAACAGCTTATTATGCAGAAATAGATAACCGAAACAGTGGTAGAATAGATTGGGACTAAATTGGGACATGGCATGAAGAAATTTAAGTTCTATTCCTGATCCTGCCATCAACGAGACATGTGATCTTCAGTAACCCTCTCCTTGCTGTGGCCAAAATTCAGTGCTCTGGAAGATGTGCAAATCAGAGGGGATTTGCTCCCAAGGATCTTACCAACTGGTAGTTGGAAAAATAAAGTTATATAAACTATTGGAGGGTGAGAGTGAGTCTATGAAGGTCTTACACTGAAATAAGAAATATCACTTTGGGAATCCTGATCCCAGTCTCTTGTCTTTCTACAGAATAAGTCATCTTTGTTTGTTACAGATACAAACTCAACTGTATGAGTCTAGAACTGTATGAAGGATAGGGTTTGGCAATCTTTTAAAAGAGGGCCCAGATGCAACCTGAGTTTCTCCTTTTATCTGGTAAGTAGCAACTGGGTGCTGACAGCCCAGAGTGGAGAAGGGTCACTAAGAATGCAGTGCTTCCTGACTGAACTCTGTTTAATCTAGGTTTTTAGTTTAATTTGGTTTCACAAGTGTTTCTTTCAAGATAGAAAGCCCTTGGGAGCTGGAATTCCCAGGAGTCATTCCTACCTGAAGGGATCGATTCTGTTTTGTTGGCTTTCTTCTCAATAGTGGGGAGGAAAGAATTTCAGAGGACACATTTTAGAGGAGATGGGCCAAGCCTGCTGTGAGAGGCACTGGCTAGCTAGAGGAAGTCTGTAGCTCCAGGGGCCTCTTCCTAAAAATACTTTGTTGCTTGAGCAGGAACACTATTGTAATAAAGACTGTGACAAGAACAGGGCCCTCTAAATTGGGCAATGCAGGATTTACACATGTGTGTAGAAGTCCTGAGAGCAGAGCAGCCCATGGTACTTGGTGGGTGAAGATGTGGGGATATAGAAACATAAATTTCCAAGTTTCCATTTTTGCTTAGGTCTCTGGTGGCAGCAAACGAAGAGCATCTTGCACTCCTGAAAATCCAAATGACTCAAACATAGACAAAATATTTGGCTTGATATGAATATGGTAGAAAAAGAGGTCTTTTATTCATTTACATCTTCTTTTTCAAAGGAAAGTTTATGCAAAAAGCCTGATATTATATCTGAGAGAATACAGCTGCTCTGGTTGAAGCAGGTGGAGGACCCAGGAACCTCTTCTGGAAGTTTGGAATCCAGTGTTATCCCTCTAGGCGTTGCTTAATCTTAGAACATTACTCAGTCCTTCCACTATCACTCAAACTTTATTAATAGAAATGGAACCACTTTGTAGGCAAAAGAGTGGCTTGTCATTTATTCTTGACTATATTATATGATTACAGATAAAAGAAAGAGCCAAGAATCAAGCTTCTAAAATCTTGGGAAACAGGTTTACCTTTCTATCTTAACTTCTTAGGCTCCACACTCCTTTCAACTAATACTTAGGACACTTTAGTAATTTGTTTCTGTTAAGCTGATCCTCTGTCATCAAAAATAAATGTCTGGCTAACTGCCTTGAGGTTTTATGAAATCAACTAGTTAATGTTGTACTAGTTTTACTTGCTTATGAGTAAATAAGAGACTTGAGAGATGTTTATTATATTCCTTCTGCACCCATGTTCTGCTTCTATCACAGGCAGGGGAGTGGTAGGGCATGAGGGAATTCTGAGTAGACACACTTGGCTCCAATCTTAATTTCTGCCAGTTATTACCTGCATAATTTTGGCTAAATTCCTTAGTTTCTTGGTCCCTTCACTCCCATCTGGCAGGATTGGAAGGAAAGTGAAAGGAGAATACATTGTCTAGCACAGAGGAAGCACTCTATAAAATAATTCTGTAAAATTTTTTAAAGTTAGGTTAAACCAGTAAAATGACTAAGTACAAAGTTTTATGATTCGCTGTTGGAAAACACTGGTTTCTGGTTTGAAGCCTTTTACATTGTTTAGTCCAGAAGATCAATAAGGGCTTAAGAGCAAGTACTGTCTGGGTTCTGAATACTAGCAAATTAACATGTGAGGCAAGAAACTGACAGAGACTTAGGAAGTCGGGCCACAAGCAGACTGTGCTGTGCAACATCACCAACTTGGAAGCCCTGTATGAAAGGATCAGAGCATGAGGGCTCCTGTACCATAGAGAGAACAGCTGCCCCCTAGCCCTGCTATAGTGACTTTAATGGCCAGGCACTGGGTTTGCATGTTCTAATACATTTAATCCTCACAACAAACCTATGAGGTAGATTTTTTATCTCTTCCATGAAACATGGCCTGCTTCTCCGTCATATTCTCTGGAAGTGTATGGTAAGGTTTAGACAGCTATTTGAGAACCAAGTCACATGGCCCACTACTCCCACCACTTCCTAGTATACACACTCTTTCTTATCTCAGCATGGGCCTCCCAATGAATGACCACATATCTCAGTTTTCTTTAACAGAGATTCACGAATTGTAATGGAGAGTACTAACCTCAAATTGCTTACTAAATTGTTTTCCTTCAAAATCATTCAGTATAATTGGCTCTACGGTTTTGTTGTTTATAGAATGATTTTAATTTTGACTAAATAATTGGAAGAAATGGCTTTTCAAATTTGCTTTTTAAAAGTAGTGTTTCTACCATTTCCTCCCAAACAGATGATGTGCCATATACTTCTTAAATTATTATACAACTCAGTTCTTTATTATATAGATTGTATATGTTGATTTTATTAAATGCTTTAACATCTTTCTGCTATTTTTTGGTTAAAATAGAGTAAGTTTTTGTATTTTATTACTTGTTCACTTATTCATCAATTTATTCAACAAATGTATTCATTTGCATTGTGTTAGCCCTTGTGGAAAATACAATAATGAATGAGACATGGTACTCTGACTTCTACAAGTTTAGAGGAAGGTATAGTCTGTAAATAAAGCGAAGAAGGGAGGAAAAAGAGTTGAATGACTCAGACATTACTGTCCTACAGGCATATGTGATTACATGACCAATGCAATTCTACATCATGTACAACCAGAAGAATGAGAAGTTATACTCTTTATATGTATGTCAAAATACATTCTACTAACATGTACACTAATTAGAACAAACAAACAAACAAAAAAGGTCATTCTATGTAAGAGATGAAGAGAAGGCCGTTCTTAAGTCTGGGAAGAGAAGACAACTTCCAATTCTAGATGTGGAAATGAAGAGCACATTTTTCTGGAAGAGGCCACCTTTTTGAGGGGTCTTAAAGGAGAGTGTCACAGGAGTAGTTGCCTTTGCTAAAAGCAGTGACTCTTCAGTTAGGTCTGCAGATGCCTGAGGGATAAGTGAAAGCAGGATAAAGCTTGGCATCTCTGCCTTCACTTTCGGTCTCCTTTATTACCTTAAACTTTGGGTCAGGTCTCCACTCAGCTCTGCATATAAGCAGGTTAATAATTTCAGGAGAGTTCATCTGAAGTCTAGGAATACAAGGTTTTTAGTCCTAAATTTACTTAGCCTATCTTGTCCCCGTTTAAGTTTGAGGCAAGATTTGCAGCATTGTGTTTCAGACACCTGGAATGGTGCCTAGAAATCTTTAGCCCTTGTTCTATACCTTCTAGGAGGAGCAGGTGGCAGACATACCACCCCATGAAGAGTAACCATCTCATGGAAACTGAACTGTCCCTTTCCAGGGCCACTGGTCTGACAGATAAACATTCTGAGCAGAAATTGGAAATTTCCCCCTCAAGCAATAAGAACCTCTCTGGAGCCACCTTGAAGAACCAGATCTGAGGCAATGATCAACCAGAACACAGTTTGACCAAGACTGCTAATTTACCCCAGTTTTTTCTCTATTTAAAACTAAAGCTCCAATCAGCAACCTGAAGACAGGGATGGGATGTTAGATCTCACTTTGCCTTCCCAAAGTAGCTATACTGATTAAAGTTCTTTTCCTACTTTTCACCATGCTCTTTCTGGTTGATTTTTGGGGTAAACGGCTAGACCTCATTGGTTGGGGCCCCTGGAGTCAGGCCTCTGGCCTTGGACTCTGATAACAGGAGAACTTATGTTAGAAGAAATAATAAGAAAGGATATTGTAGGAAGAAGCTGCCTGGTACATTAAAGAATATAGGCAGCAAAGTGTGGTATGTGGGCAAAGACAAGTATGGAGTTGAGCTGGCACACACGGATCAGCAGGAGCTGAGGTTTGGCAGAAAGGCCTCCCTTCCCTACTGCATTTTTTCCTTCAGATGATTACATTTTAGGGGTCAGGGTTTGACATGCAGTGGGGGTTGGTGTGTAAACACATACACCATGCTTACAGATGATTATTCTTGCAGTAGCAATGTCTCTGTCTCTAGGCTAATTCTAATTCTATGGATAGGGTGGGGACACAGGAATCAGAATTTCTCTTTTGGAGTGCAGTTCTGCTCAGCTTCTTAAGTGAGTGTCCTCAGATCACAGGAGAAGCATACGAGGGAACCAACACTGATACAGGCGGCAGAAGCAGGCTAAGAATAGCAGCCAGAAGACAGGAAAGACATCCAGTCTTTCTTGAGCAGATGGGTGAACAAGAAGTGGGAAGTGAAGGAAACGGAAAGTCTTGAGGAGAAGGAGGAAGGCCACGGATGTTCTGAGGAAGCTGTGGTGTACACAAGGGCAAAACACACACGGAGTGAATGAAACCCAAGCCAAAAGCATATGGTAACGGCAGAGGAAGGCACCATCAGAAAAAACGGAAGAGGAGCACAAATAAGACTTTTTAAGGAATATAAAAATAAGTGGCATGGGTGTGTAAAGCAGCACAGCAGGGCTGGAGAACAAGCTGTTACATGAATCACATGCCCTAGAATCAGTATACCAGGCCTGCTATTTACCATCTCTGCAACCTAGACCAGACAGCAAAGCTCTTTAAGCCTGCCTATGAGATAGTGATAATAATTGTTTCTGCTTCATATGATTGTTGGGGGATTGAATTACATGAACTTTTCCAGCTGAAAGGCTGTGCACAGTACTACACACAGTAAATACTTTATAAAGGTTAATTTTTTTTGTTGTCAGATTAGGAATATAATACTAGAAAGTTATTCTAATGAATTACAGATGCATGTAAAAACATAACTCCTAGGATATTCATCACACATGCAAGGGTAGCACACACACACATATGGACCCCATATAAATCCTAAGTGTCTAATCAGAGTAACTTAGGTAAACTGTGGTAAATCCATAAATAGAATGCTATGTAACCTTTAAAAATGTTCTTGCAGAACATTTAACAATAATATATACTAATTGGGAAAACAGGGTGCAAAGAAGTAGTAAAGAGTATTCTGATTTTGAAAAAAAAAAGTGTACAAAAACTATCAATTACTGATTATTTGTCAAACGGTAGGATTACAGGTGTATTTTTCCTTTCTTTTTGCTTTTCTCCCCCTGGATTTTCCACAATGAAATTGGATATTTTATAAAAAACCAAATTAGTATGCAAATAACATAATAGAGAAAAAACTTTAAAAGGTGATAATCAATAAGAAAAAAAAGATGTTTATATTTTAAAATGACCAAAATCAACTCCAAGTCAAACTCTAAACAACTCTATTCTCTAAACAACACTAAATAGCAAGAAAACATAAGTGAAGTAACTTGTGAAAAAAGTAAATATTTATAATGTTTTGTGCAATGTGTAAACCTTAAGTAACACTTTTTGGGTAAAGGGATTCTTTCTACACAACTGAAGCACAGATGTAAATGGACATTATTCTTTTTTTTTTTTAATTTTTAATGTTTATTTTTTAGTTTTCGGCGGACACAACATCTTTGTTTGTATGTGGTGCTGAGGATTGAACCCAGGCCGCACGCATGCCAGGCGAGCGCACTACCACTTGAGCCTCATCCCCAGCCTGGACATTATTCTTTATAGGCTGTCTAGTGTGATTCTTTAATGTACTTAAAAAACAGATGCTTACCAAAATTTCAAGTAAAAGTTCCCGTTTTCATAAGGATGAAAACAAACATGTTAAATACGAATGAAAATGGCCTTAGGAATTTAGAACTGAAATTCTAAGCTCAAGATGTGAAATTTATGCTGTAAAACTATCATTTCAAAGTTGGAAATACCTTTAGAGATCATTTATTTCAACTTATTTTAATTAATAGAGCAACTTTAATGTGGCTAGGTAAGTGGGTATGGTGATGCAGTGTCTTTGGTTCCAGCTGTTTAGGAGGCTGAGGTAGGAGGATCAACTGAGACTAGGAGTTCAAGGCCAGCCCAGGCAACAGAATGAGACCCCATTTCAAACAAAATAACAAATGCATAGAAAATATAGAAAGCATAGAAAATATATATATAAAACATGTATGTATGTATGTACACCCATACACACACACACACACACACACATATATATATATATATATATATATATATATATATATATATATATATATATATGGTCAGGCAGCTAGTAGACAGCAGAACTCACTCTAGTAGGCTTCCTTCTTTTTTTTTTTCAACCACTGAGGCACTGTGGAGTCCACCCTGAGACAAGCACTACCAGGGACACTGGAATTGTCTGGAGAGGATGGGTTTTCATGACAGCCATTGAGGCCCTCTTTCCACCTGTGATCTGCTGTAATGATCATGCTGCTCCTTCCTGCCCATGCTGGCCCACAGCAAAGACACCAAAACCAAATATAATAGTATCTTTTATGAGTTTTCACTCTTTTAGTTTCTTTCAGCAAACTGAAAATAAACTACTGAAGAGTACTGTCTCCTTCATAATTCATGACAGCTAAGTCATGGAATGGGTGCCTGGGTGCCTGTTGATAGATCAATAGATAAAGAAAACATGGTATATATACACAGTGGAGTATTATTCAGCCATAAAGAAGACTGAAATTATGTTATCTGCCTGAAAATAGATGGAAGTAGAGATCTAATGTTAAACAAAATTAAAAAAACAGACTCAAAAAGATTAAGCATCACATGTTTTCCCTCTTGTGGAATCTAGGAAGAAAAAAACCCCCGAAGTTGAGGGGGACTATTAGAGAAGAAGGGGAGACAAGGGGAGAGCTATAGGGGTGCATATGACCAAAGTATGTTATTTTCATGTAGAAATATGCCATGTGAAATTCACTACTTTGCATAATTAAAATGTACATCATACAAAAAGAATATTGCCTCACAACAGGTAAAGGTTAAAAGTGCCTGCCTTAGAAACTGGGGTGGTTAGGTAAGGCCTGGTTAAGGATTTTGCCAGTCCAGCACCTCTCTGATCCTGTTGCTTCAGCTGGCCACAGAGGATGGTGACCATCCTCACTCCCTCTCTACTATGGTGCAACAAAAATGGCAGGGCAGGTCTACAATGAGAAGTATGTGGAGAAACCTCTAAGGTTTCTAAATTTGTCTATCAAACTACAACCTGACTTACGGCATACCCCTAGAGTTGACCAATTATATAAATCAAATCTACATTCTCTTCACTGGTTTACACGTGAAAGAGTTCCAAATCTCTTTTTGAAGCCAGGTATTGGCAGGTTAAAATAATTAATGCATATCACATGCTTGCCATGGGTTGAACATAGGGGATATTTTTATATTCTGATATATGTATTTTGGTTTTCATACATGGTTTATGGCTTGCAACTCCCTCCCCAAGGTAGGCCATGGAAATCAGAATTTCTCTTTTTCAGTGCAGGTCACAGCAACACTAAAGTTCTGCTGCACAGGGGCCAAAAAGAATGCTGAAACTTGCAGGTTTTCCTGGGGTTCCCAGTCTATTAGCATTAGGTATGCAATGAAATCTCCACTCAAACCCAAAAGGGCAGGATTCAGAGAGCTTCCAGGAAGCTGGATACGTGCAGGATCTCTAGGGGCTCCATGCCCTTTCTTCTATACTTTGCTCTTTACATCTCTTCATCTGTGTCCTTTACAACATCCTTTGTAATAAATTAGGAAAATTAAATAAGTTCTGCAGGCTGCTTGACCAACTTAATTAAACCCAAGGAGAGGGGTTCAGGAAACTTGAGCTATATAAAACTGGCATCTAGGATGGGCAGCCTTGGGGAATGAGCCCTCACCTGTGGGATCTGATGCTGTCCCCAGGTAAATAGTATCAGAACTGAGCTGGAGAACACCCAGCTGGTGTGTGCTGCTGCAGAACTGCTGGCTGGCCTGCCAATGGGGAGGACTTGTCACACCTTTTGAGGACACAGAAGTCTGTTGTGTTGACTATAGCATGAAAGCAGAGGGAAAATAGACTCCAGTCCCCCAACAGAGATGGATTCTAAGTATTTTAAAAATAGAATGTTAGGTTTACAAAATTGACAAAAAATTCCTTTTTTATTTAGCTGCCTCTCATAATTTTTCTTGAGACAGTAAAAAATAAAATGAAAATCCTAGTTTCTTACCTTACTTTATTCTTTGGCTCTACCTGATAAAGCACAAACTTCCTAGTGCCCAATTATGACAAGTGACTTTTTTTTTATAGACAGAACTTAACATAGTCTCTCTGTGCCTCTGTTCTCTCATCTGTAAGATGGGCAGTAATTACAGACTTACCTTACAATGTCCCTGGAGGACTAAAGAAACCAATGCATATTAAATTCTCAGAATGAAAAGAACACAAGGAAAGCACTCTATAAACCCTCAGCACTTAGCTGTCTTCTACAAAAACATGCTTGCTTTATATGAGAAAATCTCATTCCTGATTTGATAGTCAATTGATCTTGGAATAATTCTTTTCAGTCTTTAATATGCACAAAATTGCCTGGGTGTTAAAATGTGGGGTCTATTTTAGTAGATCTTGGGTAGGCCTGGGATTCTGCATTTCTAACAAGATCTCTGTGGATGCAACAGAGCTAGTTCATAGAACACAATTCAGAGCTAATTCTTGGATCATTAGGCCTCAACTTACTCTACTGTAAGCACAAGTACTTATAAATTATTATAAAACACAAGTGAAATACAAAATATCTTTTGTAATTTTTGATAAACAGAGGCTGTGTGTAAGTATCAGAGAATAAAAGACGCTTCTCAAACATGAGTGCAATGAAAAGTAAATTGTACAGCATGTCCATACTTTATGGTAAATTCATCCTGATTTTTAGGCACTTTAACACTGAGCTACATCCCTAGCCCTTTTATTTATTTTATTTTGAGATAGGATCTTGCTAAGTTGTTCAGGGACTTGGTAAACTGCTGAAGCTGGCTTTGAACTTGTGATCCTCCTGCCTCAGCCTCGGGATTACAGGCGTACACCACCATGCCTGGATTCTGAAGATATTTTTATAAAAAAAAAAGTGTAAGAACTTTTAGCTTTAAAAACATATGCTTTTATATCCCTTGCCATTCAACATTGTGAGCTATTTTAATCTAACTTTGCCTTTACAAAAGTTGCTTAACAAAAAACAGAATAAACAGAGAAGACAAAATAAGTTCCAGAAAATAGAATCATGTGCTACAAATTCAAAAGTAAACTGAATAAACTTACAATCCTATAATAAACATACTAGAAATTGAAATTAAATCTTTAACTAGGATCAACCTTACATGAGTATGATGAAAGAATGACACCTCACTTACATAATTACAAATGTTATTATTTGTAAAAGCCCTAAAACTGGTTTAAAATAAATAATTATATGCACATGGTATATCTTGGTATTCTTTGCCCTACAAAAATTAAGAGGTATGAAAATGTTAAGCACAGTTGTTAAGGCAATTTTCTGTCTTTTGAACATTTTATCTGGGAAAAAAGGGCTCTCCAAGGAAGACCCTTATATCAGAGTCTAAATGGCAATGGTGGAGAAATGTTCCTATTTTTTAGACTGTCAGGTTGTCATCTGTGTTGTATTTTTATAACTCGGTGACCTGATCAAGCTTGTAGATCCACGTATCTATCCTCCCTAAGCCAATTAGCACAGATGTGACTCTATTCACTAGGCCCTTTCCTCCTCACCACTCACACATAATCAGACCATTGGATGAAACCCACATAGCCAGCTCCAGGGCCTCTGGTTAAGTTTCTCATATGTTGCTGGCTGAGCAAAACCATTTGTGAATTCTCCTTTGCTGTTCCTGCCACCAAAAGTAGGTGTCTGCACAATACTAGACTCTGATAGTAGGGCCTTGGCCAAGCTAATTGATTTATGTGAGGTTGACATGTGACACTTGTACCATTGTTCTCCGAACTAAATAACCCCATAACATCCCCCCATAATATAATAAAGGTAAACAAAAAACCATATCTTGCAGCAAATCCAAGTGGAGAATCAAGCAAGGTTTAAGAAATACTTTACAATTTGGTACAGGAAACAAGTGCTGAAATAGCCTTAATATTTCTTATTTTTAACATAAATACCAATTCTGAGACTTCTTGAAACAAAAAAAAAATCAGGTGAGAAGGAGAATTATCTGGCTTATTCACATGCAAAAATCATACTTTTCTTAGTTCATCCCTTAAACTAATATATAGAAACCCCATCTCTAAGTAGCAACAATTCCAGATTTTATAAATGGTTGGAAATGCCACTTGCCCTAGAGAACACCAGAGTAAGGCCTGATACAGCTGGACATGTGCACAACACATAAACTTGAAACGTTACTTATTTATTCCTAAATGTTCAATGAACACCAGTGAGAGAGACTAGTGCATGCAAGAGGTTCATGGGTGAGTACAAGAAATCTCTGCCACAGGAAGCAGGGGCAGCAGGGGTAGCATCTGTAGCATCTGCAGGCTAAGCAGAGCACCCTCCACCTCCAGATGCTGTCTCTCTAGGTTGGGAAGGATCTGGAATCTGCAGCCCATCTAGAGCCCCTACTACCTACTGACAGCACTGAAAGCTTTCAGATGGGAGATGGGAAGGTGGTTGGGCTGAGACTGGAAGGAACCCTTGAGTTTTGTAGCCACAAGAATCATTTGGATCAGGACAGACAGTGGAGGAAAACAACACACAACTATGAGAGCACATTTGGTTTGAGGCAACTAATCAGCTGCATATTCCTGAAGTGCTGGGAGTAGCTAGAGGGAGGATGATAATGAGGCTTGACAGGAAAAGATCACCCAGGGTCCTATGGCCACACTTCAAAACTGAAGAGTTTATTCTAGGGAGAAAAGGGACCTTGCAGAATTCTGATGGGGAGGGAGAAATGGAGGCAGACATACTCAATGAGCATTGGATGGATGTGGCCATTATAAAATGGGTTTCCTCTAAAATTCTTAATTAACATGAGCCTACTGTTTACTGAAATGAGGACAAACAATTATACAACATATACTATTTCTATATTCTCACACCTCCAACATACCAAATTCAGAAGCTGCATGCAACTCTGTATAGTCAATTCTGTTGCAATGCTTGTTTGGACAATGAGAATGATGTATTAGGAAAAACTGAGATAATTTGAACTTCATGTTTGCTTTATGTACCATTTTATCCTTAAGAAATGCTAGGGGACCACAAAAAACTGCATGTAATTGAACACAGGAATACAAAAAATTCCTACATGCTTACAGGCATATACCCTAGATATATGCCAGCTGTCTTAGCTCATGATGGGTCTTATGGGCTGGAACCCCAACCCCAATCCATCAGATTCAAAATAACTCTTTCCACCACTTCACAGTAATTCACAAGCTATTATTAAATTCTTACGTTGTTTCATGTGCCACTGATGATGTTCACCGAGTGTTGTGCCCTAATCCCATGAGCCCTGTGGTTTTATAACCATGCTTAAAACTGACTATTCTGAAGATGACTGTTCATCTCAAGATGAATATATACCTGACAACCAGATTTATATTTTTTCCACAAAGGTAACTGCAGACAAGCTTTAGTCTAGACCCATAGTAGCTCTCAGAGTTAACTGAACAAAAGTGGCCACATGAATTCTGGCTCTCTAGCAGTTAATGGTAATGTTCCCTGTGTCTTCCTTCCCAAAGAGGCCCTGCAGCCATACATCTCCTCTTGGGGTGAACCTCATCCAATCCACAGCTGTAGGGCAAGGGCTAGAGCTTGATGGATTTAAGGGTAATAGCATTATGTCTTCCATTGATAGTTTTAGGAATCTTGGCCAATGAGACAAAGGGAAGACTTTGAATGGTTCTTAAAAATCTTTTATCTTTAATATAAGGTTGCTATATTTAGGAATAAAAAACATAGGACATACATTTAAATTTGAGATAAACTATAATTTTTAGTGTTAAGTATGTCTCAAATGTTCCATGGAACTAAAAGTACCTTTTTACCCGAAATGTAACTGGGTATCTTGTATTCTACCTGGCAACCCTATTTTAAGAGGATGCCCAGGGAAGACATAGGGAGAAAAGGGACCTTTCTCCTCTGGATGTTGGTGAATGTATATGGTGCTTACAGTTGTTGTAGATGTCTTGTATACAACTTGGGGAAAGGCCTGATCTGTGCAGAGCAGGACAGAAAAACAGCAAGAACATGGTTCCTTGAAGGTATTGATGAGCTTCTAAATCAGCGGTTTTAAATCTCAATAACACATTTAAATAACCTGATGAAACTGAACAATTAATAATACCTGGGCCCCATCTTGAAATTCTGATTCAGTTCTTCTGTTGCCTGCATTGCTTTAAAATTCCCCAAGTGATTCTAATGTGCAGTGAGAAATGAGAATCCCTTTGGATTTATTTATATGAATAATTTTCCCTGTTATTGGAATCATATAACAGAATTCCTGTTATATGTAGGTTAAAGAATCCTAAATAAGAACAATCTCTCTGGAGTGAAATACAAGGTCCAGCATTGAAATTTAAATCCTAATTCCCAGCAAAAGTATTAGGCCTGCTCATTCATTTGAGAAAATAAGATCATGTGTCTGCCCAACCTTCAAACATAATTTTTCTTTTTGTTGCAGAGACGGGGATGCAAAATCTAATATATTTTACTGATATATTTTACAAGACCTTGTGCATGTTAGGCAAGTGCACTGTTAGTGAGCTTCACCCCCCAAACTCAGTTCTAAAGCCCTTTATCAAAGGTGTTTACCCTTGGCAGCAAACAGATTAGTTTCAACAATGGACTGTATTATAAAGTTTGTTGTCTAGGTTAAATTTAACATTTCCATAATTATAAATCATCATATTGTGCTAATCAGCCTGATTTCATTCTTTTTAATTTTTCTTGATATTTTATGGAGTACTCATTTTGGTATCATGAGGATTGAATTAGAGTTGCATGCAGAGTGCACAAATGTGCTTCAAACCCAAGATGTTCTAGGTGTTCACCTAGAACCCAGACTGAGAATGTCCTACAAGTGAGCAATTTGGCAGCATTTTTTGCTCTAAACGATGGGGTATTATTCTGTATTCAAGGCCTCCTTCAATTTTTGGACCTTGCAGTAGTGGGTACACATATGTACATGGGCAGGTTACTGATATATTTTACAAGACCTTTCCTTGTCAGGGGAACTCTTGAGGTATCTGAAGGCACAGAAAGAAGGATGCAGGCAAATGTTAACTGTCTTCCCTTTGGAATGGCTTCCAGGAATACAAAGGTGATGAAATTCAAGAGGTAAGAATGATAAACTGGAGGTGATCCTAAATGCTGGACTGAAAGGCCCTTTCAACAGCAGGGATAAGGATTTGGTTTATTTAATGAGATCAGGCCATGTTTAAGAGTTCATCACAGATGCAAAATAAGAAAGGAGATTAAAGCAGAACAATAAGAATATTAAAGGTGACATAAAACTGGGAAATAAGACCACAAAAGCCAAGAATTAAAGAGTCTAGTATTGGGTCTATAAATGAATGATGGGTGGAGATTGGAGAGAAGGAAGCCTCCCTTTTTAAAACTGCTTTTCAAGTCAAAACATTTTTTTTTGAATTCTCTTCTCTCATTTTCATATATAGCCTATAACGTTCTAGGAATTTAATATAAAGCCAATTTATTCTTGGCTTATTACAAACATCATAATTTGAGTTACTGATATTAAAATTCCTATTTACTGACCAAAAATACTTTGGAAAATGACATTCTGATTGGAATGAGAGGCTATAGAAACCACAGTTGATAAGAATTCTGAGGGAAAACATCATCTCAAATAAAAAGGATGGTTTGGAAATTTGATTTATCTTTTGGTGATCCATATATTTAAGATGTTAAAAATCTATTAGTTGGCCCACACCAGCCCGCAAGGGACCCAGGCTCACAGTAGGCCCTGGTCCACCCCTCCACCGGTGAGGCAGAAACCTGCCAGAGCCTAACCTCTGGCACAGGATCGCCACTTCGGTCCAGCAGACTACGGCAGGAGTCAGGCCGGGCCCAGATCTCTCCACACTGACTTGTGCAGGACCCAGGTCCAGGATAGGTCCCAACCCCCCCCCCCCCCCCGCAGTCTCCAGCCTGGGAGCCTAAACCTAACCCCTTCCATCTTGGGCAGTCATTGCCATAGCCTTCTCCACTCGGTAGTGCCTAACTTTTTGATAACAGGGCCTATAAGCAGCTGCATCTCAGAGCAGGCATCCCCAAAACAGTGTGAGGCCCACTCTTGCAGCCCCATCTCTGTAAGACATTGCTTCCATCTTGGGGCACCTTAACTATTATCTTGAGTTACCTCTGCTATTGTCGCCATCAACCTTAGATGCAGTAGCATACACTGAGGGACACCAGCAGGGTCTAGAAGCCCAACATCAAGGTGAGGTACAGACAATCTGCATGGTACTACAAGAATATAGAGAAGAAACTGTAGTATCTCAGATCTACACTTCAAGAAAGGAAGACACATAGACATCATGGGGAAAAAAAAGGTGCGGGGAGGAAAGTACCCCAAACAAACCAGGATACTATAATAACAGAACCCATGGACAGCGAAGTTTATGAAATGTCAGAGGAGTTAAGGAGGTTCTTAATTAAAATGATCTGTGAGTTAAAGAATGTCCTAAATGAGCAAATACAGACAAAAATTGATCACTCCAAAAAAGAGATAATGAGAACAAATACAGGTAGCAAAAGATTATTTCTAGAGAGAGACTCTGAAAAAAAAAAAAAAGTCAGAAATCCTTGAAATGAAGGATACAATAAATCAAATAAAAAACTCAATAGAAAGCATAACCAACAGACTAGATCACTTAGAAGAAAGAATGTCAGATAATGAAGACAAAGTATACAATCTGGAAAACAAAGTTGATCACACAGTGAAGACAGTAAGAAACCATGAACAGAACATACAAGAATTATGGGACAGCATCAAAAGACCAAATGTAAGAGTTATTGGGATAGAGGAAGGCACAGAGTTTCAAACCAAAGAAATGCACAATCTCTTCAATGAGATAATATTAGAAAATTTCCCAAGCATGAATAATGAATTGGAAAACCAAATACAAGAGGCTTACAGGACACCAAATGTGCAAAATTACAACAGATCTATACCAAGGCAAATTAAAATGAAAATGCCTAGCATACAGATAAGGATAGAATCTTAAAAGCCACAAGAGAGAGGAATCAGATCACATATAGGGGGAGACCAGTCCGTATCTCAGCAGAGTTTTCAACCCAGACCCTCAAAGCCAGGAAATTGTGGAACAACATATACCAAGCTCTGAAAGAAAATGATGCCAACCAAGAATCTTATATCCAGAAAAACTAAGCTTTAGATATATGATGATGAAATAAAAACCTTCCATGATAAATAAAAGTTTAAAAAGTTTACAACGAGAAACCTGCACTACAGAACATCCTCAGCAAAATATTCCAAGAAGAGGAAATGGAAAACAATAACGAAAACCAGCAGAAGGAGATATTACACTAAAGGAAAATCTAATCAGAGGAGAAACCAAGTCATGTTAAATACAAAAAATAAAGAAAAATGTCTGGGAATACAAATTATGTCTCAATAGTAACCCTGAATGTTAATGGCCTAAACTCACTAATCAAAAGACATAGACTAGCAGATTGCATTTAAAAAAAAAAAAAAAGAGCCAACAATATGGAGTCTCCAAGAGACCCATCTCATAGGAAAAGACATCCACAGACTGAAGGTGAAGGTTTGGGAAAAATCATTTCACTCACATTGGCTGTGGAAGCAAGCAGAGGTTTCCATCCTCATATCAAATAAAGTAGACTTCAAACTAAAGTCAATCAAAAAGGATAAAGACGGACACTACATACTGCTCAAGGGAACCATACACCAACAACACTTAACAATTATAAATATATATGCCCCAAACAATGGAGCATCTACAATCATCAAACAAACTCTTCTCAAGTTCAAGAGTCAAATAGAGCATAACACAATAATTGTGGGTGACTTTAACACGCCTCTTTCATCACTAGACAGACCTTCCAAACAAAATCTAAATAAAGAAACTATAGAACTCAATAATACAATGAATAACTTAGACTTAACTGACATATATAGAATATTACATCCTTCAACAAGAGAATACACTTTCTTCTCAGTAGCACATGGAACCTTCTCTAAAATAGACCATATACTGCACCACAAAATAGCAAATATAAAAAAGTAGAGATACTATCCTACATTCTATCAGATCATAATGGGATGAAATTAGAAATCAATGATAAAATAAGAAATAAAATCCACTCCAACACCTGGAGACTAAATAATATGCTAATGAATGAACAATGGGTTACAGAAGACATCAAGGAGGAGATTAAAAGGTGTTTAGAGGTGAATGAGAACACAGATACAACATATCGAAATCTCTATGACACTATGAAAGCAATTCTAAGAGGAAAGTTCACTGCATGGAGTTCATTCCTTAAAACAAGAAAAAGTCAACAAATAAATGACTTAACATTACACCTCAAAGCCCTAGGAAAAGAAGAACAAATCAACACCAGAAGCAGCAGAAGACAGAAAACAATTAAAATCGGAACTGAAATGAATGAAATTGAAACAAAACAAATGAAAAAATTGACAGAAAAAAAGTTGGTTCTTTGAAAAAATATATAAAATTGACAAACCCTTAGCCATGCTAATGAACAGAAGGAGAGAGAAAACTCAAATCACTAACATGATGAAAAAGGAAACATCACAACAGTCACTGCAGAAATACAGAAGTTAATTATAAATTATTTTGAAAACTTGTATTCCAATAAAATAGAAAATATCAAAGGCATCAACAAATTTCTAATTTGCCCAATCTGAATAAGAATGATATACACAATTTAAACAGATCTGTCATGTTCTTTGTGACTAAAACACTCAGGGTCCCTCCAGGTAAATGGGGCTGCACGAAATAACCACAAAAGAGACAGAGATACCTTTTTTTCTTTGGGGTCTTATGACGGCTCCTCTGACCTTAAGGGTCCACGGAAAGAAAGAGAGAGCATGTGCTGAACCCTTTTATTGGGGAGAATCTATTCAAATGAGGCAAGGGGTCAGGTTTCAGCGGGTTGAGTCTAGCTTCCTGATGTCTGCTGTCAGTAGGTTGACTGACATCTAGGAAGGCCACACCCAAAGGCAGAGCAAAAGAAGGGGACACACAAAGTGTTTCCATGGAACATTCTACCCCAAACAGGGCAAAGGGGGTAATATCACAAAGGAGCATCTGAGTATAGCTCAATCCATGGGGCAACACACCTATATCTGAAAACGTGTCCTCAAACTTCCGGGACCGGGGCAATGTCCAGGTCACTATGAGATGCAGAGACAGTCAAAGCCTCTCTGCTCAGGGAAAGAGAATAAGAATCAGAGTGGCCTCCCATACAGATCAATTTCAAGTGACTATAAAATAGAAGATGCAATTAGAAGCCTACCAACCAAGAAAAATCCAGGACCAGATGGATACACAGCCGAGTTCTATAAGACCTTTAAAGAAGAACTAATACCAATACTCTTCAATTTATTTCATGAAATAGAAAAAAGAGGCAGCACTTCCAAACTCATTCTATGAGGCCAATATCACCCTGATTCCAAAACCAGGCAAAGATACATCAAAAAAAGAAAACTTCAGACCAATACCTCTAATGAAGACAGATACAAAAATTCTCAATAAAATTATGGCAAACTGAATACAAAAACATATCAAAATAATCGTGCATTATGATCAAGTGGGATTCATCCCAGGGATGCAAGGTTGGTTCAACATACGAAAATCAATAAATGTAATTCATCACATCAATAGACTTAAACATAAGAATCATATGATCATCTCAATAGATGCAGAAAAAGCATTTGACAAAATACAGCACCCCTTTATGTTCAAAACACTAGAAAAACTAGGGATAACAGGAACATATCTCAACATCATAAAGGCTATCCATGCTAAGCCCCAGGCCAACCTCATTCTAAATGGAGAAAAATTGAAGGCATTCCCTCTAAAAACTGGAACAAGACAGGGATGCCATCTTTTACTACTTCTAATTAGCACAGTTCTTGAAACACTAGCCAGAGCAATTAGACAGACAAAAGAAATTAAAGGGATACACATAGGAAAATAAGAACTCATAATGGCACTATTTGCTGACGATAGGGATTCTATACCTAGAAGACCCTAAAAGTTCCACCAGAAAACTTCTAGAACTAGTAAATGCATTCAGCAAAGTAACAGGATATAAAGTCGACACCCATAAATCAAAGGCATTTCAGTATATCAGTGACAAATCCTCACAAAGGGAAACAAGGAAAACTACCCTATTTACAATAGCCTGAAAACAACAACAACAAAAAAATTTTGGAATCAACTTAACGAAAAAGGAGAAAGATCTATACAATGAAAATTACAGAACCCTAAAGAAAGAAGTCAGTGAAGACTTTAGAAGATGGAAAGACCTACCTTGCTCTTGGACAGGCAGAATTAATTATCAAAATGATCATACTTCCAAAAGCAGATTTAATGCAATTCTCATCAAAATCCCAATGACATTCCTCATAGAAATAGAAAAAGCAATCATGAAATTCATCTGGAAAAATAAGAGACCCTTAGCAGGAAGAGCGAAGCAGGTGGCATCACTATACCAGACCTTAAACTATAATACAGAGCAATAGTAACAAAAACAGCATAGTATTGGCACCAAAACAGACTGGTAGACCAATTGTACAGAATAGAGGACACAGAGCATAACCCACAAAATTACAATTATCTTATATAAGACAAAGGCACCAAAAACATGCATTGGAGAAAAGATAGCTTCTTCAACAAATGGTACTGGGAAAACTGGAAATCCATATGCTACAAAATGAAATTAAGCCCCTATCTCTCACCGTGCACAAAACTCAACTCAAAATGGATCAGATTTAGGAATAAAACCAGAGACACTGTGTCTAATAGAAGAAAAAGTAGGCTTTAATCTCCATCATGTGGGATTAGGCCCCAACTTCCTTAATACGAGTCCTTTGGCACAAGAATTAAAATCAAGAATAAATGGGGTGAACTCAATAAAGTGCCTACATCTTGAGAGCAAATTTTTAACCCTCACACATCAGAGAGAGCACTAATCTCTCGGGTATATAAAAACTCAAAAAGTTAAACACCAAAAAAACAAATAACCCAATCAATAAATGGGCCAACGACTTGAACAGACACTTCTCAGATGATGAGATACAATCAATCAACAAATATATGAAAAAATGTTCATCATCACTAGCAATTAGAGAAATGCAAATCAAAACCATTCTAACAATAAGTGTTGGCAAGGATGTGGGGAAAAAGGTACACTCATACACTGCTGGTAGGACTGCAAACTGGTGCAGCTGATATGGAAAGCATTATGGAGATTTCTTCGAAAATTGGGAATGGAACCACCATTTGACCCAGCTATCCCTCTCCTTGGTCTATACTCAAAGGACTTAAAAACAGCATACTACAGGGACACAGCCACATCAACACAGCACACAATTCACAATAGCTAAACTGTGGAACCAACCTAGATGCCCTTCAATAGATGAATGGATAAAAAAATGTGGCATATATACACAGTGGAATATTACTCAGCAATAAGAGAATAAAATCATGACATTTGCAGGTAAATGGATGGAGTTAGAGAAGACAATGCTAAGAGAAGTTAGCCAATCCCAAATAAACAAATGCCAAATGTTTTCTTTGATATAAGGAGGATGATTCATAGTGAGAAAGGGAGAACAGCATAGGAGGAATAGAGAAACTCTAGATAGGGCAGAGGGGTTGGAGGGGAAGGGAAAGAAGAAATGATGGTGGAATGTGATGATCATTATTATCCAAAGTACATGTATAAAGACACAAATTGGTGTGAATATACTTTGTATACAACCAGAGATATGAAAAATTATTTTTCATATGTGTAATAACCATTGTAATGCATTCCACTGTCATATATAAATAAAAAGAAATATGTTAGTCATACTACAATGTCAGGGCTAAAAAGACTCTTTTCTTCCCCTATGTATTTAAAAAAATTGTGAAGAACTGCATTTTATAATCAGACCAACGCCCCATATCAAGGTGAAGCTTATGTTAGTGAAATCCACTAGTCTAATCAAACTCAACTATAAGAAAATTAATTAGATGCATTTGTAACAAATGACATGTTTATGTAAAGGATTAATGAGGCATTATAACAGGATGTCAGGCTGCTTTTGCTAAAGCAGTGACTCTTAGGCCTGCAGATGCCCTATGGGTAGCTAAAAACAGGATGAAGTTTGGCATCTCTGCCTTCATTTTCCGTCTATCTCCTTTACTACCTAAAACTTTGGGTCACAACCTTGTTCAGCTCTGCATATAGGCATGTTAATCATTTAAGGAATGTTGACTAAAAATTGGTAGTTCAAAGTTTATGAGCTCTAAATGTACCTATTCCAACTCATCCCCTTCCAAACGGAGGTCAGATTTGTAAGGACATTAGACTGTGAGCGTTTATAACATCAGACATCTGCAGTGTTGCCTAGAAGTCTCCAGTCATCGTGCCCTTCCAGGACCACATGTCCAAGACACAGACATCCCGAGCATCAGGTAGAAATTGCTCCTTTGAGCAATGACAATCTCTCTGGAGCTACCTTGCAACACCAGACTGGAAAATAATGTTCAACCAGGAGACAGTTTAACCAGGATTGTTAATTATGCATTACTCCCTGCATCAATCTTCCTCTATTTAAAACTAAAGCTCCTGTAAGGACTCCGAAGACAGGGGTGAAATGCTGGATCTCACTCTGCCTTCCCAATATGGCCAGACTGATTAAAGATTCCTTTCTTGCTCAGTATCCAAGTT